>NC_090442.1:721075403-721379096 GCF_031143425.1 Pleurodeles waltl | reverse complement strand
CAGGGAGCAGGTGTACAGGAACAGAAAAAGTTACCATTCCATGAACATCCAGGTGGTGTGTTTGGCTGACCAGTACATCTCGCATGTAAATGCCAAGTTCCCTGGGTCAGTGCATGACGCCTACATCCTGAGGAATAGCAGCATCCCTTACGTGATGGAACAGCTAGAGAGACACCGTGTATGGCTATTGGGGGACTCTGGGTACCCCAACCTGTCGTGGCTACTGACCCCAGTAAGGAATCCCCGGACCAGGGCAGAGGAACGGTACAATGAGGCCCATGGGCGTACTAGGAGGGTGATCGAACGCACCTTTGGCCTCCTAAAGGCCAGGTTTAGGTGCCTGCATATGACAGGTGGATCCCTAATGTACTCACCTAAGAAGGTGTGTCACATCATCGTGGCCTGCTGCATGCTTCACAACCTGGCTTTGCGCCGCCAGGTGCCTTTCCTGCAGGAGGATGGTCGAGACGGTGGTGTAGTGGCAGCTGTGGAACCTGTGGAGAGTGACGAGGAGGAAGACGACGGGGCTGAAACAGACAACAGGGACAGAATCATTGAACAGTACTTCCAATAGGACACAGGTAACAAATCAAACATAATTTAGTGAATGTGAACTACTCTCCTGCATCTCTGCTGCCTGTCTATTTGCCCCAGTGTATGATGACTGAGTTGTGGCTTTTCCATCCCTATTTCAGATCTGGGGTCCCCACTACGAGTCCTGTGCTTCGTTTCCCCATGGACTACAGCTTTGTGGCAGCTGTTTGTTGACTTCACTATGTACAAGGACATATTTGCACTGTCATGTCAATTACAATATTTTGAAATCACAGCCAGACTCCAGATAGTTTTGTGCTAAATGGGTGTTTATTTCAGTGCTCAAAATGGGATGGGTGGTTTCAAGTGGGTGGGGGCTATGGTGAAGGAATGTCCATGGCAGAGTCCAGAGTAACAGTCACACAGGTGCATTGTCCAGAGGCCTGTGGAGAGATGGAGCATGGGCAGTTCAAGGATGGACAGTGTGACAATGTGGGACAGTGGGATGACATCAGGTGGTATCCTTTGCTGGCGGGGGTCTTGACATCCTACTCTGTCTTCTTGCGAGATCTCAGGGCCCTCTTGCGGGGTGGTTCTTCTCCTGCAGGAGGTGGGGGTCTGGTGGGCTGCTGTTGTGCGGGGGCCTCCTGACCACTAGCGCCGGCGGAGGTGGTTGGCTGTTCTTGGTCCAGGCTAGTGGCAGGGGCCCTTTGTTGTTGTTGAGTGTCCGTCCTGGTGTTGATGAGGTCCTGCAGCAGCCCGACCATGGTAACCAGGGTGGAGGTGAGGGCTCTGATGTCCTCCCTGTACCCCCGATAGTGTTCCTCCTGCAGTACCTGGATCTCCTGGAACCGGGCCAGTACTGTCGCCATCGTCTCCTGGGAGCAGTTGTATGCTCCCATGATGGTGGTGAGGGCCTCGTGGAGAGTGGGTTCCCTGGGCCCGTCCCCCCCCTGTCGCACAGCTGCCCTCCGTGTTGCCCTGTTTCCCTGGGCCTCTGCCCCCTAGCCGGTGTGCCCACTACCACTGCCCCCAGGTCCCTGTTGTTGTTGGGGTGGTGGGTTATCCTGGGTGCCCTGTAGTGGTAGACACACCGCAGATTGACGCGCCCTGGAGACAGAGGCATGGGCCCGCTGGGTGGGAGCTGTGCTGGTGTTCCCAGAGGGGTTTGGGTCTGTAGTGGCCTGTGGCTGTCTGTGGGTAACCGACTGTCCAGAGGTCCCCGATGGTCCGGGCTGGTCATCGGTGTCCAGGTCGACAGAGCTGCTGTCATCGCTGACGGCCTCTTGGGTGGGGGGTGTGGAGAATTCTGGGCCCTCCGTGGCGGTGTGTTGGCGGTCGGGTCCTGCAGGGGTATAGAGGTATGGTTATAGTTTCAATGTGTGGCATATGGGTGTATCTGTGGGTTCCCGTGTCCCCAAGTGCTGGCATTCGTGTGTGGGGGCTTTGGTGAGGGTGGCTTGTGGGGGGGATGTGTATATGCATTGGGCATGCTTTGGTGATGGGTGTCCATGCTTAGTGGACGCATGCAGGCCTAGGTTTTGGGATGTGTGGGTTGTGATGGTGAGACATTGGCAGGGAATAGGTGTGCTGGGGGTGGGGGTGAGGATGGTGGTGGGGGTGAGGATGGTGGTGGGGGTGAGGGTGAGGGTGGGGGTGAGGATGGGGGTGGGGGTGAGGGTGGGGTTCGAGGATGGGGGTGAGGGTTGGGGTATGATTTGGCATGCAGGTGGGGGGGAAGCAGTAGTGAAGCTTCAACTTACCAGTGTCCATTCCTCCGCCGACTCCTGCGAGGCCGTCAGGATGCAGGATGTTCAAGACTTCCTCCTCCCATGTTGTAAATTGTGGGGGTTGAGGTGGGGGTCCTCCGCCAGTCTTCTGCACGGCGATGTAGTGCCTGGATACCATGGAACGCACCTTCCCCCTTAGGTCGTTCCATCGCTTCCTGATGTCTTCCCGATTTCTGGGGTGCTGTCCCACAGCGTTGACCCTGTCGACAATCCTCTGCCATAGCTCCGTCCTCCGGGCAATGCTGGTGTATTGGACCTGTGTGCCGAAGAGCTGGGGCTCTACCCGAACGATTTCCTCCACCATGACCCTGAGTTCTTCGTCTGAGAAGCGGGGCTGTCTTTGGGGTGCCATGGAGTGGTGTGTATGATGTGTGGGGTGGAGTATGTGTAGTTAAGTGTGTTGAGTGTGGTGGTGTGTGTTGTTTTGTGTGTGGATATTGTGTGGGTGATGGTGTAGTGTGCCTCTGTGTGATGGTATTTTGTGATCGCTGATGTGTCTCTCAGTGCTTCTTTCTGAATTTTTTGTCGTAGGGGTTTGTGGGTGATGTGGGTGTGTGTTTTATATTGTATTGTGTGTGTGGGAGTGGTGTGTGTATGTGTATCAGGTGTGTGGAATTCAAATCGGCCAATGTGGCTGAGTTTTGTTCGTTTGTGTGTATTCTGACCGCGGCGGTGTGTACCGCCAATGGAAAACCGCGTTTGAATGACCGCCGCGTGGATTCGTGGGTCGTAATGGCATGGGCGTATTTCTGTTGGCGTGACGGTGGAGGTTTGGTCACCTCCACTTTTCCGCCGACCGCTGGTCTGGCGGTCTGTTGTGGCTGTCGGATTTTCGGAGGTTTGGCTGCTGCGGGTCAGACTGACCGTGGCGGGTTACCGCGACCGCGGCGGAATTATGGAGGATTTCTGACCGGCGGTAGGCACCTTTTACCGCCGAGGTCAGAATGACCACCATTATCTCTTCCTTTCTGCTTTTTTCTTTTGAACCACCCTTCTGTGCCCCTCTTCCACCCCCCTCCCTGAGCCACTCCCACCCACCCCCCCCTCCCTACATGGTCTGGTCGGAACCTCTCTCTCCCATTCAGCCACCATAGGCCTGAATGTTGGTGTTGTGTAGATGTGTGCCACCCACCCACCCCCAAACTGCAATATTAATTTCACATATCTTCCCCTAGAATTATGTTACCAAAAGATTCCCCCCTCACTTTTTAACATCTTTAAGCCCCATTAAATACTCTTTTGTCTGAACCTCTGATGTGAACACTCTTCCTTTCCCTTTCACCACTGTTTTTAAGCGAGCGGGCGCCAGCAGATAGGCCTTGTCCAGAAATGGTTTAATCAGCTGTCGAAGCCACCATCTTCGCTCCACAGATGTATGACAAAAATCTGGGCGAGTAAAAAAAGTTATCCCTTCCACACTGCATGGGGCATTCGGACGAGCTTTATCAAATATGGCCTGCCGTAGCAAGTAATTTCCGAAAATGACTAAGATGGCTCTAGGATATTTGGGTGCTGCTAAGTGCCCTCCCTCTCGTCAGGCTACCGGGAACCTATGAACACACTGAACCTCAGTTTCCCAGTCCCAATTGACCAGCTCCGGAAAGGCCCCCGTAAGAGCTTAATCATATAAGCCCGAATATCGCTCCCTTCCACCCCTTCGTTAATACCTAAGAAGCGCAAGTTATTTCTTCTCTGCCGATTCTCGTGGTCTTCTAACTTCCACATTATATCAGTCAGTTGTCCATCTTGTGTTATACACTGTTCTCTTAGGGCCTCAACATCCGCTTCGACCCCCGCTGTCCTTTCCTCCATTGTATTTAGCTTGCCTTCAATTTCAGTACATGACTTTGCAACTTTGAGAACTGTTCCTTGCAGACGCTTTGTAGCAACCTTTGCGCTGTGATTTTCTATCCTAGTCTCTGTTTGGAGTTCCTTGATTGAATTATATATCGACTGCAGCATCCCTGACTCAAAACTAGCAGTACATGTGCTGCTTGCCAGTCCAACTATATTCCCTTCCATATTGTTGTTAGCCATCTGTTGACCATTTGCAGTGGGTATATCTGTTAGTCTGATACCTGAATAATCACATTTAAATGTCTTGCTGCCACTGAATTTGGAAATCTCAGTGCCCCCAGTAGGGCAAGACCACACTTTTGTGCACTTACGATGTTGCTGCTGCTGCCGCACTGTAGGCTTGTTGCTTGATGATATGTTTTCCGTCTCGGAGGATCTACTGCTGCCGGATTCACTTAGATTATGCTCACTACTGGTGAGATCAGATTCCTCTGTTAAAGAATAAAATTTATCACCGCCATCTTTAGCCCAGTCCGGGGGTTTTAAGCTCTTTTCAGTTTCCTTATCATCTACCATTAATTTTGGCGACACGTATTGCAAGACTTCAGTACTCAGTGTAGCGGTTGTATCATCCATGTCACCAACCGCGTCTCCCCCGGCTAGGATCTTAGACCGCTGTGCTTGATGTCCATTTTTACTAATAGGGAATCCGCTCCCCTTCTTTTTTGTCACCACACTACTGTCCAAGACACCTGGTAGGCCATCGTCGCCTTGTGAAGCCTTTATGAGAGGTTCATTGGTTTCGATGGGAACTCTCTCCCTGCTGATTCCTGAAGGTACTGCTTCTATTAGAGATTGAGGGGCACTATATGCTCAGTGTAACTTTCTTGTTCTCCTACAGCAAGAAAGGATGTGATTGTAGGCTGAATTTTGTCTTTCTCCCTAGCATCCAAAGGGGGAATGATACCATCATCATTCTCGACGTCCTTACCGACACCAGTTGTATTATTCCCACTTGATTTCGCTGTTATCATGATAGGGCGCCTGACTACTCGAGCTGGATCTCCTTTATCCTTCCCTGCACGCGTTGTCTTGGTTCCCTCAGCTTTATCGCCCGAGTTCTGGGCAATTTTTGGTGCCATGTTTATTTTCAAAGTGCTAGGGAGTGTTTTCACCAACTCGGTTAATCCTGTCACTACCGTTATCACATTCTGTATCACCCTCTTTAAAACACACCTCACGGTCTGACGAGGCATGCGAGGGTGCCCAGCTATACCCAGCTGAGTGGCAAGTAGCATTAGAACTCCCCCACCGCCATTACCAGAGTACTTGTTTCAGTGTAAACATTAGTCTTGAAGAGAGCATGCTCCAGCTTGAAAACTCGACTGCGACTGTGTGAGATAACAAGCTGGTGAAATTGTAGAGGGGAAAAGAATGTGATATCCGGCTGTACCCAGTTATAGCCCACTTGGTAAGCACTTTAACGTTTTAGTATGCTCTTAAATAATATCAATTCAAGTGCCTAGCATCTTAGTGTTTTCTTTAAGTAATGTCAATTAGAGTGCTTGGTCCCTTTCTAGGGGCCTAGAGAGATCATTTCCATCGTATCCCCTTTCCAGCCTAAAGCCAGGGTAGACTAATCAATACTTTGACGGACTTCCCTACTTAGGGCGATATAACATGGACAATGGCCCACTACTGCAGGGGCACTTGCTAGTTTCATGCCTGTCAATGTCAAGCGCCAGGCCCCAGGCCATCCACTGCTAAGTGGAGGCCCTGAGTGGGGCCATTGGGTAAGCTTCTCCTCCAGATTTGGAGCTGGCAGGGAGTTCACTATGGGCTCCTGAGGTTTCCCTGACCTCTGAGGTGTCTCAGAGTGTGGGGGCATTTGCCCCATGGGGTTTGCACCCGATTTCCATTCTACCTCCCTCCAGGTCAGGGGTGGTATCCTTACACTGGTCCCCCAACCCAAGGTCTGTACCCTGAGGCTGAACAGTGGTGAGTCCACCCCTTAACAGGGCCCCAGCATGATTTTCACTGTCTGCATAGCAGACAGTGAAAATCGCCACGGGTGCAACTGCACCCGTCGCACCCCTGCAACACCGCCGGCTCCATTCGGAGCCGGACTCTGTGTTGCAGGGTCTTTCCCGCTGGGCCGGTGGGCGCTCCTTTGGGGGGCGCCCGCCGGCCCAGCGGGAAAGCCAGAATGGCCTCTGCGGTCTTTTGACCGCGGAGCGGCCAAATGGCGGTGACCGCATGGCGGGCGGCGGCGGTCAGAATGACCGCCTATGGGTCTTGCCTGGGTCATCTTTAAACTCCCCCTCACTCTGCTGGGGGGAACCTGAACCACTCTTCTTGGGGTCACAACCAGGTATCTTCTTGGACACCCTGGTGCTAGCCCAGAGGCTCACCTCCTCATCAAGGTTCCTGGGATCAATCAACTTACTGTCAACTAGGTGCTGGTGCAACTCAGTAAAACAGATACTGAGCAGGTGCTCTCTCATAATTAAATTGTATAACCCAACATAATTATTAACTTTGCTGAGCCGCACCCAGCCATTCAGTGCCTTACTAGAAGAATCATAAAAGTCTACCCAAGTTTGGTTGGAGAGTTTGGTACTGCCCCTACATTTCTGGCTATACTATTCAAGAGTCAGTCCAAACTTGGCAATTAAAATGGCTTTCATGAGCGTGTACGTGTTCTGGTCCTTAACTTCTAAAGTGAGAAGTGTGTCCCTCCCAAGTATTGGCACGTTTTTCCACAAGCCCACCCCCCATTGCTCTTCAGGAACCCCATGAGCTCTTAGTGCAACTTCATAAGCAGAAAACCACTTGTCAATATCATCTTCCACCACATAACTTGGCACCACATTGTTGGGTATACAAAACTTTTTTGTCTCCAGCATGTCCTGTATGTATGCTGCCACCATCACAGCTGGACTCAAACTGTCTAGACTTGAGGTCCAGCTCTTTTAGACTCAGTTCGTGAGCCAGAAGGCCCTCTCAGCTGCAGCCTCAGCTTGTTTGGCTTCTCTCCCAGCTTTCTTCTTGTCTGCCTCCATGTTTAACCTTACCAATTGCAGTTGAAACTCTCTCTCCTCCCTCCTTTCCTCTGCGGGCAGGCCGTGACTTGTGACACTGCTCCCGGGTTTAGTAGGGGACACAGATCCAGGGATGTCATTCCCCAACTGCAGTTGGCAAATTATCTGGAGAACCATCCTCTTGCTCTCCGAACTCAACATGCTCTTGTGAACTGGCTTCTGCCCAGGCTCTCAGTGCCTTTTGGTACTCCTCCTTCTTGGAGGCACCCCGGGTAGGTACTCCCATCCCTTGCAGAACCCTTTCAGTTGGCTGACAGTGTATGCACTTGGCCTTTGAAAGGATTAAATGAGGTGGGGCACTGACTAAGTGACAATCGGCATCCCGCAGTGCTTTTCGGGGTGAGATAGAAGACCTGATTGCTTCAAATAGCTTCACAGTGCGTCTCATCTGCCTGGGCCAGGGAATGGGGGCCCCCTCCTTGGGTCTTGCAGCACTGCACTATAGCTGTGAGGCCCAAGGGGCGGGTCCCTGCCCCATTTGGAGGGTCCCTGCCCCATTCCTAGCAAGCAGACAAACCTCGCTGGTAGAGGAACAAGAGGATCAGTGGCCAACCTGACTGTATGGCACTAGTCTGAGGCCCCATGTTGTGGTCGGTTTGGGACCCTCACAGCTGCCCACACAGCTCATGCCTAACGCCGGCTATCTGGTGCCTTACGCTAAAAAATTGCATCGGAGGCTCATTTTATATTCAACAAAAAGTGCTAAATTGCATGACGCATTGCACAGGTGTGTGGCCATTTTGATTATTCTAACCTGCTCCTGCCTAGCTATCGCTGATATTGCCCTACCTCCCAGTCCTTTTCACCTGCACACACACCACACTCTTGTTCACCTCTCCTCTTTTTTCAATTTTATTTTCAATTTTTATTTCCCTTTAACTGCCTCCGCTCTTTTATGTTTCAGTTTTTGTTTCCTGTTTGTCTGTTTTTGTGCCTATCTTTGTCCTCCCCGGTATAGCAGTGGTAGTCAGTGTCTCTGTGCACCTCTCTGACCTGTAGTTAAAGGTGGAGTGAGAGGGTTAATCCGTGCCACATTTTCATCAAGTCAGAGGTGGCAGTTCTGATCTTTTCTGTGCAGATTAGACTGACAATATCCTACAGATGTGAGGGTTGGCCAATTGTATATACATATGAACAAAATGATGTGTGTTCTTATAAATACAGAAGTAATTATACATGTGTTTTACTAAAAAGTGTTTTCCAAATATATTTTGTTTTACATCTCATCACCATGCTACTTTTATTGAAGCTTTTCTCCCAGCAAAACAACTGTTTATGGTTGTATCTTTTATGTGCATCATCACTGCTTCTATCTCATGCTGGCAACAAGCTGTAGGCCCAGCAAGGACTACAGCCTGGTGGAGCACACGCTGCAGTGGGAGGAAGGTGCATCACAGCATCTGATGCCACAGTGGGGTGTCTCACATCAAGCAGCAAGTGACACACTGCTTGGCTGATATCATTAACCATGAAGAGGGCAAGAAAGCAGTGACTCAAAAAGATGATGGACTCACCAAAGAACAGTTTTGGCTTCTACGTTCCTCAGGTAGCACAAGATTGTTTGCTCAGTGGCTGCAAAGCTGACACTGCTGGATTTCCAAAAACATCATGAGTGAGGTTTCTATCTGAATGTAGATTCAATGCAGTCCTGAGATCTCTTGAATACATACTAATCAGTTTGATGTTCAGTCCATCTGGATACAATACTTTTAAATGGCTCATCCAGAGGTTTTCTCTGGAGTCCAGTCTTTCTTCCTTTAAGGCATGTTCCGCAAGGAAAATCTTCAAATCTGATAGCAAATAATCCACAAGGTTAAAGTGATTGGCTACTGGATTGTCAAGTTTCTTTTCAATTATTGCTGATTTGTGATTGCTGAATCGTTTATGGAAGTCATTTACTGTTTGACCTGCATTTTATTTTTTACAGCTTTGGAGTTGGCACTGAATCACATAAATAGTAAATTTTGAGTGACAGACAAGATGCTGTCTTATGCCACAGGTACTTCTTGTAACAGAACTTGTTACTGATGATGTTTGTAAAAGGTATTCACATGTAATGCACCTTTCAGAATCACAGCCATGCATTTGCTACAGCTTTCCTGAAAAGTCTCACAAAAAGACATCATAAATTCAGAGCTCTGCGACAAGTGGGTGATAAAGGAAATATTGTTGCTTCATGTTTTTATAGTTGGGAGCTGATGGATAATAATCAACCACAAATGGTATTCAACCACTTTGTTTCTGCTGTTGGTATTCCAAATAAGTGGTTCCCTGAGTAACTGCAGGTAGTTGTAGTTAGGACCATGTTTCCATAGTAAAAGCATTTTTTGACTTGCCTCTATCTTTGGCACCATTTGATGAATCTTCACAAAACTTTCCCAAAAAATGCTCCGGTGAATCTTGTTGTGCACAGAAAGTTTGGGGCGATCTGTTAAGAGGGGACCAAGAAAAAGGGGGGTTAAAAAAGTTGCTTTTCCCGTGTTCATTCCCATGAGACCTTTAGATACAACTGCAGCCCAACCCACTGAACGGATTTACACCACATTTGAAAGAAAGCTTTCTTTTGGTATGCAGATTGTGCTTTCACTTCTTTGGTGTAAATCCACTCAGTAGTTTTGGAGAGATTAAAGGGAAAATAAATCTGTATATCCCTGGCCACAACGACTTTGTGAAAAGAGACAAGCTTGTGCAGGGAAACACACAGCTCCAATTGGCTGCCAACACTTCAAACCAGGAAGTGTTGGCAGCCATCTCGGGACTTGACATCAGCCGAGACCCACAAAAAAGTTTGAAAAAAATAAGGGGTCAGTGTCGAGTCACTCTCATCCCTTAGTTCTGGTGCTGGATCTCCCCAGAGCTAAAATGTATTTTTTTTTTTTAGTTTTTGCTACAATTCGTTGCAGATCCGGCAAAAATTAAAAAGAAAAAAGTGAAGAGGTGGCTTCTGCGCTTCTTTATTCTGAAGCCCCTGGATGGGCCTAGCCCCAAGGGCATTGCTAATTTAGCCCCTCATTATGAACTCATTAGGAAAACCTGGCAAGTTCAGGGTAAACCGCCAGAGAAAGGCTGGTGGAATCAGGTACATTATCTTAGGAGCAGCGCTGCTTGCAGCGCTGCCCTGTCAGATATGTAACTCCGCCATCGCCAGGCTGCCTGGCGGCGGAAGCCTGGCAGTGGCAAAGTTACGCCTGTGGCGGTTTTGCCATGTCCATTATATGGCGGTCTGGGCCACCATGTTCATAATGACCCTCTTAATGTGTGCCCCCCCACCAACCCGGGGACTGGCACCTACACAAGGCTTCACAGAAATATTATGCGGGGGCCCGCGCTCCCCCTCTGCAGCCCTGAGACCACCACATCCCTTATAATAAAAAGAATGAAGGCGGTTCATCTCGGACCCATAAGCCCGAAGGACCACCACCTTCCCAGGGTGTGTAATGTTGTAGGGGGGCTGTGCAGTCCCCCCTTGAGGAGTCCATGATAGCCTTGGGGACCACCACCTCCTAGGGCCAGCCCCTGCTATGTCCCACCCCCCAGGACATAGCTGTTTGCTTTTGCTTGGTGGGAACTAGCAGCTCCCACCAAGCAAAAGCAAACAAAGTCTACTTTCTGACAGCAGGAGCTGTCAAACAGCTTCCGCTGTCAGAAAGTGGAGTTTTCATCTGTCTTCCCTGCATGCAAATATGAGTGTGGGGAAGGCAGATGGAAACATTGCTGCATTAAACAGGGAGCTGCTATTTAAAGCAGCTTCCTGCTTCTGGGAGCAATGCCGGCTCCGGCAGGATACAGGGAGCCCTCTAGGACTGCAGGGACCTTTTGGCTCCCACGCAGCCCTGTCACTCTCTCTCTCTCTCCCATCCCATAATGGGATGAGAGAAAGAGAGATTATCATTGTAATGGTCTCTCCATGCCATTACTTCAAATGCACCACACCTGCGCTGTCAGGTCCTGGGCAAAAAAAGGTGAAAATAACTATTTCACCTTTACAAAAATGATGAATAATATAGAAAATTAATCTAACTGCTAAGTATGCCCACTGTTGAACATGCATTCATGTTTTTACTGATTCATCCGCTTGTAAAATCATCTCCGTAAAATAATTGCTGTCCATAGTATCTGAGTTAAAGAAATTTCCTGCCCTTATCTGTGTCATAATTCTAAGTCTTGAACCTAACGTCAGTCTGTTTTACGACACTGCAATTTCAGTTACTAATGCTAGTTTGGTTTTATTTAGCATTTTGTATAGTGATGACAGCCAGATGAATCTACGCACTGCATTTACACATGTAAAATTGTAGTACACAACATCTCTCTCCCATATATTACTACAACAACTAAAAGTGTCCACTCTTTCAGCTTGTTTAAGTAAAAAGAAATTTCTGGTATTAAGTTTCAGTGAGTTTCTAGTCTACTATTCTAGTTCTCTTTACGGCAACTCATATCCATGTAGCACTATCAAAGCTGCAGCAGGTATACTTGTAGTTGGTGCAGGGGTGTGAAGAGCTTTTTTTATGTTTGCTATGAATGTTAAAATACATTTGCATGCAGAGCGGAAGAGAGTTACTGCTGGCCTAATGGTCAAGTTATTGTACTGTCACTCAGGAGGTTAAAGGTTCAAATCTGAGTATCGCTTGGCAGAGTGTTTGCTTATTTGCTAGTGTTTTGACTGTCGAACCTTCCTCGTAACAGAACATTCATGTTTCTTTCTTTTCATGTGTAGCTTGCATGTCATAGGTATGTCTGGAAACAGTCATTCAATGAGTCATCTGTGGCCTAATGGTTAAGGTCATATACACTGACAGTTGAGGGTTCCTCTCCAGGTGTGTCCATGATAATTTCCCCCCGTTAAAATATTTTAAACTTCAAAAGTTTAAGGTTCATACTAAAAGGTGATCTCACTTTTTTTAATTGACAAATACATTTTTCTTTTTTAATTTGTCCAGAAATATCTCATTCTAAGTATGTCATCCAACAAAGCCTGAAACACTCTTCAACTCTCTCACTCTCTTTCTCTCTCTCTCTCCTGCTTTCAATCTCTATCTCTCCACTTACACGCCCTATCAGACCCTTATGCACCACTCACAGACCCGCTCAGACACTCAGGCACCCACTCACAGCCCCACTCAGACCTCATGCACCCACTTGCATCAGGCACTCATGCACCCACTCACAGACCCAATCAGACTCTCACAGACTCACAAACAGGCCCACTGACACCCTCATGCACCCACTCTTAGACCTGCACAGACACCGATGCACCCACTAAGGCACTGATGCATGCACTCTCACATCCAGACAGAGACTCTAACAGCCACTCTCATCCCCAGATACACCCTCTCACAGCTATTCTCACACCCAGAGAGTTAGGCTGTAGCCAACTCCCACCATGCACAGCCAAAGTGACGTGCACAATGTAGGGTTAGGTGGTTGGGGGTTTGGCTGCAGGGTCTGGCTGCAAGCCAGGCCTTGTGGGAAACCCCTGCCAGGCATGGGCGAACGCTATGCATGATGCAAGATTGGGTGCTCATAGGGGGTTGTCCTGAGGCCAACCATTACCGCACACGTCCTTCAACCATGCGTGGAAGTGGTTGGATTAACTTATAGTAATAAAAATTACTACACGTAAAAAAAAACCATAGAAATTCACTGAAAAAAACAAAGGTTACAGGGACGTTATAGAAAGGAAATAGAATGAAAAAAACATAGAAGTTCATCAAAAACAACAAGGGTTACAGGGACGTTAATTTGCAGTAAAAAATGTTATAAAAAAACTGTGGATGACCGGGGCACGAGTCATAGTTACCTTAGGTCACAAGTTATAGGTACTTGAGATAACTCTAACTATAACAGGTGAATTTCTATGGTTTTGTACATTTAAAATGTGAGCCTAACTATAACGTCCATGCAACGTTTGTTTTTTTCAGTGAATTTCTATTGTTTTTAAACTTTATTTCTTTATTATACTTAGCTGTAACATCCCTGTAACCTTTGATTTTTTCAGTGAATATATATATATATATATATATATATATATATATATATATAAGCAAAAGCAAACATAACTCTGCTGTTCAGCTGTTCAGTGAATGTGTATATATATATATATATATATATATATATAAGCAAAAGCAAACATAACTCTGCTGTTCAGCTGTTCAGTGAATGTATATATATATATATATATATATATATATGTATATATATATATATATATATATACATCAGCAAAAGCAAACATAACTCTGCTTTGATCAAGCAAGAGCTGTCAAACAGCTCCTGCTTGCTGAAAGTGAGGCTATCATCTCTTTCCCTGCACGCTCACATGCTTTTTAGGGAAAGAGATGAAAACATTGCTCTCGAATGCAGGGAGCTGTTTTATGTAGCAGGTCCATGCGTGTGGGAGCAATGCTGGCTCCCGCAGGAGACAGGGGGCAGCTGTAACCACAGGGGCGTTGAGGCTCCCCCTGCAGTCAATTAACTATTCACACAGTGCCCTGGGTGGGGCCAGGGCACCAATTAAAACGTGGAGTCCCCAGAGCCAAAAAAGGCCTAGGGAGGGGGCCACGTACCCTCATCCCTTTTTAACTAAAGTGGGCCCGATTCACAAAGGTAAACTTAGACCTAAAGTCTAACTTTACTCATAATAAAGTTAGACATTTGGTTCAAGTTTACACTTATGATCTAATTATTAGACCAAAAGTCTTAGCTTAGACCAAAGTGTAACTTCACGCCAAGTAAAGTTAGACTTTTCGTCTAAGTTTAGACGTTTGGTCTAAACTTTGACCAAAAACGAAACTTAGAGCAAACTTGTAATAAAGTTACACTTTGGTCTAAGTTTAGACTTTTGGTCTAAACCTAGACTTTTGGTCTAAGTTTACCTTTGTGATTTGGGCCCAGTGTTTGGCCCCGGGGAAGTGTTGGTCCCTAGGGCCAAGGGGTCAATGTGGCCCTCCTTTAAATCGTATGTAAAAACAGCCCCAGGAAGGTGGTGATCCCCGGGGCTCAGGTGGAGGCCCATGTGGTCCCTGTATACATAATTTGCAATTAGTTCCTGGAAGGTGGTGGTCCCCAGGGCCTAGGGGGGTAGTTTGTTCCCACCTATAAATCATTCTTAAAGAGTCCCAGGGAGGTGGTGGTGTCTGGGGCTGGAGGGGGTCTATGTTGCCCCACATAATAAAATTTAAAATAGCCCCAGAGAGTTGGTGGTCCCCAGGGCCCATGGGGGTTCATGCATCCCCATATATTTATTTATCATTGCCCCGGGGTGGTGGTGGTCCCTGGGACCTGAGGGGTGCCTGCATGGCCCCCCAACAATTTTCATTTCGGATTACCGTGATCAAGACTCCATGGTGAGTCGAAACGCGTTGGTGGTTGTTACTGCAATAAAATACACGTTTATTTGTACCTCATGGAGTGAAGTGAAATTTTTCGACATTATACAATTTCGAGATTGGTCTTCTCTGTCACTGGGCACCGGCAGTGGAGTGCGCCGCCCAGCAACTCTTTGGCCACTTTGTTTTACAAAATATATACATATATATATATATATATATATATATATATATATATATATATATAGAGAGAGAGGTTTTTTTTTTTCAAAACAAACAGTTGATAACAACTGTAACGCTGCACTCCAGGAGAATTATTGTGCTTTTTATATTTATTTGCAGTCATCAAAATCACCAACCATAACCACCAATGCGTTTCAACCTACTGGTCTTGTTCACAGTGTCTCAGTGTTTTTTCAATGTCTATTGTTTATAGTCTATTCCCTGCTACCCACTCTAGTGCATAATGGGAGCAGACTCGCTGGTGAGAGCGGAGGAAATAACATACGACCACGGAACATTGAAAGTAGGATAACGAAGCAAACGCTACAGTAAACAATTGATGTTTTATGGGGCTTGCATTACATGAAACAGCTAATATATAATTAAAGTGCAAGCAAACGAGTTCTAGCATTTCTTGCTTGGTATTGGTGGGAATCCATTACATGGAATGAAAAAATATCTGTTGTAAGGAATCCTGGTATGTGGGGGCAGATGCCCTGAACTTAATATCTGCCCATAATGTTGGTGCGATCCAATAAGGAAAACTATAAGTAAATGGAAAGTTCTTCCCCTTAAAGTGGATTGAGAGGAATATTTTTGCAACAAAATAACATAAGAAGCAAATCATATTGGATAGCAAGTGTCACCAATACGTTCATCTTGGGGTGATTACATTGGAAAGGATCCATCTAGAGTACAAGCTTTTGAATTGGAGGTTTAGAAGTTGTCTACAAGAGCAAAAACATGGAAACAAGGGCAGCTAAAAGACTGCAAAGAGCAGAATGTCTGTTTGAAAAGGATAAAGGAGTAATGTAACAACTATAAACCAAACATGAAAAGTGTGTATGGAGAACAATTTAAAGCTGTTGTACATCAAGCTAGAATGTCTATTGAAAAAGGAGATTACAAAAATTTGGGAATGCCTAACATTGGAGAAATATATAGAAGTGGGGACAGTACCTAGGGGTTTCAGGATCTTTACATTGCCAAATCAACCGGACACGAAATCAGAAATGCTTGAGGAATAGGGCGCAAACAGTATGGAGTGTTCTAAAAATATGATGTGCATCATCATTAAATATGCGAAGAAGGATATTGAGGAAATTTTGAAAAATATAAAGGAAATAGAAGAGAAGATTATATTGTTGAATAAGGAGGTCGAAAGCAATAAATTAAGACGAGTGATGGAAAACAACTTGGAGAAATGTGAGAGTATAATAGAAGAACGAAAACAGAGAAAGTTTAGAAGGGATGAAATCTATTATGAAACTGGGAGAATACTAACATTTGCTAAAAGGCTTGATGTATTAAAACAACAAAACCACATTGGTGTTGAAAGTACGACCAACTCCCCTGAAACATCAATAAGTAAATCAGATGCGGAACTAAGTGAAGGAAAAGGAATGTCCACGACTATTAGAAAAGCAACTTTCTTAGATGAAATGAAATTGATCTATATAGATCAGAGAACACCGAGAGGCAGAGGCAGAGGGCAGATATGAGGATGAGGTAGAAAGTTTGGAATAGAACGGGGAAACATCGGAAAACAAGAAGGGGACCAAGAAAGAACAAGAGGTTACCCATTGAGAAGTAAACAAAAGAACTAAAGGAATCACCAGAATCAGAACAGAATGAAAATCTGATTGTCAATCTTTCAAATCATGAATTGATGCAAGAAGAAAGAACTCTTCTAAATAAAGGATTAACATTCTGCCCTGAAAAACATTATGACCATGTGGAAACTAGAATAGATCTGTACAAATTTGTGTGAAAATTAAAATTGGCCAAATTCTTTGCTAAAAATGCTCCCAAGAAAGGTTTGAGCAATGAGAATGGAAGAACAAGCTTGAATCTGATTATTCAACAAAAATCTGATATTAAGACCATGTGTGATCTGATGTACAATCTTGAAGATCATGAGATCTCGGAAACTCAAATTTTAGAGGAATTGGAGATTGACACAGGAGGACACTGCCGCAAAGACTTCAAAGCTAAATCTTAATTCTGTCCGATGTTATCACCAGGGAATAGGATGGGCACATTCCCTGACCTAGTGATGGAAGAATTAGACAAAGTGAAAAAGATCAAAAACACCAAAAGAGAGAACATCACTTTACAGGAACGTAAGGCACTCAAGGAACTTATGGAAAACAAATATTTGGAAATAAAACCAGCCAACAAGGGAAGCAACATAGTGATTATGGAAAAGCAACAATATATGGAGGAAGCATACTGACAAGCGAATGAAAAAAATCACTATTTAAAATTGAAAAAGAATCCTATAAATGAGCTAACCTTGGAGCTGAACCAATATTTGTACAGATGGCATAAGGAGGGCCTGCCTAATGATGGCAAAAGAGTGCTTCTGAAAAATGAGAGTCCTATTGTACCCACCATACACTTTCTTCTGAAGATGCATACAAATCTGGATAAGCCGCCAGGACGTCCGATAATCTCCAGTTGCGGATCACTGTATGAAAATTTTTCAATTTATGTGGATTATTTCTTGGCACCGGCACAGAGCTTTAGCTCCTATATGAAGGATACAGGCAATTTTTTGAGGATTCTTGCTGGCATTGGATGGGATGAGGGGTACAAGTTAGTCATCATTGATGTGGTATCCTTATATACATCCATTAGTCATGAAATAGGGCTTATAGCGGTGCATTTCTTCTTGCAACAACGTGATATGAACAAGTTGAAACATGCACAAATGTTATTGAAAATTATTGATCTATGCCTGAGCAACAACATATTTTTGTTCAATCACCAAATGTATGCTCAGATCCACGTGACAGCGAAGGGTGTGTCCTTTTCACCCAGCTACGCGAACCTCACCATGGGTTGGTGGGAAAAGCATGTAGCATGGGGAGAAGATAATGAAGAATTTGCGGAAAAAGCAGTAATTTGGTTAAGATATATAGACAATCTCTTTATTATTTGGAATGGAACAAAGAAAGAATTCATGCAATATTTTGAAAAACTTAACCAAAATGACATGGGTCTACAATTTACGTATAATATGAGTGATAACTGTGTCCACTTTTTGGACGTAAAGGTATACATAGAGAACAACTAAATTGATGACCCTATTTCGGAAGGCAACCTCTGCGAACAGTATATTGCATGGAGACAGTTTTCACCCAACATCGCTCAAAAAGAGCATACCATATGGGGAATTTATTAGGATGAAACGGAACTGCTCCACCGAACAAGAAATGGAACAAAGGTTTACTGAGACTAGGCAGAGATTCATTCAGAGAAAATATAAAAATAAAGATATAAGATCTGGAGAACTAAAAGCGAGATCTCGGACAAGAGAGGAATTATTGAATAAACCAATGAAAAGCACACCACAGGATGACTCTAATATAAGACTAGTAATGACATACAGCAAGGAGAGTCATTTAATTTTCAGCATTCTTAATAGATATTGGGATGTGATAAGAAAGTATCCAGATGTTGGTAAAATGGTGGGTGACAAACCATTGGTAACTTATAAAAAGGTTCCGTCTTTACAAGACATATTGGTCAACAGTCATTTTCAGATGAAAAAACAGCCAAATTGGCTTCCAGCTCAAGTAACTGGTTTTGTATGTTGTGATAAGTGCAAAACATGTCATATAGGGATAAATATGAAAGAGTTCTTGGATTATCGTAGCAACAAGGTGAAGATTAACAAAAGGATTACTTGCAATACAAGCTATGTAGTCTATATAATTGAATGTACCTGTGGATTACGCTACGTGGGCAGTACAATCTGCCCCCTCAAAAAACGTATCTTAGAACATATCAGAGCTGTGCAAAATAAGGATCTGAATTATGCCATGGCCAAACACCTGATGACACATGATGAAGCCAGGTGGACAAATATGACATTCTTTGGAATTGCAAGTGTTGACAGTAATGAGAAGGGAGGAGACCGAGAGTTGAAACTAAGACAGTTGGAATCACGATTTATAATACAGTTAAGAACCAAGAGCCTGAGGGGTCTCAATGGGTATGAGGAACTTCATTATCACTTATAATCGAAGATGCAACAATATGTTTATCAATAGATACTATACAGACACATAGGCCCTCATTACAACACTGGCGGTAAATGCCGCTGACAGCCGTGTCAACGGCTGCAAACATACCGGGTCTGCGTCGGAAATCCGCTATGGGTATTATGACCCACACTGAGAAATCCTCCACAATACAGACACCCACACAAGTCCACCACACCAAAGGTCAGTGATAAAGTGGCGGAACCAAAACCCACATCGTCATGCCAACAGGAATACGCCCACACTATCACGACCCACGAATCAACGCGGTAAACCATTGGCAGTACACACCGCGCGCTCAAAATATATACACACTTATAAAATACAACCACATTGGACAATTCAAAGTACACACACCTGACCCACATACACACACCACACCCACACACTCACAACACTATAAAACACACACCAACATTACCCACAACCCCTTACAGTGAAACATTTTGAAGAAGCAGAGAGAGCGAAAAGCAAAGACCACACCAGCATCCAGAGGCACACAACACCATCACTCATACACTATCCACGCACAAAACACCACGAACCCCAAAACATCAACCCACACATCACATCTAACATCACCTCACACATCACTCACACCACATCACAGCACCTCAAAGACACCACAGACAGGTTTTCTGAGGACTAGCTCAGGGCCATGGTGGAGGAAATCATCCGGGTAGAGCCACAGCTATTCGTCTCACAGGTGCAGCAGACGTCCATTGCAAGGAAGATGGAGCTATGGCGGAGAATTGTCGACAGAGTCAACGCAGTGGGGCAGCATCGAGGAGCATGGGATGACATCAGGAAGAGGTGGAACGACCTACGGGGGAAGGTACATTCCGTGGTACCCAGACACCAGGTAGCTGTACAGAGGACTGGCGGTGGACCCCCACCTCCTCCCCCACAACTAACAACATGGGAGGAGCAAGTCTTGGCAATTATGCATCCTGAGGGCCTCGCAGGAGAAGCAGGAGGACGGGACTCTGGTAAATCATATCTTTACTATTATATCCCCCCACCCTACCTGCATGCCATCACCAACTCCTATCCCTACCCTCACCCCCATCACTCCAACACCTCACATATACCCGACCATCACAACCCACCCATCCCAATACCAAGCCCTGCATGCAACAACAATTCATGGACACCCATCACAGACCTGCATGGACACCCATCACCAAAGCATGTCCAAGAGAGCGACTCACCCAGGGCACACAATCAACACTCACAAAAGGGCCAAGGCGATAGTGCAAGCACAGTAATAGAGGAAAACACACCCATTGCACAAGATGGCACACACAGATATAATAACAATGCATTTACACCCCAACAGGACCCCTACCCAAAGTCAGCGGAGAGGAGGTGCCAGACATATCTAGTCAGCGGGCCCATGCCACTGTCCCCAGGACATGTCAATCAGCAGTGTGTCCACCACTACAGGAACCCCAGGCAAACCCACTAAACCCAAGACAATCAGGGACCTTGGGTCAGTGGGCACACGGTTCAGGGGACAGAGGCACAGGACAAAAGGGAAGCTGGGAGGACTGCTGTGCGTCAGGGGGAGGACAGGCCAAGGGAACCCACTCTCCACGAGGCACTCTCCAACATCATGGGAGCATACCACCATTCCGAGGAGACCATGGGCACGGTACTGGCCAAGTTTCAGGAGACCCAGCGGCTGCAGGAGGGACACTACTTGGGGATCAGGGAGGACTTGAAGTCCATTAACACCACCCTGGTCATCATTGCAGTGGTGCTGGCAGACATGGCCAACACCATGAGGGAGACAGTGGCATACCACCGGGCCCCTGACACTAGCCCAACCAATGAACGGCCTTCCACGTCCGCCGGCGCTAGTGGACAGGAGGCCCCGTCACAGGACCAACAGGCCAATAGCACCCCACCCCCTGCAGGAGGAGAACCACACCGCAGCCGAAGACAGAGAACATTTCCAAGACCCCCGCCAGGAAATAAGACTCACCTGAATGTCACCCTCCTGTCCCACTCTGTTACCATGTCCATCTTTGAACTGACATTGCTCCCCTTCCCATGCCCCACTGGACAATGCACCTGTGATACCAAGAGACTGGCCTCTACTATGGACCTTCCTCCACCATCACCCCAGCCCCTTCCACACACCCCTATACACATTAGCCCATAAATAAACACTCTTGAATCACAAACCAATCTGGAGTCAGTCTGTTTTTTTCACAAATGTATAATTACAACATCATCGGCCAATATCAATGTAAATGTTCATTTGCTCATACCATTGTATGACAGTTGTTGGGCAGTAGTAAATATAGCAGAAGGCAGAATGAGGTACCCAGATCTGTGAAATGGAAAGCCAAAGTGAACTATCAGAGTCCATATACAGAGGTTAAGAGGCTGACTTATACAATGTCCTACAGTAGTCAGATATGAGAGAAGCAGTGCCAGTCTCTTACCTGTGTGTCACTGGAAGTGCTGCATGATGATGTTAGTTCAGTTGTCAATATCTTCTTCCTCTGCCTCCTCTTCATCACTGTCCACAGGCTCCACAGCTGCCACAAGACCATCATCAGGCCCATCCTCCTGCAGAAAAGGCACCTGGTGTCACAATGCCTGGTTGTGCAACATGCAGCATGCCACAATTATCTGCCACACCTTCTTAGGTCAGTAGTATAGGGAGCCACCTGTTAGATGGAGGCACCGGAATCTGGCCTTCAGGAGGCCGAACGTCCTCTCAATAGACCGCCTAGTTCGCCAGTGTGCCTCATTGTAACATTCCTCTGCCCTTGTCCTGGCATTCCTCACTGGGGTCAGTAGCCATGAGAGGTTGGAGTAACCAGAGTCACCTGCATATGTTGAGGGATATCTGTTAGACACACACTAACCCTTAGGAACAACCTATACCCAGACATCTATTCATACTGTGTGGGGACCATGGGCTCACCTATTAGCCACACCCGGTGCATCTGGAGTTGGCCCATCACATAAGGAATACTGCTATTCCTCAAAATGTAAGAGTCATGCATGGAGCCAGGATACTTGGCATTCACATGAGAGATGTACTGGTCTGCCAAACACACCATCTGCACATTCATAGAATGGTAGCTTTTTCGATTTCAGTACACTTGTTCATTTCTGCAGGGTTGGGACAAATGCCACCTGTGTACCATCAATGGCACCTATGATGTTGGGGATATGTCCCAGGGCATAAAAGTCAGCCTTCACTGTGGGCAAATCCCCCACCTGGGGGAAAACGATGTAGCTGCGCATGTGTTTCAGCAGGGCTGACAACACTCTGGTCAACACGTTAGAAAGCATTGGCTGAGACATCCCTGATGCCATGGCCACTGTAGTTTGAAAGGAGCCACTTGCCAGGAAATGCCTGAAGTGTCATGAGTCTGCATTTGTTATTCCAGCTGTCCAAACATGGACAGGGAAGACACTTTTTGTACACACCATGCCTGTCCCTTCATTGTGTAATGTTTGAGTTTGTACTCTGGCAATAGCCTGTAGGGACTGTATGCAGTGAGTCATTCTCACAGAGTGTGAATATGTTGGTCCATTCATGCCTTAGGAGTTTACCCTTCAGAAGCCACATATGTGTGATGTGTTTCATTGTGGCTCGCATCACAGTACAGGTTGCTGGAGCATGGGATACCTGATATTAATAAGTTTGTCAGTCACTGTAGTCCCTGTCGGGGTAGTGGGTTAGTCTGCAGATCAATAAATATATGTCTGTATTCATGTCCCTGGCTTGTCTTGTATATGTCACACTTGGGGAGTATTGACAAATAGGAAAGTCCTAGCTTGATGTTACTGACATCAATGTGAATCAACCACTTCTGATGAAACTTGTGATCTTGATCTCTTGATTTGTGTTTTGCATCCATGCATGTCAATGCCCATCAAAAGAAGGGATGGAGAGCCATCGCCAAGAAGGTGCGGACGCTGGGGGTCCACAGCCAGCGGAGAGCCCACTGCAGGAAAAGGTGGGAGTACCTCAGATGCTGGGCATGGAAGATCGAAGAGGCCATGCTGGGGATGTCCTTCCAATGTGGACAGAGTGCCCATCAGACTATGACCCCTCCAGTGGCCTGCATCCTGGTGATGGCCTACCCGGAGCTTGATGGGCATTCGAGGGCAGCACTTTAGCGAAAAGGGGGTGAGTACAGGGTCTATTCCAGCCTGTCCTATCACAAAGTGAATGAGTTAGGTTCTAACAGCTCCCACTGACAATTGGTGATGAGGCATGTGTCACACAGTAGATGAGCGATTGTTTTTGTAGACATGTCATATGATGCATACTGATGTGCCTTACCTGTTGGCCCAGAGACCTAGGACACAACTGTGTAGACTCCACAAACCACTTGCTCTTGAGGGATGACATGTGGCTGGGTAAATTGATCTTTTAAGTACTGTTTGTTGTTGTACTGTGTGTAAAATCTATGAAAAAGATCAGTACTCCTCAATGTTACAGGCCAAAGATAAGTAAGTGATGGATCACTTTCCTCAGCCACATGTCTGGGTAAATTAGTATATTTTCATCTGCCACCCAGAGGCTTGTTGTCTTCAGCATGTGATGGGTGCTGGTGCCTCACAGCAGTCTGTAATGTGAAGATGGCCATCACACATGTGACAGAGCCTACATTGTACTTTGGGTGCACCTACCGACCAATACTTTCCCTTGGTAAGTGAGGAATGTCCATTGACATGATTTATGTGCCATCATTGTAGCCAACTTTCCTTGTACCTACGTGTCAGCATGTGTCCCTTTCTCTTTTGAGAAACATTTGTATGCTGCTGTTTCACACATGGTCTACCTGTGTTGATGGGATGATGTCTGTATTCCCTCACATATATGTGCATGGCAAACTATGTGTGGACTAACCCATTTGCAATAGGGACACTTTCCATGTTATGCCACATACAGGAGTGTGTCGCCATTGTTTATTGGCTGACACATTCCCTCAAGTGTCATAGCATTTCATTTGGCATGTACAACTGCAGTAACAGTGAGGGACATGACAGATAAGCCTAGAGTTTTCAGACACTATGTACATTTCTATGCCGTTGATGTGACAGCATGTAGCAAAGTACACTGCACATGTGTAATGGGTTAGGTTTATGACCTGCCTGTTGGCCAACATAATGAAGTGACTTGCAGTTATGTTGAAATCACAAGCATTCATCCACAGACAGACATCTGGGTCTTCATGACTATAATGGAGACAATGATGTTGTCCCCATTTGGACAACATGCTGAGGGTCTTCTATAAGTCATTGCAAATCTCTGGGCCTCTCCAACATCCAAGGGACTAATGGCGTCCACTGATGCACTCAGAGTTTGTCATTGTAGCGGCTGGCAGATATTAGTGGTGATAACCCTGGGGCTTGCTGATTCATTGTGTTGTGGATTTTGGTGACATCTCTCCCCAACATGTTGCACATGATGTCTACAGTGTCCGTTTTCATGCCACATGTGTGGTCTATCTGAGCAACATTAACACTACCTCCATTACTCTATTGGGAAAAATATCACTTGTTGAAGTGTGTATTGTGGAACTGCTTCTAGTGTGACATGAGTATGTCCATGTCACCTTCTCCAGGCTATTGTACATTTGTCAGCAACGTGGCAGGATTTTGGAGCATCATTTCTTAGTGTTGGATCGTTATCTATTTGTCAACTAGATGTGTGCATGGCCTTGTGTGGGATCTGTGGAAATGTATTTGGCATTGGCCTACTATTGTATGACAACAATAACTGGGGTATGCTCCACGGGGCAAAGCTGTGAGGGTAATGGGTTCTACTACTTGTTGAATGGTTATTGTGATTGTACAACTCCATCCATGGAATTGTAGTTGTGGGAGATTCTGATTTTCCTGTGGGCAGCTGTTGAAAGTTCAGATGGCATGCATGCATATGGGACGGCACATGTAAGGGACACTTAGGTGGAGTTTGTTGCTGAGGCCTACTTGATATCATGGTTAAGTTCACTAATCAGAGTTGTTGTACAAGTGTGATCACGGACATGTGATAACCCTATTTCTCTTTGTATTTGCAGCATCAGCACCGGCAAGCAAAAGAAAGGGGGCACAGCTGAGTGGAGAAGCATCTGGCCACCGTACCACAGGTGACACAGAGGAACCCAGTGGCCTGGAGGGCAAGGGGAGTGCAAGGGGAGTGCAAGGGGAGTGCAAGGGGGAGACTGGAACATCCTCTTCATCATTGGATTCTACCTCCAGTGGCAATTCCTAGTGGTGGCAGACCCATTGGGGCATCCCTGTACCATCTTTGTCCGCTACCCCATTCTATCACCGCCTTCTCTGCTTCTCCCCACCCAGTTGGCCTTGCCAGCTCCCCCAAGAGGGTGGGCCTCTTCTTTGCGACAGGCAACTCTGCCCCAGCCCCTGTTACCCCTGCTGCCGTCAGTGAGGAGGCTATTGACCTCTGGAGAAGTATTTCTGTGGGGCAGTCAGCCATTGTGGATGCCAACCAGGGTCTGGCAACCCAACTCCAACAAAAAAGTGCATTCTTGGACGGCATTCATGGTGTAATGACTGGACTAGAAAGATCTTTTCAGGCTACGATATCCTCACTGACTGCAGCAAGTCCTCCCTCCACCTTCCTCTTCCCAATCCAAATCCCACATTTCCCTGCCTACCTAAAGCACACAAACCGATCAGCATGAACCCAGGTCAGAACACAAGAGCAGCACACACAGACACAAGCACCACAAAACACACCGGCACACAAGCAAACAGCAGACACACACAGACACAACACCACTCACCACTTCCCCAGACTCCCAGCACTCCCAGCAATACAATACAACAGTCAGTGACACACCGACCACAACCAGCATACCCACAGATGCACCCCAACAGACAACTAGACATTCACCACAAGCAACATACCTGCAGCTACCTCGCAAATAGGCACACATTCATCTACCACACCCAGCATACACGCAATCACCACCCTAACAGACACACATATCCACCACTCCATCCTCCAGCATCACCACCTCCTAGACCCCAAAGACACACAAACACACTCACTCACCCACCCAACAGACATCAACCAAACACAAGCATACCTCCTAAAGCATGCACCCAGGACATCCACATCTACTCAGCAGACAACCACTCCATCGAGCCTCGAGCTCCAAATCCCCACCCCTTCTGCAGACCCTAAGAAAGTTGTTTTGTTTGACCTTACCCTTTCCCCTGTCCCAAACCCAAGAGACCCCAGCCCCTCCCTTCCACCTCCAAGGTCTCCCCAGCCTCCCTGATAGTACCCATATCTCTCCCCAAGAAGAAACCCACCCCTGCCAAAAAGAAGGCCACCCCTCCCAAACCCAAGAGCAAACCCCCACCCAATCCTGACCCCCACAGGATGATCCCTGAGGTGCCTGCCTGCTCACTTGATGCCCTTTCCTATGGAGGTTCCTTGGAATTGTAATTATTTCATCTTGTGTTGTCCAGTGTGAGCATGTATAGTGTCAGCCATTTCCCCCTGATATGGAATATTTAGTCATCCTATGTGTGGCAGCTTGAATTTTGTTAGTGCAGACATGGAGTGTGTTGAATTGTGCTAGCTTTGTTTACATTTGCCTGTGCATGAGTCCATTTAACTGTGTGTACCTTGCAGCTACTTCATCTAGAATATGTCCCATGCATTCGGAGTGCTCTGTATTTGCTTTGTTGACTTGCACTTTCACATTTTTCAGATAGGCATGTCATTTGGGTCTAGTATTGTTTGTCCCAGAGATATCTGAAGGGCCAGTTCCCAGAGATGCCTGAAGGGCCACTTCCTGTGCAATAGTTGCTTTATGGGCAGTTGCAAGGTGAAATGTGTCACAGTGCAGCCTCCTTACCTGGGTATTCCTGCTGGTCCCATCCCTATTGTGCAGGTATTGTTTGAATAGTGAGGTTTGTTCATTTGTGTCTCACACTATTGTCCTTCCATTGTGTTGCAATGTGTGCAATGTGTGTTTCCATTGCAGGGCTGTTTAATGGTAGTGGTGTTTGTGTTCTGTGCCACATCCATACATATGTGTGTTGAATGTGACAACAGTCTATGGCACGTGAGGGATGTGAGTTTATGACTTGTATTTGTGATGTTGGTGTGTTGGTGTTTTGTGAGACAATCTTGTGTACACTTCACTGTCCCCATGCCTGTGCTGGGAAAACATATGTTTTTGTGAAGTGTTTGGGTGCTGTGTAAGTGGCCTACCTAAAGGGGGCATATTGTGACTGTGAATGTGTCTTTCTTTGTGTATAATTCACACCTGGGACACAATGACATGTGTACATGGTGCCTGTAGCGTGATCCCCATCTCATGTGGATGACAGCACAACAATCTGTTGATAGGGTTGAAAACACAGGTAGGTGTTTGTACTTCCAATCGATTGCACCCATGGCAATGTTGATTTTGTGTACCTTCAATGATCATCAGCAGCGGCAGGGCGTGCGTTATGCGCTCCATGGTGGTACCAGATGTGTAAGGCTGCCTGCAGGTGAGTGTCTCCCTTTATAGTCCCCATTTCCACCTCCTGAGATGTGGTGCTTAGACTGCCATGGTCACATTGAAGGTGTGCAACCTCTTAATGTATCAGGAGGAAACACTGTCTTTTCTGGCCTGTTCATGAAGATTTGTGACCATGGTGTTCTGTGCTGCCTGGCAATGCCAGCTGGACCATGGTGGTCTTTGCTTCATAGGCCAGCATGACTCGTAATATGGCAGCCCAACCACCAACCTGATGGCGGTGGGACCGCCAAAACCTCTATGGTGGTCCACAGACTATCAAACTTGTAATGAGGCCCTTAGTCCTCTGTCTTGAACATGTTAGAAAAATATTATGTAGGGGTACAGGGTAAGGATACACTGACCCCCTAGACCTCATGGGGGACAAAAATATAACAAATCAGGAACAATTGCTGCAACCCTGTGGGACTCCAGCAGGATTGAAACAAAAAGGCATCTGAGGCCGCATTGCTCAATTGTATGCTCTTGGGAGTCCATCCCTGAGGATCTATTCAATAAGGAAATGGAAGCCCCCCTCTCCAAGCCCCTTTCGTCCTGGGGAGACACCCCCAGTGCCATATTCATGTGGTTAGCCAGCTGGGGCTGCAGCTGCACTTGTGCTCCCTCCCACAGCCCCCAACAAGTTTATGGTGGGGGCCCTGGGTAGGCACTAAGCACCCACTACTATGATTCCCAAGGACAAAAATGGCTCCGGGAGGGGGCCACCTGGCCCCCTTCCTTTTTTTTAGGATTGGCCAGGGGGATGGCATCTCCAGAGCCCAACAATATATGGGTAGTTATAGGTACAATTAAGATTGTGTTTCCATAGGAAATTCTTTTTTTGCATTGCTAATAACTTTTAATCAGTATTTGTAAAGCATGACACTATCAGACCTGGGGGTATCTGGGCACTGGGGTGTGAGGTCTCCGTCAAAAAGCCAGGTCTTGAGTTTCTTGCTGAAGGGAGGGTGCTGCTCGGAGGTGGAGGGACAGGTCGTTCCAGGTCTGGGAGGTGATGTAGGAGAAGGAAAGGCCACTGCTGCGACAGATTCGGGGTATGTGTGCGAAGGCTAGTGAGGAGGAATGGAGGTATCTCGTGAGTTAGTGGAACTTCAGTGGGTGGCTGATGTAGGCTGGTCCTTGATTGTGTAAGGCCTTGTAGGTGTGCATTAGGGTCTTAAACTAGCATATCTTCTGGACTGAGAGCCATTGGAAGTTTCTGAGGTGGGGGTGATGAGGGCCCATTTGGGAAGGTCCAGGATGACTCTGGCTGCTGCATTCTGTATGGTCTGGAGTCTTCTGGGAAGCAGGGTGGAGATGCCGGCGTAGAGTGCGTTGCTGTAGTCAAGGTGGTTGGTGAAGAGGGCTTTCCTGGTGTTACTGGGATCCATCTGAAGATTCTGCAGAGCATGTGTAGGGTGTGGAAGCAGGAGGAGGTGACTCTGTTGATCTGTCGCTTCATGGTGAGTTCGCTGTCAAGGATGATGCCAAGGTTGGGAGTGTGGTCTGGGAGTGGGTCCGAGTTCGACTTGTCACCAGCTGTGTTCCCATATGGATGTATTTCTCCTGAAGTTCAGTACTTCTATTTTGTTGCAGTTGATTTGAGGCAGTGTGCTTTCATACAGTTGGAAACATTGGTCATAGTGTTGCGGAAGTTTGTTCTGGTTGTGGAGGGGTCTTTGGTGGGCAAGAGGATGAACTGTGTGTCGTCTGCCTATGATATGATGTTGAGGCCAAGGGATCTGACAATGTTGGTTAGGGGGATCATGTATGTGTTAAACAATGTGGGGCTGAGGGATGATCCTTGGGGTTCACCACAAATTATGTCTTACGGTTCAGAGGTGGAGGGAGGAAACTGGATGCACTAAGTATGTCCTGTCAGGTAGGAGGCAATCCATGTGAAGGTGGTTTCTTGTATACCGATGTTGTGGAGTCTGTTGATGAGGATATGGTGGGAAACGGTGTTGAATGCAGCTGAGAGGTCGAGGAGGATCAGGGCAGCCTTCTCCCAACAATTGAGGAGTGTTCTTATGTCATCTGTGGCTGCGATGAGTGCGGTCTCAGTGCTGTGGTTGGCACAGAATCTTAATTGGGAGATGTCAAGCAGGATGTTTTGTTGCATGTACTCAGTGAGCTGTTGATTAGTTGCCTTCTTGAATACTTTGGGGGGTTAGGGGAGTAGAGAGACTGGTCGATAATTTTTGAGTTTACTGGGGTCAGTTAATGGTTTCTTTAGGAGGCGACTGAATTCTGCATGTTTCCATTTGCCTGGGAAGACTGCTAATGGTAATGGAAGTGTTGAGGATGCTGCTATGTTCCATGCTGATGTGATTGGTTCTGAGGTTGAACAGGTGGTGGGGGCATGCGTGAGTGGGTGGTCCGAAGTGGATGGATGACATGATGGCCGGGTTGGACTATTTGGTGAGGGGTGTACATGTGGTGATTGTCCTGCTGGTGTGCGCTGGGTAGTTAATTCTGCTGAGGTTGCAGACTGCGAGTTGGGGGTCAAAGTTGTTGTAGATGGTCAAAATCTTGCTGTGAAAGTAGTCCAAGAGGGTATTGCTGAGTTCTTGTAAAGGGTGGATTGTATTCTCTGTGGCTGCTGGGATGGAGTATTCTTTGACCAATTTGAATATTTCTTTCATGCAGTTGGATGCTGTGTCGATGCAGGCTCTTGGGTTCCTTGATTTCTCTGTAGTAGTCTCTAAGGGATGCTTTGTGGGTGGCTCTGTCAGAAGGGATCCTGGTGGATCGCCACTGTTTCTCAAGTCATTAGCAGATACTCAGGGTGGCTCTGAGTTCTGGGGTATAGCAGCTGGCTTGTCCTGAAGTTTTGCTTGTTTTGGCTGGTTTCAGTGGGGAGACTCTGTCAACGCATTCAGTGATCCAGGTGTAGAAGTTCTGGATGGCCTGTTCTAGGTCTGATGAGGGCTTGGGTTGGGAAGTGCAGAGGGCCTGAGTCCCCATTCATTTTCCCCATTCATTTTTCAATAGGAAATTTAAACACAGTTACAGGCAAAACCCCTGGATGAATTCACACCACATTTAGAAAAAGGCTAGATCTTAATCCAGAATCAGTGCTTTTTATATTTTGCTGAAATCTATTCAGTAGTTTCAGTGAAAATAAGGTTAGAAATGTGTATATTTCATGCCATGGAGGATCTGATTGGCTGCCATAACCTCAACCAGGAAGTGGTAGCAGTCATCTTAGAACTCGGGGTTCTGTAAAAAATGTTTTTGGAGAAATGTTGCTGCAGGGTGATAAAAAAAGAATCGGGTTTCCGAAAGCCCAAAGGGTCTCCAGCCTTCATCAGCGCTAGTATGATCCTTGACTAACTACCCAGTCATGCCGTGCTCACATAATTAGGCCTAATGCTCTTTCCTTTCTGAAACTATTCTCTAGGAGAGGAATACTACACTGAGGGTTCTTATTTTTACTGAAGTCATGCAAGGAGTTACTCCCCTGTAGTCAAACATTCATCAAGGGTGAAGTGCCTGTATGTACAACTACAGCACTTCTCACCTGCCGATCGCTGAAGTACTTTATTATTCACTGCTCCTTCAAGGAGTGCCCCATAGTGGCCTGGGAAGGCTATTTGTATATATTTTATTTTTGGTGATGTCCCAAGAAGAGACAAGGTCATCTCCATTTGGTTTAATGTTTTGGGAAGCAGTAGGGAGTTCTGCAGCCCCCCAGCAACACTAGAAGAATACGTAAATCTCCTGGGTCATTGAAACCATGACCCTAGGAGAACTTAGGCCCTCATTACAACCCTGGCAGTCAAAGACTGCCAGGGCTGTTCTTGAGTTTGTACCGCCAACAGGCTGGCAGTACAAACCTGGGGATTACGACTGCGGCGGAAGCGCCGCGGTCGCACCGCCGAACCGGCGGTTTCCCGCCACATTGGTCCCGGCGGTTGTAATCCGCCAGGGATTACGAGTCCCCCTCCCGCCAGCCTTTTCATGTCGGTAGGAACCGCCATTAAAAGGCTGGCTGAAAGGGTTGTCGCGGGGGCCCCCTGCCACGGCCCCATGGAGCTTTTCACTGTCTGCATAGCAGACAGTGAAAAGAGCGATGGGTGCAACAGCACCCGTCGCACCACCACAACACCGCAGGCTCCATTTGGAGCTGGCTCCCGTGTTGCGGCCGACATCCCCGCTGGGCCGGCGGGTGGAAACTTGGTTTACGCCCGCCGGCCCAGCGGGGATGTTGTTATGGCCACTGCTGGAGTGCGGCCACATTGGCGCCCGCAAGGCGAATACAACTTGGCGGGCGGCAACCGTATGAGGGCCTTACAATTTTTTTCAAAAGCGTGTCCAAGGCTTTAGCGTTTGCTCTAAAGTTGGGATTGCAGTGCCATCTTGGGGCTGTTTGTATGTTTGTAGTTTTTACAATACAGTGTATCTGTCAACACCGGAGCAGTACGCGCTCTATTGGCGACAAAAAATGCAAAAACCCAGCACTCTCAAAACAACGTAATTTATGCATTGTGCTGATATGTTGTGGTTTAACCTTTTACATTGCAGAGTTCAATCCTGAAAACTTATTTTTAATATGCTTACAAATACTGTTACTTTGCAATGTATTGCTGCAGGTTTTCAGAGTGTGTTAGGGTGTGGCCCCTTTCCAGGGCCTTCCAGAGACTTTCCCTGCAACATGCCTGGGCGTGGTTCTGGGCTGGGCCAAGACTCTATAAAAGAGAGCCAGCCCAACTCCCAGTGCTCACTATTCAGAGGTCCCAGTGCAGAGCAGCAGCTTCTTCCTGAGCTCCTGTCCCGGTGGCCTATTTGGATCTTCCAGTCTTCTGCCCTTCATCCTTCATTAGTGATCATTGTTCCAGGCGGAAAGAAGGTGGTTGGACTGTTCCGACACCGTTACTGAGAATTTTCATATTCTTGGTTTAATTCTTAAATGAGTAACAGATTACTTGCGCGCTACCATTTCTTGACATTTATATGGTAGTTTACAAATAGGCAAGATGCACGTTTTGTTTCATAAAGGTTTGACTTTGTTATTCATTGCGTGCTACCATTTCTTGACATTGGCATGGTGGCTTAAGAATCGACAAGGCGCGCAATTCGTTTTATGGTGTTTAAACATTGTTGTCCATTGCGCGCTACTATTTCTTGACGTTTACATGATGTTTTATGAATTGGCAAGACGCGCAACTCGTTTCATGAGGATTTAACTTTGTTGTTCATTGCGCGCTACCATTTCTTGACATTTACATGGTGGCTTAAGTATCGGCAAAAGAAGCGCGATTCGTTTCATTGTACTTTGATCTTGTTATTTATTGTGAGCTGTTATTTCTTGACATTTACATCGTGTTTTACGAATCGGCAAGACGCGCGATTCGATTAATGATGATTTTACTTTGATATTCATTGCGTGCTACCATTTCTTGGTATTTTACATGGTGACACTCGAATCAGCAAGACGCACGATTCTCTCCTCGAGTTTATTTCATGTTGTTTATTGCATGCCACTATTCTAAGATATTTATTATGTAATATTCGAGTTGACAAGTTATGTGATTTGTTTCCTGAATCCATATTGTGTTATTCATGGTTCACAATCCTTTTATGGTGTTTACTATATATATATATATATATATATATATATATATCTGCAATATGCCAATTTGTGTTGAAACATTTTAAGAGTACACAGAAGGCCAGAGTTTCTAGATGCAATATTGTATGGTCCTAGTATACATTATCAAAACAGGATTTATATGACTGGTTTAAAATTTAGTCAGAATGTTTTTTCTGATTCTCATGTAAAGGAAAGTACTTGAATAAGAAAGTTTTCATGTAATTCATCTTGATTCCCTTACAGGTGTCCGGCCATCTTGAAACTTAGTCATTTTAAACTTAACTCTTAGATTGTTCATGTTTTCAGAGTGACTAGGCTTAGAATCATAGTCTAGTATTGATTTCAGGAGATATAATTTTCATATCGTGTGTTCTAACCTTTTCCTTAGTACAGGTCTCCTTCCCAGTTGTTCCCTTCCTAATCCCCTCTTCCCCTCTTGAACTCTCTCAGTCTCTGTGATTTATGTATCAGAGTCTTGGAGCTGTTCAGTGGTGGAAGTGTTGGGAACGTGCACTGACCCCGAGGATCTGGTGACTCTGACAGTATCCCATAAACTACAGGCATTATATGGTTCTTTTTATGATTGCGTTGTTTTGAGTGTAAAATGTTAAAAACTAGGAAATATTGGGGTTTTTTTTCCTCAAGGAAAAAACAATATACCTCTGATTACTTTTTTCACATTTATCACCCCAAAAGTGTGATAATAAAAACTATGTAAAAAGAAAGAGCAACAGAAATGTAGTTTAATTCAACTTTATTAAAAAAAGTAGTCAATAATAATAAACATTGTATTGTGTGTATTATTGAAATATACTCTTGATTACAATTATTGCTAATTTTTGTAGAAAGATGATAGATCTGCTTTATATATGGGGTGCTAGGTGGGGAGAATGGAGAAAGGTTTGACCACAGGCTCTGTGGCCAACACCTACTGCACATGGCTGAAGGCTGTGCACAACGGACAGTTGGTTTTATCAATGGTAACAAACTATGGGCCTGATTCACAAAAATAAACTTAGACGTTTGGTCTAAGCTTAGACCAAACGTCTAACTGTATGATTTTTGGAATTCACACAGGACATTTACGAGCAGTATCTTTACATCTACACTTGGGACCCCGAAATAAATGCCAGTAACCATAAGTACACATACCTACCTGTGACCTTAACCCTTTAAAAACAGCACGCTGTGCTGGAAAACACATCATGGAGGGGATGCCACGAGCAGCAGCTACACATTTCATGCATCACGCACTCACTGACATACATCAACATGGACACTTACACACACACAATACGCATACTTCGGCCAGCACACACACATGCTGCACGGGAACACTACACAAATACACACGCCACACAGCTCAGGTACAGGGACACTGAAGGTCACACAACATTCTCACACATAGCAACAACAACACAACTACTACACATAATCAGGCCAGGCCAGGGACTGTCCACACATACAACACGCATATCCATTGACGTGCCACTGAACACATACAACACCACCATGAAACAACCCTGCAATGGGCACACACATCACACCACAATCGAAGCACAATGGCCTGCACAATACACAGATAAATGGACAAAATAGACAAAGCACACCATGACAACAAAACTTCCACAGCTGGGATGGGAGCATCAGGACCGTACTTGGAAGGAGGGTGCACAGGGACAAGTCTCACATTGAACAGGACCCTCAAACCACATGCACACAGGAAATAGCCATAAAAAGATCTAGGGGCAGGCAATACCAAAAGCAATTGTCATGTCCAGCTACACAATGGGGAAAGACAAGTCAACAAAGCCCACACAACTCCCACTCCATGCGGCATACCCCTATATAAACCAACAGCAAGGGACACATGCCTAAGTGGCCACATGCACACTCAAATGCAAAGCAACTCAGCACAACAGAACACACTCCATGTCTGCACTGACAAAACTCAAGATGATATATATCAAATGTATACAATAGCTATTTCAGGAGGACAAGTCCAACACCATACATGTCTACATAGCGCAACACATACCCATTATACAAGAGAAGTCCTTCTCTTGGGGGACAACAGCACTGTACATAAACTCTCATAATGCAAACACCACCACATGGAGCAGCAACCAGGCACAAACACACACAACTACAGGCACACAACCAAAGTCACTCAGTAACAACAAAGAGCTAGGAAAGGAATAGCAGGACAAAGGTATACCCAACAAACCAACAACTGGTTGGGTTTATTAAATGACCAGTTCATAAGTCCAATGTCATAGGCCAGGCCAGCCTGGGTGCCCAAATGGCACAGTGTTGGGCCCCTACTTGACTCCTAACTGTCATGTAACCTCCACAGGAAGGGGCATCGAGGGGGCAGGCAAGCACCACAGGGATTATCTGGGCAGAATATGGGGGAGATTTTGGGTTTGGGCTTGGGAGGGGGATCTTTTTGGGAGGGGTAGGGTTCTTCTTGGGGGAGGGCGGGGCATGGGTGCTTGCAGGGGAGCTGTTGGAGGTGAAAAGAAAGGCCTTGGAGAGAGTTATGGTCCTTTTGGGTAAAGAATGGGGGTGATCAGGGGTAGGGCCAAAGTCACAAAGGAAAAGTTTCTTTGACACACGGGGATGGGAATCAGAAGGGGGTTGGGATTTGGAGGTTAAGGGAGTAGTTGTCTGACATGTAGTAGTGGATGTCTTGGGTGTGTGCTTGTGAGAGGTATGCTTGTGTGTGGTGGGTGTCTCTTGGGTAGGTGAGTGAGGGTGTTTATGTATCTTGGACTAGGAAGGGGTGGAGGTGGTGGGGGATGCCATGATGGCTGGGTGTCTGTTGGGATGGTGACTGAAGGTATGGTGGATGTGGTCCATGTAGGTGTGTCTGTAGTTGTGGTGTTGGCAGGTCTGTTGACTGGGGTAGATGCCTGAGGGTCTGCTGGGGTGGTGTCTGCAGGTGGGATGGGTGTCATGGCTGTGTCAGTGACTGTTGATGTGGTGATTGTAGGTATGCCAGATGTTGTGTGTGTGTGATGCTGGGGGCAGGGAGGTGTCACGGCAGGTCATGATTGTTGCTGTTTCTGTATATAGATGTTTGTGTGTATGCTGGTGTGTCTTGTGGTGCTTGTGTATGTGCGCGCTACTTTCTCTGTTGAGGTGGATGCTTGAGAGTCTGTCTTTGTGCTTTGGCTAGATCAGGGAAGGGGGTTTTGACTAGGAAGAGGGAGTATGGAAGACATGGGGTGACTGACTGCCATCAGTGTAGAGGCCAGAGCCTGTAAATACCTCTATAAGCCAGCCATTACACTGTGAATAACCTCCAGGAACTCATTGGTCTGCTGGACTTGGGTTGCCAGTCCCTGAGTGGCATTCACTATGATGGACTGACCCACAGAGATCGACATCAGGGGGTCAATAGCCTCCTCACTGAGGGCAGCAGGGGTAACAGGGGCTGAGGAAGAGGTTCCTGCGGCAAAGGAGATGACCACTCTCTTGGGTGAGTGCGAACTGTGAACTGGGTGGGGAGCAACAGGGAGGGCAGTAATAGAACAGGGGTGGTGGACAAGGATGGTGCTGGGGGGCCCCCAAGGGGTCCACCACCACTAGGGAGTGACCATTGGAGGAGGAACCCAAAGATGTTGATGGAGATCCGGTCTCCCCCATGGCACTTCCCTGTACCTCTGGGCCACTGGGTTCCTCTGTGTCAGTGGCTTCTTGATCCAAGGTCCCCTGGCCAGATGCTTCCCCACTCAACTCGGCCTAGCATCCTTCACCTGCATGTGCTGATGCTGCCAAAAGAAAGAGGAATAGGGTCACAACATGGACATCAAAACACTTCAATCCCAACTTTGAAAGATAAAGAATACCATCATGTCAAGTAGCCCCCTGCAAAAAGTGCCAGCTAAGTGCACAATCATGTGCCAATAAAAAAACATGCATCCATATGGGATTACAAAATGAATACATTAGAAATTCAGACTCTCAGACAACTACGATAGCATGGATGAAGTATAGCAATCACACTAACCATACCACAACTAGGTGACCACTCCACCCTCAAACCTGTGCTACATACAGCAGACCCCAGTGAACCAGTAGCCCATAGTTGGATCCCATTGTAAGGTACCTTACATAGACACAACCTTATGCACACATCTAATTTGCATTGATATAGTGGACAGACAGTAACAGATGTGACCACGGAAATGCAGACAACACTGATACAAATGTGTTATACCTGAAGTAGCTGACATGGAAATATCCATGTCACTATGGACACATCAAAACAATGTACAGGTTCACAAATGACACCTGCCCAAAATAAGTCAATGAAGGTGAAGCATGGACACTCAGGTGTGCCCCACATGTGGTGTTGCAAGGAACAACAATGAAGTCGGCTTCTAAATCTCATGGAGAAATGACTCCAGACTAACCACAAAAATGAATCTGTAACGCCCAAGATAGCCAACACCAATGTCTGACACCCATCAAAATGACATCACTTGTATGGTTTAGTGGTAGACAACTTTACCATGTAGGAAGGAGAAACACAGACCTTTCACACACAAACAGAAGGACCCCAACTTGTTTTCCAATGAGAAGCATCATCACTACCCTCCTCTCAAACATGGCAAGCATTGCATTTGTCTACGGATGGATTCCTGACCCCAAACATATGTGATGTAAACATCAACGCAAGTCAATTCATGATGCATACCAACAGTCAGAGCACAATGCCCAATCTTTACACATATGCAGTACACCTGCAAACATGATTCCACATCAATGGTACATATGAACATGAAGTGGATCAACAGTATGACCCTACCTATCATGTCCCTCATAGCTACTGCAGTTCTGCATGACTAATGACATATTATGAGGCATGACTGTATCTGTCAGACAACATATGATGGTGACACACTCCTGTCTGCGGCATCACAAGAAATGGACATTAATTGTAATGTAGCATTTCAACAACAGTACTCCATGCACATATATGTGAGAGACTCTAGACACAATCCCATCCACATGGCTAGCACATGCCTAAAACAAGTGCATAGAGATTTATTCTAAGGGGAATGAGGACATGTATATATGTAGGCACAAGGAATGATCGTTACAGTGATGACACATCACTCATGACAATACACATTCCCCACTTACCGAGGGAAAGTAGTATGCTACAGCTGCCAACAATTAGCCATGTAAGACATGTCACATGTATGATGGACATCTACATATCACAGACTGCAGTGAGGCATCAGCACCCATCACACACATGAGAAAAATCGCTCCTAATGTCAACCTATAGATATCCCCAGACACATGGTAGAGTATAGTGACTCACAACTTACTTACATTTGGACTGTAACATTTTGGAGGAGTGATCTGTTGGTGAAAACTAACACCCACCAGAGAAGGTAATACAGAATATTTGTACATTAAACACAGCCATATGTGCTCCCTGCTGAGCAAATGGACAGAGGGTTCCCCACAGTTTTGTCGTAGGTCCCAGATCCAAAAAGGCAGAGCACACCAGTTGGATACACATGGCCCGTCTACACAAATTAGCTCACAAATGATCTGTGACACATGACACATCCCTCGTTGTCAGTTAGACCCTTACTCAATCACCTGGCAAAGGGTCAAGCAGGAATTGAGCTTGTAGGCACCCCCTTGTGGCTGCCGTGCACATTCCCCAAAGGAGTGCCCTACACACCATCCAGCTCTGGCTATGCAGTGACTAGCTAGGCCAACTGTGACTTTTGTGGGACATGAGTTAGCAACCTGACAATGATCAAAAACACTATGGGATACATCACCCAAAGTGGCAACTGACAGTTAAACCCCTCAGCCAAGAATGCACACAAACCTCCGCTACCTCTGAATATCACCCACTGCACACAGTCCCTACAGGACACAGCCAGCCTCCAAACTGCTCCATCGCACTTGACTCACAATGAAGGGAGTGTCATGTGCAGAGACAGATGCCGGCACATGCCACTTCAGGGTGTGGGGGTCTGTGTGTCTCATCTGTATCACAATATATACTTCCACACATGTGTTTCCCCTAAACCTAAAGTACCTTCTGAAAAATATGAGCATGCATTGTCCATGTCCTGCTCTATTCCCAAACAACAGAGTCCGATATCATGGCTCATCAGTGAACAACGCGCTGTGTGAACTAATGCAATGACCAAAATGCAAGGACACATTTGAGCTGGATGAAAGAGACAACAGGGTTGTGGGATCAAGAGAGCTGTCAAGGCTATGTAACACACGTCAGTCACAGATCACCAGCCTGCCCCTAATACCATTTCCATTCTAATCAGTAGACAGAGGCTCAAGAAGCTGCATATAGGCACTGAGGCATGAATTGGCATTGTAACATGCTATGCAGGGATAATGGGTGTGGGCACAGTGTCACACTTGCATAGCAAAAGAGAACCCATACTAGCCTTGATTTTAACTGCTACTGTGAGAAACAATAGACAGGCCACAGTCTCTGCAGGCTGAGCAGACAGGCCTATATTAAACACCATATCGGAAACTTACATGCATAACAGTAGATCATGTAGCCTACAGCCATTTGCCATGTGGAGTCTATGTGCAGAGCTGTGGGGCATAGTGAGTCATTATCTGGCTTCCAAACAACAGTCCAACAAGGCCAGATGTGGCCTGCGATTACTATGCCAACATAGTCAGAGCTCAAGTTACAAACAACTGACAAATACAACATGCATTCACCACTCCTGCTGTCATGCAAACACCTGTGACCACTCATTGATAACATTTTATGGCAAGAGTTGCCTTTGGGATGACTATTATGACACCTCACCTAGTCATCTGCATCCAACACAAGGTGGGTCCGGGAACATTCACTACATACTCACCACAATGTCTAAGGACACACTACCTGTCACTTGACACAGAAACATTCCGATTGACTCACCCATTGATGCACGCTGACAGCTCGTACTGAACTTTGACTCCACAATCTGACAAATTGGGCCAAACTCTATGCAATATAAAGGTAAGATATGTCAAAGTAGTGAGAAAAGTGTGCCATGGGGCATTTACCTGCTCCTCTGGTGCACCATAGAGCCATCGATACAGGGGTAGGACCTCCTCCAAGAGCTTCTCCAACTCCTCCTGAGAGAAGGCAGGGGGCCTATTATCTGTTGAACCCTGCATGATTGCTCCCAGAGGCGGTACACAACAGGTCAGGTAGTGGAAGTCTTGCTGGCAGCAGTGTCAGGAGTCAAGTGAGGGATTCAGAAGAAGGTAGCGGTCACATCTTCAACATACACGACCATCACTGCCGGCGAACACAGCTATTGACTCAAAACCGCCATAGCCAACATTGTTGACCTATGGCTGTGTCTGCCTTGGTAGCATCTGCCTACTGCCATGATGACTTCCGCTGGAGGTTGCGAGTGGTACCTAATGTCCAGTAGAGTAGCTCAGGTACCTGCCATTTTAGAGGCATACAATGCTATTAATAGCTATTTGTGATGCGTCACTATTTCAAATATGTTATTCAGGCAATTCATGAGTGCTGCCATTTTCTGTCATGTAAGTCATAATGAGGGGTACAGCCCCTGTCCCCATCCCCAGGGCAACTTAGGATTTGGGGCATTGAATCACAGTCTGAGTGGCAAGTTACATGCACATATTGTTGCTGTACAGATCAATGATCTGTACACAAATGACGAAAAGTAAGGGGGAAACGTGTCGCTTATGTGTAATTATGAGTGGTGATGTGTACTGTGTATCATGTCCTCTGCTACTCACATGCCAATTCACTGTTTGTAAATTACATGTATGATGTATCTTGCAAGGGACACATTGAATGATGGCTATACTCTACTTTTGTCCCACATAGTTACCCTGGGAGGGGAAGGATCCGACAATCTCCTGTGTACCATCTACTGGCAGATATTCAGGCTGTGGAGGACAGACATATTATCTAGATGTATCACCTGGATAGGCAGGCAATCATGGATCTTTGTCGTCAGTTGGAGCCAGATCTAATGCGAGCCATCAGTCACCAAATAGCATTCCACCCATCACTCAAGTCATGGCAGTGTTGCACTTCTTGGCCACAGGGTCCTTCTAAAATACAGTGGCCATGTCTGCTGGGATGTCCTAGCCCATGTTCAGTCTGGTCTTGAAGGGTGTACTCTCAGCAGTGTTGAAACACCTGCACAGCTACATCAGGTTTTATCAACGTGAGGGTTTTGCACATGTGAAGGCTGACTTTGGTTGTTGGGCACACATTGCACAAATGGTGGGAGCCATTGATGGTACACATGTTGCCTTGGTTGTACCACATGGCAATGAACAAGTCTATAGGAACAGGAAGAACTATCATTTCATCAATGCCCAAGTTGTTTGTTTGGTGGATCTCTACATTTCCCAGGTCTGTGCCCGTTATTCGAGTTCAGTCCATGATACCTTCATCATGCGGAACAGTGAAATTCCACAGCTGATGACACAACTGTCCCCAGAGAGGGCCTGGCTGGTTGATAAGTCGCATATGTATTGTGTGTTTGTATGCTATGTCTACTGCTAGTGAGATGATGCTTGGGACTCATGGTTGCATGTATGTCGCATACCCTTACAGGGGACACTGCATACCCAAATACTCCATGGTTGTTGACACCGGTGAGGAACCCAACTACACCAGGGTAAGTCTGCTTCAATGAGGCCCATGGAAGGACACAGCATGTCATGGAGCGGGCTTTTCAGCTCCTGAAAGCCAGATTTCGTAGCACTGACAAGACAGATGGAGCTCTCCTCTACTCACCCGGAAAAGTGTGTAAGATCATTGTGGCCTGCTGCATGCTCCACGACATTGCCTTGAGGCTAAATATCCCATTTATTCCAGATGAGGGGGAGCTAGCAGTGCCACCAGGTAAGCCTCCTGAAATATCAAGTGAATATGACTGTGATGAGGATGAAGGTGGAGACATGCGGGCAGATCTCATCAATCACTACTTCACTGGAGTGTAAGTATGTAATGTTATGTGATTACTGTGACTGTATGGGGAACTGTAAGGGCAGGATGTGTTGAGAAGAATATCTCTGTTTCCAAAAGACAGGACATCTCATGCTATGCATCATACAGCCAAGGTTTGCTGGCTAAGTCAGACTTGAAAATGTGACTCTCTTGTTCTTCTTTGTTTGGGTCATTCACATTTCACTGTCAGTGGATCAACTGAAGTTTTAAAATAGGTTTGGCTCTTATTTATGCCTTTACCTGCCTAAACTCTTTGTATATCATTCTTTCCTCTAGCTGCCTTTGCAATGCCATCCTCATGTGGGCATTTCAGAGTTGTGTCATTGGCAGGTACCTGTTGCTGGTCTGGCATGTGAAGTGGCCATGGATTGATCCAGGTAATGTTGCTCACAGATTTGGTGTGTATGCGTCCTATGCCCAAGCTGCCTGGACAGTGGTGGGAAGGAAACTGAGATATACAATAGACTTGTTAGCTGTGGTGTGTTGGTCCAATGTTGTCATGTGTGTTATCATGTGCCCTTGTAACATGTCATTCTGTGCAATCCGTGGCTTCTACCCTCACATTGTGTTGACATTGATCCTGTATATGTTAGTCGCTGACAATTTGTTTCCTCATTGCAGGCTAGTGTTTCACTGCCATACAACTGACACAGGTTTGTGACATACCACCAGATGCTTGCTCATTGTAATGGGAAGGACCTGGGCTCAGGATATGTTGTACTGCCCTCTGTCTGTAACATGGTGTATGTTAAGATGCAAGACCTGGTTTTTGGTATTTGGTAAGGATCAAACTGGTGACAAAATCCCACACTCTGTTAGCCTACGGGGCGAAACCCTTTCTTGTGTGGTCTGAGTGATGGTACATTTGGGATATCTGGCCTGACTCAAAATGACTAAGACATTCTTGGCTATGACTGTCCAGAAATCTGACAGCTTATGTGTAATACAGTACAATAGAACATTTGGTGTGACCATACACTGATGACATTGTGTTGCTAATCACCTTCAGCATGACACTACCTGAGACATATCCCCCCATCAATTTCCTTCTTATGTCTTACTCAAGTGCTTCACATGTGATTTGCATTCCACATTTCAGACAGTTAAAAAGACAGGTACTAGGTAGTGTTTTAGTGATGTGTGTGTTTATTTACATCACTACAGAAATCAATAGTGATTCTGGAATAAAACATAAAACAAAAAGAAGTAAGGTAAAGGGATCAGTCATGGTGGATGCAATCAATAGAGTAGAGGCCACAACATTTGAAATCCAAAGTCCAGTGTCCTACTAGCATGGGAAATAGAAAGTGATTAAGGAACAGTCAACAGAGTGAGTCTGTAGTACACAAAGGAGTGATATCAGGAAGTGGTCACTTGCTGGCAGTGGTTGGTGTGTTCCCATCTGCACCTCCTGGATGCTTGGCTGGATCACCCCGCTTGTGGGAGATTCAGTAACTACAGAGGCAGGGGTGTCTGAGATGGGTGCTTCGACTAGCAAGCCCTCCCTTCCAGTGGCTGGCACTGATAAAGGGCCTGGTGTAGATGTGCCAAAGGAAGGCGTGGGATGTTGTTGTCGATACCTGCTCAGTTTTGATGTCCCTCAGCACCCCTGATAGGGAGACCGTGTTGGTACTGTTGGCCTCCCACTGTTCACGCATTTCCCAATGGAAATCCCTCTGTAGCTCCTTGCTTTCCCTGAGTTTCATTAGTACTTGGGCCATCACGCCTTGGGAATGTTAGTAGGTGCCTAAGACATGGCAGATGATATCCTGGAGAAGGGCATATCACCAGCATCCACTTGCTGCTGTGCAAAACCATCCTTCTCATGCACCCTACCCTCACGTTCCTTCGCCTTTGGTGCAGCATGACCACTTCCATTGGTTCCATGTCCTTCATTGTCAGAGGTGGCAGGCTGTGACTCAGTAACCTAGACTGGGGGCTCAACATGTTGGTGACCGTCCTGGGGACACAGGTTTGGGGATGACTGGATGCCTGTGATACAGAGGCCATGGGGCTGTGAGGAGTCAATGTAGATAGGCAGAGGCTAACCAATGTCTGACCAGGTTGCTCAGGTATGCCAGGACCATCCTCAATGTCCAGCTGTCCGGGAGTTGTACCCTCAATGAGGGCTTCATCCATGGGGCTAGTGATGGTCTCCTCAGTGGTGTTGGTAGTTGCAGTGGCACCTCGACCTGTTGATGTGAGGGAGACAATGTTAGTGGTTGTATTGTGACATCTACCTCCAATAGCTGAGAGTGACATTGGGCTAAGGCCATGTTCACATTGGATCTGATGATTTCTCTTATGTGACAGCTACACATCTTCTCATGTGTAATAACCTGGCATGGAAGTCACATACCAATTCCAGAACATTGAACAAGCCTCAGACTGTCTGTAATTATTAGCTGTAGGAGGGGTGCTAATGGACCCATATCTTGCCAGCAGTGCAGGCAAACAATGGCTGGGCCGGAGAGTTGTTCATCTTGAAGCCTAGTTGTCTGTCATGCAGGCATTGGCAGAACTTTGGGTAAAAATTTGATAGTTGTCATCCTGTGGTCAGTGCATTATGGATGTGGCTAGTGCCAATGCCATATAGATGACACATCTTGGGGCACTAGATCTGTCTTAGATGTTCTTTACAAACATTGTGAGCTGTCGTACCTACCTACACTATTTTTGATCTTGGCATTGCATCTCAAGATGGAGCTTGGTGTATGGCCACATCAAAGGGTGTATCATGACCTGTATCCTTGTCCCTCCCAGGTGTGTCAGGTTCATTAGTGCGTTCAGAAACTGTGGCACAATGTCATGTGGACATTAGCCTGGGATTTGGGGTTCCATGGCCTGGCCCTCCTGGGATTTATATTGACGTTACTCACATCACATCTCACAGTTCACATTGTCTGTCCTCTGAGGTGAGAAGACTTCCATAGCAAGTATACCAACAAGGTTCTTTTAGTGCATTTAGAGTGGACTGGGTCATTGGATTGGGTAGACGGAGCCTTGTGGCCTTAGCAGTCATGTGACAACTCATACTACATGCCATCCTTCAATGTGACTCATCCAGGTGTGTGAACCTCATGTGTCTAATACCAAGAAAATGTATTTTGGCAGGTGTTCAGAGGACTGTTGCTTGGAGTGAGAATAAGGGATCCTCCTATGAGTTCTATCCATTTCCCTCCCTCTATCACACACACTGTAGAGTTGTCCTCCCGTCAGGTGAGTACAGTACAATAGTGAGTAGAGGGAGAAGGGTATTTTGTATCAGGGTACACAGTGTGGTACACAGTGTTGGCTGAGGGGGGGAGGGGTGACTGACACTAGTATTGTCCCCTGGCCTTGGCATTCCTGTCAGTGCCTGACCTACTCCCACACACTATACAGTTGTCCTCCTTTTAGGTGCATACTGTTCATGAGGGAATTGTAGGACAAGTTCATTTTCAGTATGGTACAATGTTCTGGTTTTGGTAATGGTAGAACAGTATCTGCTAGGAATTGTGCTGTTGTCATTTCCCTGTGCTACACACAGTATACAAAGATATGGTTCCTCCAGGTGAGTCTAGTTCCCATGTGGGATGGCAGACAGTGGTCTTTGGACAGGTGGTGACTGGGCTGGTGAGTGGGTTGACAGTGAAGGCGAACAAAGGTGATCAGTGAGCACACATGACATTGCATTTTGGTACCATTTTAATTGTTATAACTTACCTGGCTCCCGAAGGTATTTCTGTCAAGCCCTCAGGAAGCAGGATGGCCAAGACTTTATCCTTCCTGATGTGAGCTGTAGGGGAGGAGGTGAGGGACTACCGCCAGTCTTCAGGACCGCAAGCTGGTACCTGGACGCCATGGAATGGAGCTTGCCCCTGAGGTTGCTCCACCTCTTCCTGATGTTGACCCTTGTGCACGGGGACCTGCCTGCAGAATTCACTCTGTCGACGAGCCTTTGCCACATTTCCATTTTCTTAGTGATTGATGTTTTCTGGACTTGGGCTCCAGATAACTGATGCTGTACTCTAGTGATTTCATTCACTATGACTCTTAACTTGTCATCTGTGAAATTAGTATTTTTCTGTGGTGACATGGTGGTGATGGAAAAAATTGGTGGGTGCTGGGTGCTAAACAGGTGACGGAGAGTAATTAGTGTGGGGAGGTGTACCTGGATGCGATGGGTGTGTGTTGAGCAATGGGATATGTGGTTGTGATAGTTGGAGGGGTGCCTAATCCATGGTTCAGAATATTTCTTTTTTATACTGTCTTGTTAGGTCTTGCTGTGGGAAATGCAAAGGATTGTGGTGTTTGAAGGGATATGTTTTATAGTGTGAGTTGCAGGTGTGTCAGATGTGTTAAAGTGTGTCATTTGTGTTGTTTTCAAATGCATCCGATGTGGTGTAGTGTATGACAGTGGTGACCACCAACCGCTGTGGTTCGGACTGCCATTGGAGGACCGCCATTGAGATTTTTGACTTGTAATATGGTCGGTGGTTGGTTGATTGGCTGGCAGTGCTGGTGATCAGACCACCTATTTCCCATTTTTTTGGCTGGGTTTTGGCAGACCTGGCTGCGTAACTCGTAATACGGTGGTCTGTGTGACTGCCAACATGGCAGTCCTTTGGCAGCTGCCACTATGGTGGTCTGGAGGTCCGACCTCCAAACTCTTAGTGTGGTGAAACTTTTATCCCATTAATTCACTTAAAGCTCTCATCAATTTTAGCAAAAATCAAATTTGATAATGGTGGGCATGGTTCAAAATATATCACATAAATTATCATATAAATTATGTTTGGGGGAGGAAAGGCTCATCACAAAGAATCACATAAAAAAAACATTCCAGTGGCCTTAGGGGACCAGCAATGTTGTGTGACTTTCTGACTATCTAAAGAAGTGTTTGTGGTGAGTATTACAATTCATGTTCTTTTCTTTGTATCAATCAGTTAATCCTACCAGAGCCCAGGCCCCAAAGGCCATTGCAGTGCAGTATCATGAGCTGGTGATTCTTGAGGAGAAGGGAGAGTAGGAGGAATAAACTGCTGCCTGAGGTCACCTGTTGTGGCATCCAGGCCATGCCATCACCACCACTGCAACCAGATGATGTCCCAAGCAGCTACTCGTGCACCACCACATAGGGCCTCTTGCAGCAAATACTGCAAAGCCTGAAGTAGATAAGGCAGGCCGTGTGGGTCATTGTCAGCACACTGCCTGATATTAAAGGGAACATGTAGGCCAGCGAGGGACTGGGGCAAGTATTTTATGGAGGAAGTGGGCCTGTTGAGGGACGTAAGGGTGGGAATCACAGGTGAGGAAAGGGTAGTTGGTAAAGTGTAATTTAGTTGGTTTTTGAGGGTTTAGGGGGAAGGAGGTGGGTCTGTTGTGAGAGATGAACATGGGTGTTTAATTTTTTATGTTAATAAATGGATGTCTATTTCTGTCAATATGTTTTATTATTGTTTTGTAAATTTACTACCAAGAATTACTGGTTAGTGTAGCATCCCCGTAAATTAAACAGGAAGCTCCCTCAACACATGACTGAGTCCTGCACCTACCCCATCCCAAATCAATTGTCTAACAGAGTCCATCCTGTCGTCCTCTCTTTAGTCTCTCTCTACCTGAGCTCCCTTGATACATTAGGTAGGATATCTTATCTCCTACTGTCCACTACCTGCAATCGGCATTGGAAAACTGACAATGACCATGCCTATGTTCAATCCTCACTCCTCTTTAATGACTTAATGACTTTACCTGAGCAGCACCCATCCTCCTATCAGTAATATTTGTATACCCATAATGGTGTTTGCCAGCCCAAAGCCAAAACAGTTCTTCCTTCCTGTTCTCAGAACATCTTTTCTTACCTGCTAGCACCCAGTCAGTCCAACATCTTAAAACAGGGTTTTTTCTAAACAGTCTTATGGTATGGCCACAGGGAGGACACAAGACACCTCAGGAAAATCAAGGTTCCACTTGCTCTGAATGAAGCTGGCAAACCAGTCAAAAGATTTTCATTCTGCATCACACAACTAAATGAAAAGAAAAATACACAATGAGTGGAAATCCAAGATAGAGACCATCACAAAACAAACAATTGCATAATTATTTATTAGAGTAAACATAATGAACCCTCAACTTTCAGGACTTCGAGAAAGGTACTTCAGTAGAATCACTCAGGTATGGATTGTGGAAAAAAGGGCCTGCCTTGGCCAACAATTGTTGTAATTTATTGTCTGTATTGGTTAGCGGAGTGACATGGGTAAATTTGCAATTTGTGGTAACGTCGTCCTGTAATAGTTGGTATAGTTTTAACCACATCTGCCCTGCCAAGTGTGAGATCTGTTGATGATGGAAATTAACAGAACAGATCACAAAAGTTAGGTGAAGATGGTGATGAATTTCATGAATGGGTGGGGTTGGGGGAGAATAAGGAAAGGTAAGAAATAAACTAGCACAACATTCACCAAGTCCATGAGCATGCCACATCTGTTGTGGAACGAAAATGACAGTTCAGTTACCAGTTTCAAACAATCTTTCTCTTTAGCAGCCCACAGATTTTCAAGTTAGCTAATCATTACCTAGGCTGGAAAAATACAAAATGGACAGGACCAATACAGTTATAAAATATTTATAACAAAAGAAAAAACATAGACCCATATTTATACTTTTTGACGCAAAACTGCGCTAACGCAGTTTTGCGCCAAAAAAATTAGTGCCGGCTAACGCCATTCTGAAGCGCCATGCGGGCGCCGTATTTATTGAATGGCGTTAGCCGGCGTTAGCCGACCGGCGCTGCCTGGTGTGCGTGAAAAAAAACCACGTACACCAGGCAGCGCCGGCGTAGGGAAAAATGGCGTTTGGGCGTCCAAAAATGGGGCAAGTCAGGCTGAGGCAAAAAAAACGTCTTAACCCGATTTGCGCCATTTTTTTTTGGCGCCCAGACGCCATTAACATGACTCCTGTCTTAGCAAAGACAGGAGTCATGCCCCCTTGCCCAATGGCAATGCCCAGGGGACTTCTGTCCCCTGGGCATGGTCATTGGGCATAGTGGCATGTAGGGGGGCACAAATCAGGCCCCCCTATGCCACAAAATAAAAAAATAAAAATACTTACCACAACTTACCTTTTCTTCCCTGGGGTGGGTCCCTCCATCCTTGGGTGTCCTCCTGGGGTGGGCAAGGGTGGCAGGGGGTGTCCCTGGGGGCAGGGGAGGGCACCTCTGGGCTCATTCTGAGCCCACAGGTCCCTTAACGCCTGCCCTGACCCAGGCGCTAAAATCCGGCGCAAATGTGGGTTTTTTAGTCCCGCCCATTCCCGGGCGTCATTTTTGCCCGGGAGTATAAATGCGACGCAATAGCATCGGAGTCATTTTTTTAGACGGGAACGCCTACCTTGCATATCATTAACGCAAGGAAGGTGTTCACGCAAAAAAATGACGCTGACTCCATGAACTTTGGCGCTAGACGCGTCTAACGCCAAAGTATAAATATGGAGTTAGTTTTGCGTCGAATTTGCGTCGAAAAAAACGACGCAAATTCGGCGCAAACGGAGTATAAATATGCCCCATACTTTTTATGAAAATGGACTGTGCAACTTCATTCTGCTTGCATTCTTTGTCTTGTATGCAGGGCTGAACTGCAGATCAGGAGTGTCATGGAAATTCCATAATAGAAGACCTGTGAAATGCAAAAAAATGACGATGTAGGAGAATCAAAGTAAGCATGGTGCATGATGAGCCAGAGGGCAAAATATAGGCTGGCACACCAGCATGCTGTTAAATGAAAGCCAATTTTGTACCCATCCCAGACAACTAGACAACTAGCTGTATGTACACAGCTGATCACCTAACAGTACAAAAAAATAGCCATACCCATCATGGGACATGTCCCTGACTACAACTGCTTAATTATAGTATCCATTTGATCCACTAGTCTGCATTAATCCATTCAGTTTACCCCCGTCCCCTCCCTATGGGTAGGCCTCATTGAGTCCTCTTTTCCCATTAGTAGTAGATAAGCATTGGTCCTTTTTCTGGCTGTTGTCAACTGTACTTGTAGATGTCTTTTCTCTGAAAAAGAGATCTGCATATTGAACAAGAAAATAAAAATAAATTGAGCCTTAGTCTAGTCTAGGTAAAACTGAGTGGTGTCAGAAGAACCTAGAGATGATAAACATATTAACAAAGGACAAGCCGATAAAGTAACAATTCCGGTGACAAGCAGAAGCCTTGATGAAGAACGATCACCCAACCATTAAATATCAAGATTATTTTACCAGTAAAGACCTTCACATGAATGATCATAATTTGACATTCATTGGTGTGAGTTGCCTATTCCAAAAGCTGTGTCAATTTACTTATGTTCCTCCCTTTACCATGTAAGCAATATACAATACACATAGGCAGTGCACTCCTTTGAATCTTCAGTGAGAGTCCAGCATGGAGATGGAATAAAGGTTTAGGAATGAGAGGAATTTTTTTCTTTTTATAAAATGGACGCTTTAAATATAGGCTTTGATACAAATGCTCATTTCAAAGTCTTTGATTGAACTAAAAGTTAAACAAGTCTGTCATCTCTCAGTGCCCAGCCAGTCCTGGCAAACAATGGGTGTGCCCTCCTTAATTGAGTATCTGTGCCATGCACACTCGTCCATTTAATTTTATTTACTATTGCTACTGTATAACACACTACCACAAGACAAATATTAAAACATATATATATTTTTAAAAAGTCATATCTGTTGTTGTCTTATTGTTTCTATTTTATTCTGTAAAGTAGAGTTCATTCTGAAACTCGGGGGGCAAAGGACCTTTTGTCAGATGATCACTTGCCAAACTTCTGATGTTCAATCAACTGCCTATATTCAGAATCATTTTTCTTGACATCTGCTGTGTATGTATTGCCTATACCTGCATTGTGACTTAAGTCTTGCTATATGAAACCATTGTGAATGCTGGATGAGAAGCAGTTGTTTCTTTTGGTTTAGTCATAGGCAGTAGTGGTATAGGATGCTTCTGGAGGAGTCAGAGACAACAGCACTCCATTTTCGGGAGGTTGCAAATTGTTCCGTTCTGTCATGGTCTCCAATTTACAATTGTCCATCTTCTAGATCACTCACTTTCCTGACAATCCAGTTCTTGTAAATTGAGACATCCAGTGTTGAAAAAAGAATAAAAGTGGCTAGTGCTTTTTTGTATTGTGGATCCAGTATTTTGGCAATTTTTTGCAGCCTTTGATTTATGTCCAAGCAAAGGTTTAAACTGTTGACCAAAACAGCTTCTTTTTCATTAACACTAGTAAATATTTGTTCCCCCTTTTGCAAATGTTCCTGCAGCATGAGCGACAAGGAATTGTTCGGCTCATGCAACTGTCCCCTTTGGTGACTTCTCCTGTCAAAATCCCAAAAGAAAGTACCATTTACATCAGTTACTTCACTCGGCCCAAATTGTCTACCTCCATCACTTTGACGTTGTCAGTTGCATTCCTTCTCTTTTGTAGTACATAATCGTTGATAGACCTGACCTGTTCATACAGGTGTTGCAGCATGTACTAGGTGGAGTTCCTGTGTGTTGGCACCTCCTTTCTGTTAACATAGTGAATGATCTTCAGCTGTCTCTGGGCTTTGGATGAATGATTCAAATTAGTTCAAATTCTAGCAGTTGACCAGTATACTTTGGACTACTTTTTTGAGGCAGTCCTGCTCAATTAGGTGATGCGATGTGCTAAACACAGAGCTAAACACAGGGCTAATAAGTATTCTGTGGAAGCAATTGAGTTATTACTTGATATAGGCGAAAGCCCCACTCAATTAATAAACACAATTCTTGTCAGTGTGAACCACAAAAGTAACTAAATAAACTTGTGCTTAATCCTCTGTTAGCTTGGCACAAAAGCAGCCGGGCTTAACTTAGAGGAAATATGTAAAGTATTTATGTAGCACTGAAACAGTGAGAAAATGAAAACACCACACAAGAACAATCTGAAAACAATTTAGAAAAATAGAGCCAATACGGGCTGTTGCTGCTGACACTTGTTCTCTGAGAGAATTCAAAAAGTAGATTGTCACTAGAGATTTGCACCGACAGGCATGTGGATGGTAGGCGCATAATAAAATGAGTCAGTTTGCTTATCTTCACATGGAAATTGTGGTTTTAAGGTAGGTAGAGTACCCGCTGATGCCATCCAAGGGTCCAAGACCTGGAGGGGCACCTCTTGGAGATTAGGAATAAGCCCAGAAGAGGCCAGAAGCAGGTCCATTTGGTGCTGATCAGCTGAGCAGTTGCTTAGTAGGCTTCTGTTAACTTCTTCCTGTAGCTCAAACAGGAGGGCAACCAACTGACCCTTGGAATCATTTCTGGGAGCCTGGGTTCAAGGTACATAGGTTCAGTCTTGCTTTTTCAGATAGCAGGGCAGTCCTTCTTCTGAATCTTCCACACCTCCACAAGTTTTCTAATGAGAGGTTCTAAAAGTGCTATCTTTAACCACTGTGCCAGATTGCGGGTGGGCAATGCCCCCTTTACCTAACCTTCCCCTTTCCAGGGTTTGGCTCCAGACTGTATATGGCACCAAAGAGTAGGCAGGCTTGGGTGTGAGCTGCATTTGAAAGTGACAGGGCAGGCAGCCCTTAGAAGTCAGGGAGGGAGTAGGTATAACCCTGAGGCTACCCTTTGAAGTACAGTAAGGCTGAGTACAACCCCCTCAGGACATCCTGCACAAACGAGGACCACCTTGCCCCACACGCAAGCCCTTTTGTCACCATGTCTGGAAGGAATACACAAAACACCACAGGAGAGCAATTCACAGTAATGTGACCCTCAACACTGCAGGACTGTGTCAAAAGGAGGGTTATAACCCCTTTCTGTATCTTCTGTTGGGATACAATTGTGTGATCTAGGGTGGTTATATACAGTGTTATTGTCTATGAGATGGACATTTGTTTATTTGTTCTACATTTTTTTTAAACTTCCTGAATCCTATTGATTTATAGATTGGATTCGAACAGTACAGAGTTGTCTTATTCATTAATTGAAGACTGGATTTTATGTACAGAAATTATATCTAAACAATTCCTCTAGGAGCATGTTTAAGTGAGACATTGGCCCTCATTATGACATTGATGGTAAATCCCGCTTACCGCGGTGGTGACGGCCGCCAACATACCGCCGCGGTGGCAGATATCCGTTCGCCATATTATGACACACACACACCAATCCGACAGAATACTGCCACATACACAAGTCCGCTAGACCAAAGGTCAGTGGTAAAGTGTCTGCACCAACAACCATACTGTTACGCCAACAATACAACCCCTACCACATTATGACCCATGAATCCCCACGGAGGACATTCAATAGCGCTAAACCATTGCCGGTACACACTGGCGTGCTCAGAATGGACACCCAAATACAAAGCACCACTACATTGGCCAAAATCAAAATAACACCCCTGACACTGATACACACACCACACCCACCCACCCACAGCACTATAAAACACCCACCCACAACCCTTTACAAACACCAATTATTGCCACCAGACTGAAACCAAGACCACTGAGACAACTAGACACACACACCTCAAACACCAACACATCCAACATGCACCCCACATCCCACATCCCACCACTTACTCAACACCCCCTCACCAACACACACCACGCAACATCCATGTCCCCAGTACTGCACCCCCATTTCACTGATGAGGAGTTGCAGGTCATGATGGAGGAAATAGTCAAGGTAGAGCCACAGCTGTTTGGAGCACAGGTACAGCAAATATCCATTGCCAGTAAGATGGAGCTGAGGAGTAGAATCGTGGACACGGTGAACGCCGTAGGACAGCATAGAAGAACAAGGGACAACATCAGGAAGAGGTAGAGCGATGTATGGGGAAGGAACGTACCGAGGCAACAAGGCACCAGCTCGCTATACAGAGGACTATCGGTGGAGCCCCACCTCCTCCCCCACAGCTCACAGCATGGGAGGAGCAAGTCATGGCAATACAGTATCCTGAGGGACTCACTGGAGTTGCCGGAGGACTGGAAACTGGTGAGTCAACATCTACTACTTATCACCCCATACCTGCATGCCATCACACACCCTGACCCTCACTCCCATCACTCCACTCCATCCCTCACACTGCACCTACACATATGACTAATCCCAATGCCTAGCCCTGCATGCTATACCAATGCAGGGACAGACCTCCCAGCCCTGCATGGACACCCATCACAAAAGCATGCGCAGTATGGAGAATTAACAATCCCACAACACATCCCCATACACAAACAAAGGTGGCAGGGCAACAGCAATGATAGAGGGGAAGCCAGGGATGTCCAATTTGTCACAGACATGAGGCATAATACATCACTTACATCCCCACAGGTGCCCCAGCCAATCTCAGTGGAGAGGAGGTGCCACTTCTAACGAGTCTCTCAGCAGAAGATGCCCCCAATGATGACAGTAACTCTGGACTTCAGGATCTGGCTGAACTACCTGGCCCATCAGGGTCCACTAGTCAGTCAGCCACCACAGCCCACTCACAGTCCACCACAGAGCCTCCCCCATCAGTATCCAACACTACAGCACCCACCCAATGACCACCCACCTCTGTCCCGAGGACACGTTAATCAGCAGTGTGCCTACCTGTTCAGGTACCCCAGTCCCCAGCTCACACACAAGACAATCAGGGTCCTGGGGTCAGTGCCAGTGGGCACGCCATTCAGGGAACAGAGGCACAGGGGTACAGGGATAGTGGGAGGACCACTGTGTGCCAAGGGGAGGACAGACCCAGGGAACGGACTCTCCAGAAGGCGCTCACTAATGTCCTGGGAGCTTACCAACAATCCTAGGACAAGATGGGCCAGATCCTTACTAACATGCAGGAGAACAAGCGGCTGCAGGAGGAACACCATCAGGAGATCAGGGAGAATTTGCAGGCCCTCAACATCACCATGATCTCTATAGCAGGGATGTTGGCAGATATGGCCAACATCATGAGGGAATGGACAGCACACCAGCGGGCCCCTACCACTAGCCAGCCTACTGACCAGCCCTCCACTTCCGCTGCAGCTAGTAGGCAGCCACCCGCACCCCTCCCACTGCAGAAGGTGAACCATCCCGCAAATGATCCCTGCGACCCAGACAGAAGTCAGAGACACTTGCCAAGACCAAGACCACCGCCAGGAAATAAGACCCTACAGAATGTCCCCCTTGTGTCCCACCCTGTCACCTTGTCCACTTTGAACTGCCTTTGCTCCCCTTCCTATGGCCCCATGGACACTGGACCTGTGGTACAAATAGAATAGAACCATACCCTGGACTTTCCTCTACCATCATCCCATTCCATTGCACTTTCCCATCAATTATTTGCACTACAATAAACATCCTTGAACACAGCTTGACTGATAGTGTGTTATGTGATGAAAATGTGCATATATGGAAACAGTCACATCATGTGCAAATGATCTGAAAACTGTGATAGCATACAATTAATGACCTGTAGTTGTTTGTAGTCATCACATAAGTACACTGTTGTAGTATCACTAACATCTGCAAAATGAGACGCCATAGGTGACAGGAAGTTGAGATACAAAGGAAGTGAATGCCATCCTGCTACAGCCACACAGATGAAACAATAGTCAGAGGAATGGTCAGTTACACTGTCTCACCTGTGTGTCAGTGGAAGTATTGATGTATAACTGATGTTCTGTTGTCCACATCCTCATCCTCTGCCTCCTCATCCTCACTGTCCTTACAGTCCACTGCTGCCACGGGGCATTTCCAGTCTCCTCCTCCTGCAGATAAGGCACATCTGAGGGCCAGGTTGTGCAACATGCAGCATGCCACTACTATCTGGCAGACCTTCTCGGGGAGTGGCACAGGGATCCACCTGCTTTTAGGAGGCCGAAGGTCCTTTTGATAATTCTCCTGGTTCGCCCATGTGCATCATTGTAACAATTCTCAGCCCCTGTCCTGACATTCCTCACATTGGTCAGGAGCCATGATTGGTTTGGGTAGCCTGAGTCACCTGCAAGTATTAAGGGACAATCATTAGCCTTACACAATGGTATGGGTTAACACCAGCAGGCATACACTGACATATATTGGGTGGGCACACAGGCTCTGTGCCTCTGTAGTTGGGCCATCAGCTGTGGGATGCTGTAATTCCTCAGAACAAAGGCGTCATGCACCGATCCAGGATACTTGGCAGTGACGTGGGAGATGTACTGGTCCGCCAGGCACACCATTTGCACATTAAGTGGGTGGAAACTTTTCCAATTCCTGAACGCCTGTTCATTCTGGCGGGGGTAAAAACCGCAATATGTGTTCCGTCAATCGCTGTAAGACAGTAGCCTCTTTCTAGCATGGTTACCCCCACTTTTGGCCTGTTTTGTGAGTGTGTGTCTGTGTATTTTTACTGTGTCACTGGGATCTGCTAGCCAGGTCCCCAGTGCTCATAGATAAACACCTATATGTCAGTGTGTTTTGCCTGTCTCACTGGGATGCTGCTAGCCAGGACCACAGTGCTCACTGCTTGTGGCCTAATGTGTATGCCTGTGTAGTGCCTAACTGTGTCACTGGGGCTCTGCTAATCAGGACCTCAGTGCTTATGCTCTCTCTGCTTTTAATTGTGTCACTGTAGGCCAGTGACTACATTTACCAATTTCAATTGGCATACTGAACCCCCCCCTTATAAGTCCCTAGTATAAGGTACCTATGTACCCAGGGCATTGGGGTTCCAGGAGATCCATATGGGCTGCAGCATTTCTTTTGCCACCCATAGGGGGCTCAGACAAACCCTTACACAGGACTGCCATTGCAGCCTGTGTGAAATAGTGCACACACTATTTCACAGCCATTTTCACTGCACTTAAGTAACTTAAAAGTCATCTATATGTCTAACCTTCACTTGCTGAAGGTTAGGTGCAAAGTTACTAAGTGTGAGAGCACCCTTGCACTAGCAAAGGTGCCCCCACATAGTTTAGGGCCATTTCCCCGGACTTTATGAGTGCGGAGACACCATTACCAGCGTGCACTACATATAGGTCAATACCTATATGTAGCTTTACAATGGTAACTCCAAATATGGCCATGTAACATGTCTAAGATCATGGGATTGTCCCCCCATTCCAAATCTGGTATTGGGGAGCCAATTCAATGCATCCTGGGGGCTGCACCATGGGCCCCCAGTACTGCCAAACCAGCTCTCTGAGGCTTGCACTGCAGCTACAGCTGCTGCCACCTCACAGACAGGGTTCTGCCCTCCTGGAGTCTGGGCAGCCCAGTCCCACAAAGGCAGAACAAAGCATTTCTTCTGAGAGCAGGGTGTTACACCCTCTCCCTTTGGAAATATGTGCTACAGGCTGGGGAGGGGTAGCCTCCCCCAGCCTCTGGAAATGCTTCGAAGGGCACAGATGGTGCCCTCCTTGCATAAACCAGTCTACACCGGTTCAGTGACCCCTTCTCCCCTGCTCTGGTGGGAAACTGGACAAAGGAAAGGGGAGTGACCACTCCCCTGTCCATCATCACCCCAGGGGTGGAGCCCGGAGCTCCTCCTGTGTGTCCCAGACTTCCATCATCTTGCTTTGCAAGGTGTGGGGGGCACTCTGGAGGGCTCTGAGTGGCCAGTGCCAGCAGGTGACGTCAGAGACCCCTCCTGATAGGTCCATACCTGATAAGGTAGCCAATCCCCCTCTCAGGGCTATTTAGAGTCTCTCCTGTGGGTTCTTTTCAGATTCTGCTTGCAAGTTTCCTTCAGAAATCCTCTGCAACAACTTCAGACTCTTCTGACCTTGGGTCACTGCAGTCTGATCCAAGAAACGCTGTAACTGCAACAAAGTGTCAACAAGAGACACTTTTCTTCAGCAACCTCACCTCCAACTCAGCAACTGCAACAGTTTCCACAGTGTGCACACTCTGGGGACTCCCTGTCTTCATCCTGCACCAGAAGGACCAAAGAAATCTCCCGTGGAGTGACAGAGTCACTCCCCTGCTCCAAGCAGGCACCTTCCAAGACGACAACCAGTCCCCTGGGACTCCTCTCACAATCACGAGCGTGCTCCTAAGGACACAGAGGGTGGACATTATCAACATAGACTGTCCTGAGGTCCTGCTGACGCAATTTGGAAGAGTTAAGACCTTGTCTTCCCCTAGAACGACGGTACCCCTGTGTACTGTGTCTTCTTCACCTCCTGAGGCCTCTTTAGACTCTTTGCTAAATTCCTTTGTGCACAGCCTGGCCCAGGTCCCCAGCACTGCACCCTGCGATGCTCAACTTGCTGAGTTGTTCTCCGGTGGCGTGGAAACTTCTTTTGTTGTGCTGCATCAACCATGTATTGCATCTCCTTTGAACCTGGATCCTGTGGCTTCTGGGGGTGCTGGCTGGCATCCTGAGGGCTCTCGAAAGTGCTGAGAGCCCCCTCTTCCTCCTCACACAGAGCTGGGGCCCCCAGATCCCTCCTGGGTCCACCAAGTGCCATTTTGATGAAAAACACACTTTTGTGATAGCCAAGACTTTTTGGCAACTTCCAACATGAAATCCCATCTGTAACAATCTTCACACCGTGGGACATCTTTTGCATCATGCAAGAACCCACTGGCATCTTCCTAGGGTGCATTTCTGAAGTCTTCAACTAACCAGGGACTCTTCTTTTGCACCCTCTTCTGGGTTGGCATGGGCTCCTGTCCTTCCTGGAACGTCTTTTGACTTCTGGACTTGGTCCCCTTCCTTTCCAGGTATTCAGGTCCAATAATCCAGCAGTTGTTCATTGCAGACTTGGTTGGCTTCTGCAAAATCCCCAAAATAAGGTGTAGTGTGTCCTAAGGAAACTTGCAGTTCTTTACTCCTGCTTTTCTGGGCTCTGGGGTGGGGTAATTTACTTAGCTTCACTGTATTCTTACTCTCCCAGCGATTCTGCACACACTACACTTGTCTAGGGGGGAATTCAAGGTTCACATTCCACTTTCTTAGTATATGGTTTGTGTTGCCCCCAGACCTATTTTCTCCCATTGCATTCTATAGCATTTCCTATTATTTGCATTGTTCTATGACTATTTACTTGTCTAATTTTGGTGTCTAGTGTATATCTTGTGTATAATATTTACCTCCAGAAGGAGTATTGTCTCCAAGATATTTTTGCTACTGTGTCACCCCAATAAATACCTTTATTTTCGATAACACTGAGTATTGTCTTTACTTGTGTATAAGTACTGGGTAACTATAAGTGGTACTGCATGAGCTTTGCATGTTTCCTAGTTCAGCCTAAGCTGCTCTGCTATAGCTACCTCTGTCAGCCTAAGCTGCTAGAACACTACCGCATTTCACTACTAAGGGATAACTGGACCTGGTATAATGTGTAAGTACCCCAGGTACCCACTTCAAACCAGGCCAGCCTCCTACAATCGCCCCAATATTATTGGGGATATGTCCCATTTCATAGAATCCTGCCTTCACAGTGCCCAAATCATCCATCTGGGGGAAATACAATGTAGCTGCACATGTGTTTGACGAAGGCAGACAGAACCCTTGCCAGCATGACTGAGAACATTGGCTGTGGCATTCCTGCTGCCAAGCCCACTGTCACTTGGAAAGAACCAGTTGCCAGTAAATGGAGCACTGATAGCACTTGCACAAGAGGGGGGATCCCAGTGGGATGACGGATGGCTGATATCAGTCCAGCCTCCAATTGGGCACACAGCTCTGTGATTGTGGCCCTTTTCAGTCTATAGGTGAGTATTATGTTCCTGTCCTCCGGTGTAGCCAAGTCCACAAGGGTTCTGTACATGGGGAATTGTTTCATCCTCCTATTCATCCACGGTAGGTATCTAAGGGACACAAGAGTGAGTAGGCTGTCACAATTTGAACAATGGAACCACCACCTCAGTGTACAAAGAGCAATAATGAGATGGAACAGTGGGAATGGGAATGCATGTGCAATCATCAACAATGACACAGTTATGGATTATCTAACGTTGTCCACCACCATTAAATGGTGACTGCTTGTCCTGAATCTATGGACAGGTGGAAGTGAGGTTACTCTGCAGAGGTTGGGCGTCATGGCAGAAGGTGGTCTCACACTGTAGTGCAATTCCTCATTGGCTAACATGGGGCTCTCTGGAGTACAGTGGCCAAAGGGGATCAGCGGCGATGGTGACGGTGTACACCACCACGGACGTGACCACCATTTTCTATCTAAATCCTCACTTGATTCCTGACTTTCCACAGGACAACACCTACACTGCGTGTCTGCTGTAACCTGTGTATGGAACCTACCATGTCCCGTGTGACCGGGGAAAGGGCCACTGCCTTCACTTCGGGGGAGTTGGAGCGTTTGGTGGAGGGGTCCTTCCTCAGCATGGACTGCTGTATGGGCCTTCAGATCAGCAGGTGAGTACACCTTGGGCACTATGCATGTGGCAAGGTTGCATGGAGATGTGTGTGCAAGCATTGTGTCATTTGGGGGGTGGTATGTCTGTTGGCAGTGTACATGGTGGGTGCCGGGAGATGTGTGTGCCAATGGAGATGGGAATGGGATTTGTGAGCCATATGTGTGACAGGCTGGATTTGTGTGTGTAATGGTGTCCTTCCGTTTGTATTACCTCTGCAGGTCAGCGTGCCATCACCAAGAACGTGCTTACCCTGGGGGTCTACAGCAGGCGGAGCACCCACTATAGGAAAAGATGGGAGCATCTGAGACGCTGTGCACGGAAGACCACGGAGGCACAGCTGGGGATTGCCTCCCAACTAGGAAGGGGTGCCCATCGGAACCTGACCTCCCTGATGGCCCACATACTGGCAGTGGCCTACCCAGAGCTGTATGAGTGCTTGAGGGCATTACAGCAGCCACAAGGGGGTGAGTACAGAGGGCATAACTACAATCATTGGTAGGTGGCATGGGATCCAGATGGTGGTTGTGAGTCAGTGCTCCTTTATGCCAGGTCAGACATTGCAGCATGATCCAGCTCAAGGGTAATGGGTGTATAGCAAATTCAGGTAACCTTGCTAGGCTGTATTCCATGTCAGACAGGGCTTAGTGGGTCTCAGGAGGGCTGCAGTTGGCGATGTTTGGCACTCATCTTGCTGTGGCACCTAGCCAAATGATTGCTGGTATGGTGCATGTTGCTCAATCCTGAACCCTGTGTGTGATGGTAAAGTGTATGCCAACTGTGGTGTTGGTTCTGTAATTGACCCAGTGTTCCCTATCCCTCTCTCCCCCCCCTTTTTTCCCCTGTCATCTTGACCATGTGTGCATTAGCATCATCTGGCGGGGCAGCAGGGGCACCGGTGACTGAGGGAGCTGCATCCCATAGGAGGCAGAGTCCACTGACGCTGAGGGAACCAGTGGGACGGAGGGCAGAGGGAGCACCATGGCAGAGACAACACTGACACTGATTCCTCCTCCAATGGGAGCTCCCTGGTGGTGGTGGATACCTCTGGGTCCACCCCAGCACCAGGTACAGTCACCGCCCCCATACCAGCACCTCCCTCCCAGCTGTCCCTCACTGAGTTGCCCGTGCCCGGTCACCCAGGTGGGTGGGCATCTCCTTCACCCCAGGCACCTCAGGTCCTGCCCCAGTGAGCCCTGCTGCTCTCAGTGAGGAGGCTATTGACCTCCTGAGATCCATCTCTGTAGGGCACTCAACCATAGTGAATTCCATCTAGGGGCTGGCATCCCAGATGCAGCAATGCAATGCATTCCTGGAGGGCTTCCAAAGTGGACTGGTGGCCCAAAAGATATTGTTCCAGGCTCTGGCCTCCTCTCTGATGGCAGCCATTGTCCCTGTTCCTACTGTCCCCCTCCAACTACCACTTCCCAGTCCCTCAACCCCAACTCATTGCATATACAAATATAGACAAGCATGCACACAAAAAATCAGCCAAGAGCAGCACAGTCAAACACAGGCAGCACACTTCATGCCACAAACACTCACACAAACACCAGACAGTTGCACACACAACAATATCCTGTGCCTCCACTGTATCCCACTCCTCTTCCTCCCTCACAGTCACATCCGCACTCACACCTGCATGTACTGCTTCAACAGCCAGCACCGCCAGCACCACACCAAGAAGCACACACACCTCACTAGCAGACACCTCCACAACATCCATCCACGCATCCCATATGTCCTCCCCCACCCTGTCTGTCCCCCCTCCTAAGGGACACAAACACAGATACTCAGACACCCAACAGCCATCCACCTCACATCAACACACTGCCCATGCACCTGCACCCAAGTCCAGCAGACGTACTCCTCCACTCCCATCCCTCCTCCCTCATCCCGTCCCCCGTCCCTAAGAAGCTTTTCCTTGCCCAACTTGACCTCTTCCCTCCCCCCACGCCCCTGTCCTGCCATTAAGAGCAGGGTCCCAACAACCCAGCCCAGCACCTCAGCCAAACAGTCCACTGGAACAGTCGAGGCACCTCCTAGTCTTGGAGGCAGGAAAGTGAAGGATCCCACTTCACCTGCCAGGAAATTGAAGGATCCCACGCCACCAACCAGGAAATTGAAGGATCCCACTCCACCGGCCAGGAAAGGGAAGGATCCCGCTCCACCAGCCAGGAAAGGGAAGCATCCCACTCCACCAGCCAGGAAAGGGAAGGATCCCACTCCACCAGCCAGAAAAAGGGAAGGATCCCACTCCACCAGCCAAGAAAGGGAAATATCCCACTCCACCAGCCAGGAAAGGGAAGGATCCCACTCCAGCAGCCAGGAAAGGGAAGGATCCCACTCCACCAGCCAGGAAAGGGAAGGATCCCACTCCATCAGCCAGGAAGGGAAAGGTTCCCACTCAACCACCAATTACAGGAGCAGTTCCCACTCAACCACCAATGACAGGATAGGTTCCCACTCAACTGCCAATGACAGCAGTGGTTCCCACTCAGCCACCAATGACAGGAATGGTTCCCACTCAACCACCAATGAAAGGCAAGAAGCTCTCACCTCCAGCTGAGACACAGCAGCCCTCACCTCCAGCTGAGACACAGCAGCCCTCAACTGCAGCAGAGGCTGCCCAGGGGACACTTGCCCCAGCAGAGACAATACAGCCCTCACCTCCAGCAGTGGCTGCCCAGGAGACACCTCCCCCAACAGAGACAATGCAGCCCTCATCTCCAGCAGAGGGCATGTAGGCCACCCTCCAGGGACTGTTGTTCAAGGAGCCCCCTCCAGAAGCAGTAGGTGAGTTCCCCACCTCAGAGACTGTGCCCTTGCACTCCCCAGCATTAGGAAATGGGCATGGAGCCCCCTCTGGAAGCAGTGGGAAAGTTCCCCACCTCAGAGACTGGGACCTTGCACTCCCCAGCATTGGGAAATGGGCATGGAGCCCCCTCCAGAAACAGTGGGCAAGTTCCCCACTTCAGCTGAGGTGCCCCCACTCCCCTTCCCCCTGAGGTGCCTGCCCACTTCTAACATGTTGCCCCTGCACAGTTTGGTGCAGAGAATGTCAGGATCTAGTTGTGGCTTGGACGGTGCCCTGTGGCCATATGGGCCTTTTGTACTTTGGACTGGGCATTGGCACATTCTGGACAATTGTTAATATATATTATTTGTCACTTCGGTACTTATGTTGGTTGTTGGCATGTAAATACATTTTCAATTCTGCCTTACTGTTGTCCTTGCATTATCATGAGGTGTGTCCTATTACATTGTTTTTCATCTGCAGCTGGTTGTGTGAATTGTGTGTGTGTGAATGATGTGTCATGTGCGTGTGTGTGTCACTCTCCTTTTCCTCCCTCCCTTCCTCCCTTGTGTGCTAGGTGGCTGTACTCACCGTCGCCCTCTTCGTTGGCGTTGGTGTTCCAGATGGAGCATGGCATAGAAAAGCATCAGGAAGACCTGCAGTTCCAGTTCCATGGTGGCATTGATCTTCTCAGTGTCTCTGATGATGAGTCTTTGGTCTTCTATGCTATGTTTCTGCCAGGCTTTTGATGGCGTTGGTACTGCCCCGGAAATCGTGGCGGTGTGCTGTGTCATAATATGGTGGGTTGTACCTTGTCTTCCGCCTGGCTGTTGATGGCTACTGCCATGGTGAATGGTGTTAATGCCCTGGCGGATGGTGTGGTACATTGGCTGTCTATGGGAGTTATCATCGCCACGGTCTTAATTTGGCTGTAATTACCACCAGCCTATTGGCGGAATACCGCCACTTTAACAGTCACCGCCATGTCATAATGACCACCCTTGTCTGTACCCAGTTCCTAGGCGAATACTGGATTGCCCCTAAGTGTGTTAATTCACAAGACCATAGGTATCTCTGCAAGGGCCTTTTTATCATTAAGTGACTGCATTGGTCTTTTGAGAATTATAATACATGCAGGTGAACCCTTCATTCTGTTAGTTTTTGATCTCTATGTTTAAATTTGTGTAAAAACTTTTGGTGAGTGCACCTTGTTCATTGATGACTGAATACATGTCTGAGCAGGAAACATTATCTTACACTGATGCTTTTATTGCTAGAATAGCCAGCAGCCCGTCTCTTTTGGAGCAAAAGAGGGCATCAACTTTAAATACACAACAGGACTCCACTTTGATTCAACTGTAAAAATTGCATAGGAAATTGGTAAGGACTGAGCTACTTGCCAAGTTTTTAACAGATTGGTTAAATGCAAATATCATCCCAGTAGGATTATAAGTACGAAATATTTCAATTATTTTTGGTGATGATGAGGATTTTAAAATTGAGTTCAGTTTTATTTCAAACAAATGCTCAAGAAGTTGGATGGTATTGAGCATAGAAACCTCATAAACATAAAGCATTAAAAAAAGAGAGTACAGAGCTAGAAAAAAGTTATCCGAGGATCAAACTGTAGCCGATGCTAAAGAAACTCTAAAGAAGTTAGAAGCTGCAATTTCTGATTTTGAAAGATAATATCCTGAGGAAAATGGATATTTTATAGAAAGAATTTAGGAGACATAGGCCCTCATTCCAACATTGGCGGTATTGACCGCCTACTGCCACGGCGACGGCCGCCAACATACCGCGTTCGTGACTACCACCTATCTATGCGTATCATGACCGCCGAGGGTATTCTGGCAGAATGCTGGTGGAACACCACTGACGGTCATGGCGGCGGACGGTGGTAAGGCTGCGCTGCTGACAGCAGCACCACCACGCCAACAAAACACCACCGACAGTATCATGAGCAATGATACGGCCTGGCGGTGTTTTGCTGGCAGACGCTGCTGATGACAGCAGCGCCGCGGACCGTCTCTAGCCGGCGGACCCCCAGCAAGCAGGTAAGTCGGGTTCTTCGACCGGAGAGGGGGGTATGGGGTTTTGTGTGTATGTGGGGGGTGTTGTGTATGTATGTGTGGGGGTGTGTGTATGTTTTGGTATGCGTGCATGCGGGTGTGTGTCGCATAGGATACATGCGTGAAAGAGTGATTGCGAGTGCTGTGTGTTGTGAATGCATGTGTGTGACAAGGTATGTTGGTGTGTGTTGCGGTGTGTGGGTATGTATGTGTGCATGCGCGGGTGGTGGTGGGTATACTTGTGTGAATGTGTGTATATGGGGGCGCGTGCGGGTGTGTATATGTGCAGGGGGGCAGGAGAGGGAGGCAGAGGGTGGGGAATGTCTCTCGGGAGGGGGCTGGGTAAACCCCTATCAGTGCCAAGGAAGTGATTCCCTGGCACTAATAGTGCCTTCTGCCATGGTTTTCATGGCGGTAAGTTTGGCATGGAAACTATGGTGGTAACCGCCATGGTCAAAATCCCATTTGTTTTACCTTCGGCCTGTTGGCAGTATTAACACCTCTTTAAAACTGATTGCCAGGGTTGCAGTGAGCGTTTTGTGCCCAGTCTGCTTCATTCTGCCAAGGATAGGGTGAGTGGATGCCTATCTCTCTGGTTCTGGAGGGGGCTTTCTGCCCAATCTGCTTCATCCTGCCAAGGATAGGGTGAGTGGATGCCTTTCTCCCCTGGTTCTGGAGGGGGCTTTGTGCACAGTGATGCAACACTTGGGGTGTGGCAGTTCACAGTCCCTCACCTGGGTGTCTGAGGCACGAGATTTGCAGGGACCAGGTTGCATGTATTAGTCCATGGAGGCAGGGCTAGACTTCATCCTGTGGCGGCTAAGGCTGCAAACTGGTGGTAGTGCCGGTGCTGGTGGGGTGCTGCCAGTGGTGGTGGGAGGCTTCAGCCCTTCTCCTGCAGCCTCTGACTGCTGCCCACTGGGGCTGCTGCTGCTAGCAGTGGTGCTACTGTCAGCGGAGCAGGTGGCGCTGCCTGTGGCGGTGCTAGCGGCGGTGTAGGTGGCGGTGCTGGCCGTGATGCAGGTGCTGCCAGTGGGGGAATGAGGCTCCAGCCCTTCTCCTACAGCCTTGGACGGCTGCCCACTAGGGCTGCTGCTGCTGACAGTAGTGGTGCTTGCGGCGATGCACGTGGCAGTGCTTGCAGCAGTGCTAGCGATGGGGCTGCTGGCAGTGCTGGCCGCGGTGCTGGCGATTGTGCTGATAGCCACCAGGCCTTCACCTGCAGCCTCGGACGGCTGAAGTGCCTTGCCTGGCATTTTCTGCCCCTTCCTCACCTTCGTTGATGGTGGTGTGACCTTGGGTCTGGCAGCTTGAGTCTTTGAGGTGGCCTTGCTGGGTGGTTGTGGCTCCTTCCTCTTGCTGGATGCTGTCCCCCTCTTCACCTTGCCAGGTGGCGGAATTGTTTTAGAGGGGTAGGGAAGAGGTCAATGTTTGCCAGGAAAAGCTTCTTAGAGACACTGGGGTGGGAAGAGGGAGAGGGTTTGGGAGTGGAGGAAGAGGGAGTGGTAGTGGGAGGTGTCTGTCTGCTGAGTTTGGGTGCAGATGTATGGGCTGGATGATGTTGTGAGGTGGATGGCTGTTGGGTGGGTGGGTGCTTGTGTTTGTGTACTTTGGGAGGAGGGGTCACAGACACACTGGGAGAGGACACAGGGGACATGTGCATGGATGTGGGGGTGGTGACTGCCAGTGAGGGGTTGTAGTGATAGGCGTGCTGGTGATGGAGGTAGTGGATGAGGATGTGGTGCATGCAGGTGTGAGTGGAGACGCTACTGGGAGGGAGGTGGACGATGAGGAGGAGGGGGACACAGTGGAGGCAGTGGATGTTGGTGTGTCTACATGGGGATGGTGCTTGTGTGAGCACCTGTGAGATGAAGTGTGGTGCTTGTGTTTGCCTGAGCCACTTTTGTGTGTTGATTTGGGTGAATGCTGGTCTGAAGGCGTGCTTGGGATAGGCTGGGGTTGAGGGGATTGGGACTGGGTAGAGGAAGTTGGAGGGGAGAGGCTAGAGACAGGGACAAGGGCTGCCATAGGGAGGAGGCCAGATCCTGAAATGCTCTCTGGTGGGCCGCCACGCCAGAGTGAATGCCCTCCAGGTATGCATTTGTATGTTGCAAATGCCTCTCGACACCCTGGATGGCATTCAGAATGGTTGACTGCCCAACAGTGAGGATCTCAGGAGGACATTAGCCTCCTCAATGAGGGCGGCAGGGCTGACTGGGACGAAGGAGATGCCCCCCCTCCTGGGTGAGCGGGCACGGGAAACACACTGAGGGGCTGCTGAAAGGGCTGTGCTGGTAGGGGGGGTGGCAGGCTGTACCTGTTGTTGGAGGTGGGCACAGAGGTGTCCGCCACTGCCATGGAGCTTTCATTGGTGGAGGAGTCGCTGTCTGTGGTGTACCCTCCTGTCCCGGTCGTGGTGCTCCCCTCGCCCTCCGTCCCACTGGTGCCCTCACCGTCGGTGGATTCGGCCTCCAGGCCCATGTGGTATGCAGCTCCCTCCATCCAACTCCGGATAGGCCACTGCCAGGATGCGGAACATCAAGGGGTTCAGGGTACGATGGGCACCCCTTCCTTGTTGGGAGGCCAGCCCCAGCTGGGCCTCCGCCATCTTCCTAGCCCAGCGGTCCAGGTCCTCCCACCATTTGCGACAGTGGGTGCTCTGCCTGTCAAAGACCCCCAGGGTCCGCACCTTCTTGGCGATGGCACGCCAAATAAAATGTTTCTGGTGGGCGCTGACCTGCATGGAAAAGACAGTAGAAAAGGGAATTAGTCAACTGTCCAGACCGTAAAACTCATGGCCCACCAGAACTCCCCCATCCCCTGACGCACATACATTGACCAGCATACATGGAGCACTCTGGCCAGAACGCCTCAGCCCCCCCCACATGTGGCTTACACACACAGCAATCCATACATTCATGGCCAACGCATCATGCTCACAGTGTACTCACCTGTTTATCTGGAGGACCGTACAGTAACGTGTACTGGGGTAGGACCCCATCCACCAGTTTCTCCAACTCCTCCGCAGTGAAGGCAGGGACCCTTTCCCCCGACACATGAGCCATTGCCACTTCCAGACACAGGTCACAGAAGCACTTGCAGTGTATGTCCTCTCCTGTTGAAGGTCAGGTAGCAAGTGAGTGAACAGATAGAAAATGGCGGTCACGTCCATGGCAGTGGATACCGTCACCATCAGGGTACATCGCCATTGGCTCCTGGAACCCAAAGGGCCCTGTGATAACCAATGCGAAGTTGCGTGGCGGTCATCGACGCTTACTGCAATGGCGCACAACACCAGCGGAATTACCTCATTTCCACTTGTCCCTCCTCACAGGTCAGGCAGCCGCCATTTTAGGGGGGCACATGGCATGGCACCTAACTGCGTCACAGCAGACATTGGCACAGCAACTGACTCTCTGATTCACATACTGGTTTTGTAAAGGAAAAGATGCATCATTATTGCTATATATGAGTGAATATGATCCAATGCTCACCGTTTTCTTCCACAGGCTTCAACCGCTGAGGCTGAATATGAGATAGCGACATTCTCCGATGTACAGACCCCTGGTGGACCTTGCGACAATGGAGGACAGACACATTATCGTGACATACAGACTTGATCGGGCCACAGTCCAAGAACTGTGTGCCCAATTGGAGCCAGACCTGATGTCAGCAATCCGCCATCCCACAGGGATCCCCCATCAAGTGCAGGTGCTATCAGTGCTCCATTTCCTTGCAAGTGGGTCATTTCAAACAGCAGTGACCATGGCATCAGGGATGTCCCAGCCTATGTTTTCCAACGTGTTGTCCAGAGTGTTGTCTGCCCTTCTGAAACACATGCGGAGCTACATCGTTTTCCCTCAGGTGGAGGATTTGCCTACAGTGAAAGGTGACTTCTATGCCCTTGGACATATCCCCAACATCCTAGGTGCCATTGATGGGACCCATGTAGCTCTGGTCCCCCCCCACAGGAGTGAACAGGTGTACAGGAACCGGAAGAGTTATCATTCCATGAATGTGCAAATGGTATGTTTGGCAGACCGGTACATCTCCCAGGTAAATGCTATGTTCCCTGGCTCTGTGCACGATGCCTACATCCTGCGGAATAGCAGCATCCCTTATGTGATGGGTCAACTCCAGAGGCACCAGGTGTGGCTATTAGGGGACTCTGGTTACCCCAACCTGTCATGGCTACTGACCCCAGTGTGGAATCCCAGGACCAGGGCAGAGGAACGCTACAATGAGGCCCATGGGCGGACTAGGAGGGTGATTGAACACACCTTCGGCCTCCTGAAGGCCAGGTTCAGGTGCCTCCATATGACAGGTGGTTCCCTATTCTACTCACCAAGGAAGGTGTGCCAGATCATCATTGCCTGCTGTATGCTTCACAATTTGGCTTTGCAACCACAGGTGCCTTTTCTGCAGGAGGATGGTCCAGATGACGGTGTTGTGGCAGCTGTGGAGCCTGTGAACAGTGATGAGGAGGAAGCAGAGGAAGAAGACATTGACAACAGGGACTCAGTTATCCAGCAATATTTCCAGTGACACACAGATGAGAATACATTCCTGCCTACTACAAGTACTTTCACACTTCTACCTCTATCCTGTCTGTCGATTTCAACCAGTATATGGTAACTGAGTTGAGTTGTACATTTTCATTACGGTTTCACAGGTGTGGTTTCCAAAGTGTGTTATCTGCTTAGATTCCTCATGGACTTGAGATGTGTGACATAGGTATGTTGACATTACATTTGAGAACGCATTTTGTCACTGTCGTTGCTAATAGACATTTTCAAAATCACAGACTGACTCCAGATTGTTTTGTGCTTCAAGGGTGTTTATTGCAGTGCTAAATATTGGAGGGGGCTGTAAAATGGTGAGGGGTGATGGTGGAGGAATGTCCATGGCAGAGTCCAGTCTATTAGTCTCACAGGTGCATTGCCCATATGGGCATAGGAAGTGGAGCTGGGGCAGTTCCAATATGGACAGGGTTACAAAGTGGGACAGCAGGATGACAATCAGGGTGGTTTCATTTCTTGGCGGGGGTCTTGGCATTGTGCTCTGTCTTGTTCCTGGATCTCAGGGACCGTTTGCGGGGTGGTTCTCTGTCTGCAGGGGATGGGGTGCTGGTGTGGTGGTCCTGTGGCAGGGCGTCCTGTCCACTAGCGCCGGCGGAGGTGGTGGGCAGTTCTTCGTCCATGCTAGTGTCAGGGGCCCCTTAGAGTGCCACAGTGTCCCTCCTGGTGTTAAGTATCTCCTTCAGCACCCCTACGATGGTGCCCAGGGTGGTGCTGATGGTTCTAAGTTCCTCCCTGAACCCCAAATACTGTTCCTCCTGCATGCGCTGGGTCTCCTGAAACTTGGCCAGTACCATTGCCATTGTCTCCTGGGAGTGGTGGTATGCTCCCATGATGGAGGAGAGGGCCTCGTGGAGAGTGGGCTCCCTAGGCCTGCACGCCCCCTGTCACACAGCAGCCCTCCCAGTTCCCCTGTGTTCCTGGACCTCCGTCCCCTGGACCGTGTGCCCACTACCATTGCCCCCAGGTCCCTGTTGTTGTTGGGGTGGTGGGTTATCCTGGTTTCCCTGTAGTGTTGGACACACAGCTGATTGATGTGTCCTGGGTACGGAGGTATGGGCCCGCTGGGTGGGTGCTGTGACTGTGTGTGGGGAACCGACTGTCCCGAGGCCCACAATGGTCCGGGCTGGTCATCTAGATCCAGTTGGACAGAGCTGCTGTCATCACTGTGGGCCTCTTCTGTAGGTGGGGTGGAGATGTCTGGACCCTCCTGTCTGTTGACGTTGGGTAGTGGTCCTGCAGGGGTGTAAAGGCATAATTATTGCATCTGTGTGTGTCATGGTGAACAATGGGTGGGTGACTGTGTACCCCAGTGCTAGCATTCCTGTGTGGGACCTTGTGTGATGATGGTTTAGGGGGTTGTGTGGGTATGTGCAGTGGGCATGCTTTAGTGATGGGTGTCCATGCTTTGTTGCTGCATGCAGGGCTTGGTGTTGGGATGTGTGGATTGTGATGTTGGGACATTTGTGAGGAGTTGGAGTGATAGGGGAGGGGGCGAGGGTGGGGGTCTGTGATAGCATGCAGGTAGGTTGGGGGATATGGTAGTTAAAGCTTTGACTTACCAGAGTCCATTCCTCCACCGACTCCTGCGAGGCCCTCAGGATGCAGAATAGTCAAGACCTGCTCCTCCCATGTTATTAGTTGTGGGGGAGGAGGTGGGGATCTGCCGCCAGTCCGCTGTACCGCGATGTTGTGTCTGGAGACCACGGAACGCACCTTCCCCGTAGGTCATTCCACCTCTTCCTGATGTCGTCCCGATTTCTTGGGTGCTGTCCCACTGCGTTGACCCTGTCAACAATTCTTCGCCATAGCTCATCTTCCTAGCTATGGAGGTGTGCTGCACCTGTGATCCAAATAGCTGTGGCTCTACCCGTACGATTTCCTCCACCATGACCCTGAGCTCCTCCTCCAGGAACCTGGGGTGTCTTTGCCGTGCCATGGGGTGGTGTAGGTGATGTGTGGGGTGTTGTATGTGGTGATAAGTGTGGTGATATGTAGTGGTGTGTGGTGTTTTGTGCATTGAAGTAGTGTGGGTGATGGTGTTGAGTGCCTGTGGCTGCTAGTTTGTGGATGGTGGTGTCTCTCTCTGGCCTTCTTTCAGATTTTTTTGTCGTTGGGGTTTGTGGGTGATGTGGGTGTGTGTTTTATATAATATTGAGTGTGTGGGAGTGGTGTGTGTATGTGTATCAGGTGTGTGTCTTTCGAATTGTCCAATGTGGTGGTGTTTTGGAGATGTGTGTGTATTTTGAGCGCGGCGGTGTGTACCGCCAATGGAATACCGCGGTTGAAAACCGCCGCGTGGATTCGTGGGTCGTGATAGCATGGGCGTATTTCTGTTGGCGTGACAGTGGAGGATTTGTTTTCGCCAGTTTATCACTGACCTTTGGTGTGACGGACTTGTGTGGGTGTCAGAGTTTTGTCGGATTTCGGGATGTGGGTCATAATAGCTGTGGCAGATTTCCGTGGCCACGGCGGTGTGTTGGCGGTCTTCTGCACTGCGGTAAGCGGCTTTTACCGCCAATGTTGTAATGACCCCGTGAGTGCCTTGCATGAGCACCAGTTACATTACAGAAAGTCACATGCCTTATTTATGTGCACAGGGACAGTAAGTGATTTGCCCAGAATCACAGGATGTTGAGCCAAAGCCGAGACTGGAACCTGGTTCCCCGGTTCCAAAATCGGCAGCTCTGACCATAAAGCCATTTCCTAGGCAAAGGCAGGGAAGCAGGCAGAAGCCTCATGAAAGATTGGCTTGTTATGGGCTCAAGGTTCCAACGGGACCTCAAGCTGAACCAGAGCCAAGATTCAGGCTTGAGCCTGGCTTGATCTTTCAGTGGCTCGCACACCTCTAAGCTGACCTTTGCTTGGCCTGACAGGCACTCTTCATGTGCCAAAAGCTGGGGGGTGGAGCCCCTCCACCCTTAAGGACGGACCACAGCTGTTTAAGAGTGTGTTTGTCATTGCCATCTTCCCCTTCACACCACTTTCCTCCTCATCTCTCACTCTGTTAGACCCATAAACAGTTTTTCTCTCCACATCTTTCTGAAACTATCTGCACATCTCACAATATCTGTTCAATCTTCAGCACTAGCTTTTCACTCCTGCATGTACTCCGTTTTATCTCCTCCGGTTCACTATCTTCTTTAACACGCACAACCCAGCCATTCACACATAAGCACCACATTTCCTTTTTATCTGCTGTGCCCAAAATCATGACAGCAGTGTACCTTCTTCATACATCTTCCTATCGGATTGGATTTACAATTGCCACATGTATGACCATCACTGTGTGCACTCTGCAGAGAGGCCAAGGATTGGATGAACATGTTATATTAACACATATCTGACCCACTGACTGGCACTATGCAAGTTTCTCATTGTCTTCTACTTCAACCCCAGAGCTGTCAATCGTGCAATTTCATCAACACACTCAACTTGAACTAACATGGGACACCTAGCAGCAACTCAGTGCACAATATGCGCTATGCAAGATTCATGTGTTGCATGAAAATTATTATGCAAAAGCCGATCTGCAAAAAGCAAATGCCCTTGGGGAATGCAAGGTGAAGTAAAACACAAATGTAAACATTCATTCTTAAGAAATTGATCTGTGTTTTTTCTTTTAAACCAAGGTCATGAACAAAGGGTGCAGTAGTTTCCTAGCTGGCTGCACCAAAGTGTATGTTCCCTACTTGCGAGGCGAGTACAAACTCTGCTGATCCTAACAGCAGCTCCTGTGATGATTCCTCCTTCTCATGCCCCAAATGCTGTGAGGGAAGGAGGCTGACCACATGAGTGTCTGGCCGGGTCCACTCGTTGTCTATCTGTGCATGACAATAGGCTGACCTAGAAAGCATGTGGTTGAGACTACTGCCGCCGTTGAGGTAGTGGAGAAGAAGTATAAGCAGGCTCAAATAATCTCACATATGGTTATTACAATATTGAGAAACAGGCCCACAGCTGGCCTCAGTCATTGGGCTTTGGGCATTGCCTGACTGCCCGCTTTGCCAATCCGACTCTATTTGTACTTGTTTGCACTTGATGTTCTAAAACCTTTGAAAAGACGTGTAAATGTGAGCCGCCTGTTGACCATTAAAAAGAACCGATGGATTTGTGTTGTGTTTAGTAATTTAATGTAGGGCTTGAAGGATTTACATGGAATGTGGGGCCCATGGGTAGAATGCGGGCAATGGAATGTGGGCCTCGTGGGGGAGGAATGTGGAATGTACGGGAGTGGGGAAGGCGATTGGAGAGGCTTTAACACGCTTGGGAGGTGGCTCTCTATTCTTCTGGACATGTTGTGAAAAAAACCTGTTTTCAATGCCTACATTGAGTCACAGCCTTCATTGGACCATAACATAATTCTGGCGACGAGCTGTGAGCCACCTCGGAACCTACGCACTGGTTTATCCAGTATCAGGAAGTGGACGCGACTCCACGGATCAATTTTATCCTCGTCTGTTATGGTGAGACCTGTTTAGATGCCACTTTTCAATTTCAGAAGGAAAGTATTGGTTCCGGTCTCCACTCAAGTTTGACTGTGTGTAGCTCGCACGCGCTGCTTCCACTCTTTGTGTTTTCCGCGCGGGCTGTGCAGTGCGTCTTTCTCTAAGGCGTGAGGAAGACGTGCGTGCGCACCCGGTACGCTAGCAACCAAAGTGTACCATAACAACCGACTACATTACGCCTCTCGCTAAAGCGCGTGCAAGGCGCGCATGCTCTCGCAACCAACGCGTACCATAACAACCGACTCCTTTTAAACAAAATACGATGATGTAATGCTGGTTGCTGTGCCAACGTGTGGACGCTTCTTTTCAAACAACGCCATTACCTGGTTATTTCTGGTGTTGGTGATACATTGTGTTTTTCAAATTCTCTGATCTTCTACGATCTTCCTCTTCTTGCTCAGGTTATTAAACACAATTTGTCTGTCCTTTTTAAGTTTTTCAGACATTATTACCATTTAAAAACTATGCAGTCTGTTTCTGCCCCTCCTCCTTTTCTTGAAACACCCGGTGAACCTCCCGTGTCTTGGTCTCAGTGGTTTGATGCGTTTGAAACTTATTTAGGGGCCATTGGTGCATCACGTTTTAGACCTGAAAGAAAAAAGTTTTTATTGCTTCATTCACTGGGATTTGAGGGGCGAGAAACTTTAAAACATCTTCCTGATATTGAAGCGTTAGAAGCGGAAGATTTGGATGAGTATCAGGAGACTGTAAAAAAACTAATCTTGAGATTCGACAAACAACCTAGCCTGGTCGTACTACGCCACAAATTCTTTAAGAGGGTCCAACTACAAAGTAAATCCATTGATGAGTTTGTCAGTGCGCTTCGTAAACTGTGTGCACAATGTCAATTTGGAGCGTTTCGTGATCAACTGATCAGGGATCAACTCATAGGCAATTGTTTTGACAAACACATCCAACAAAGACTACTGTCAATGGGAGATCCCTCGCTCGAGGATGTAATAAAACAGGCAAAGAGTATTGAACTTGCTCAAGCTTCTCTTAAGGAACTTTCCTATCAACGCAGGGAAGAGGAGAAAGTTGGTGTCAATGTCGTCTCTTCGCGTAAAGAACTCAAACCATCTAATAATCTATTTTTCAAACGCAGTAATATTTGTTTCAGATGTGGCAATTCACCACATTCAAAAGACTCTAAGGGTTGTCCTGCTAAGAATGTTGTATGTCACAAATGCGGCCGGACAGGTCACTTTGCTAGAGTATGTCAGAGTACAAAGAGTGATAAGAACGTCAAAATTAGCGCTGTGGTTGATACTAGTGATGTGTCTAGTCAGTGTTTGGAGAATGAATTCCGTGACATGATTGTAGTTGTCACTGATGAACAAACCCTTTCCAAGGATGTTGAAGAATGTGTGGACCTGTATGTAGATTTTCGTGTGGGGGGCAAAACGCTCCATTTGCTAGTGGATTCTGGTGCACGCATTACCATGATAACTTTAGACCTGTTTAAGAAGACGTGGGGTCCCAGGGAACTGTTTCCACCTGACAGAGCTCCGGTTTCCTACGAAGGAAGGAGGATTGAGCTGGAAGGCTTTATTGAAGATGTAATGGAGTTCAAGGGTCGCAAGATCCGTGGGAAGGCCTATGTTGCTCACAAAGGCCTTACTATTTTAGGGTGGCTCCACCAAGGCCTCTATGGTATGGTTTTGAGACCAGAAACTACTGAGCAAGTAATGGTTGTTAGGGACCATTGTGACATGGATCTGTCTACTCTCCACGTGATGCTCCCAAATGTGTTTAAAAAAAAATTAGGATGTACAAGGGGATTTAAGCATTCTATTAAAATCAAAGACAATGCTATTCCCATAAAACACAAGTTGAGAGCAATCCCATTTAGTTTGAGGGAGGACCTTAATCGGAGTTGGAGAAATTACAGGTGTCTGGTGTAGTTGAGCCGGTTGAATCTAGTCTATGGTTATCTCCCATTGTGGTCGCTCGCAAATGCAATGGGGAAATCTGCTTATGTGTTGATTTAAGAAGTCTTAACAAAGAGATTTGGGTAGATTCCTTCCCATTGCCTAGGATTAATGATTTGCTTGAGAAACTCAGTGGTGCGGTTTGGTTTTTCAAAATTGACTTGGCTTCGGCTTACCACCAGGTTGTCCTTGAAGATGAGTCCAAACATCTAACAGCTTTCAACACTCCTCTTGGTACTTTCCAATTTCGTCGAATGCCTTTCGGTCTTGCTTCGGCTGCTTCGGTTTTCCAACGTATTATGTCACAGTTGCTCAAAGATATAGAAGGTGTACTGGTGTTTCAGGATGATGTACTGATTTTTGCCAAACAGTTACTTGATCATAACACTGTGCTTAAGATGGTATTACACATTTTTTAGGAGAATGGGGTGGTTGTTAAAGAGGACAAGTGTGAATTTTGGAAAAAAGAGATAGAATTCCTGGGGCATGTGGTTTCGTCGGAAGGCATCAACCCAAGACCTGGTTTAGTGGATGCCGTTCGCCATTGTCCTCCTCCTAAGAATAAGGATGAGTTACGTTCCTTTGTTGGATTGTGTGAATTTTATTCTAGGTTCATCCCTAATTATGCATCGAAGATGAAATGTTTGTCCAACATGTTGAAGAAGTGTGTTGAATTCAGTTGGGACAAGACTTGTCAGGATACATTTGAATTGATAAAATCTGAGATGACGGATGCTAAGGCACTACGTCCTTACAATCCTGCATTAATGTGTAAGATTATGGTTGATGCTAGTAAGTATGGTTTGGGTGCGATTCTAGTTCAAGACACAGAACAAGGTGAAGCCACAATCAGCTATGCTTCTAGAGTTCTGAGGGAAGCTGAAGTTAACTATTCTGTAATAGAGAAGGAATTGTTGGCCTGTGTCTGGGCAAGTGAAAGGTTTAGGAGTTATATATGGGGCAGGAGGTTTGTCATTATGACGGATCATAAACCTTTACTTTACATTCTTAGTGGGGATAAATCCAATTATACTACCCCACGTATTGCCCGTCTCACCACTAAGTTATTGCAATATAACATGGATGTCAAGTTTTTGCCTGGGAAGCTCAATGTGAGAGCGGATTTTCTTTCTAGATTACCCATGGATGGACTAGATGATTTTGATTCTGAGGATGATAGGGAGGATTGTTTTGTTGCATCTGTCAACCTCCCACAGTCCAAAGCCTATAACAAATCTGACTGGGAGGAAGCCTTTATGAAAGATCCCATTTTGGCCCAGGTTAGTGAGTTTGTGATTAATTGGTGGCCGAGAGAAAAGAATATTCCCTTACCATTGCAGGTGAGAGGTGTGTCCCTCCCCATGATTTGCGTTCAGGTCTTATAAATTTAGCACATGATGGACATTTTGGTGCGACAATGACGAAAAGAAGGCTGAGGGAGAGTTATTGGTGGCCATCTGTGGACAAAGAAGTTGATCTTGTGGTCAAGAGGTGTCTGGTATGTAATTCTGCAGAAAAGGGATTGAAAACATGTACTCCACCTTTACGTCCCATTGAGGTTCCTGTAAGGCCACGGTCTAAGGTGGGGATAGATATGATTGGACCATTTAATTTTCTCCCTCACAATTTAAGATATGCGTTTGTTCTTATGGACTATCACAGTGATGGCCAGAGGTTTGTTTTTATGCTGTTCCATCAGCATCTAATGCTGTTAACTTTTTTAAAGAGATATTTATGAGAGAAGGTTTTCCTGAAACAATTATTTCTGATAATGGGGTACAGTTTATTAATTCTGAAATGGAGAATTTCTTAAAACAATCTGGCGTTAGGCACTTGAAAAGCTCACTATTCCATCCCCAAACTAATGGTTTAGTCGAAAGAATGAATAGGGTGGTCAGTGATTGCATCAAATGGGCTAGACGCAACAGTTATGACATCATTGAAGCGGTGAGCACCATGTTGTGGGTTTATCGTTCCACTCCCCATTCATTAACCAATGTGTCTCCTTTTGAAGCTCTAAGGGGTCGCAAAGCTACAACCGTTCTTTTCCCTTCATGGTTAGCTAATTCTTTGAAATCTAAGGGATTATGTGAAGGGAAAAGAGTAGTTGAGTGGGAAAAGGTGAGGTCAGGTCAAGAACGCAGTGCAAATTAAGAGTAAGGTGTCTGTTAAGAAAGGTGATGATATTTTCAGTAAACCTGTCAGGCTGAAGAAAGTATGTGGGAGTGCTATTATGGTTGAAGATGGTCGATGGTGGAATTTGTCCAAAGTGGTAAAACTTTCTGAGGGTTCTGAGTCGAAAGAGTGTAATGACCGTGATGGTTACAAGAGTGAGAGTTCCATGACACGGGTTCAAAATTCGCATGGATTGAATACTCAATGGTCTGCCTCGAACTGTGTGGAGAATTTTCCACGCAGATCTTCGTGGGAAAAATTCTTACCATGGAAACTAGGATCTGATCAGTAATGTCTTTTAGTCCTGGATTTTCATTGTTTTTTTTAGTATGTTGTGTTTAGTAATTTAATGTAGGGATCGAGGGATTTACATGGAATGTGGGGCCCATGGGTAGAATGCGGGCAATGGAATGTGGGCCTCGTGGGGGAGGAATGTGGAATGTACGGGAGTGGGGAAGGCGATTGGAGAGGCTGTAACACGCTTGGGAGGTGGCTCTCTATTCTTCTGGACATGTTGTGAAATAAACCTGTTTTCAACGCCTACCTTGAGTCACAGCCTTCATTGGACCATAACAATTTGGCTTGCAGATGCAGTGAAGAAGGGTCTGAATCAACAGGTGGAATAGCAAATACTGGCAACGTCATAGATGGACTATCTTGAACGGAACAGGTAATTTGATGTATTTCACATAGAAGATTATGGATCTTCACCTCCTTTCATGGTTCTCTGCCTGCAATTGTGGATGCTAAATCAATATCTAGCACTTCTATTAGATAGGCTATAATCCCTGTTAGAAATGGGGTCTTTGGTTGGCAGTCAGGTTGCCCCCTGTCCAAGCAAGGACCCTCACTCTAGTCAGGGTAAAAGAGAATCACCCTCAGCTAACCCACGCTTACCCCCTTGGTAGCTTGGCACAAGCAGGCAGGCTTAACTTCAGAGTGCTAGGAGTTAAGTATTTGTACCAACACACACAGTAACTTAATGAAAACACCTCAAAATGACACAACACAGGTTTAGAAAAATAGGTAACATTTATGTAAACGAAACAACACCAAAACGACAAAAATCCACCATACACAAGACAAGTTATGAATTAAAATGCAAAAAGAGTCTTAGATCCTTTAAAAAATAATGTCAACACTGTTAGCGTTGAAATGTACCTGGGACGTGTTAAAATACCATTCACAGGAATAGGTAAGGTAAGCTGTGCTTCGATTTCCCACCCGCAAGAGAGCTTGTGCGTCGTTTCTCTTTCTCCAGTCAGACCGGCGTGCATCGTTTTTCCTCCCTACAGGGGAGTGATGCGTCAATCCGGGCAGCGCTCGGGTCCGGGCAGTCGTTGCGTCGTTTTTCCATGCCCAGCAAGATTTGCGTTGGAAATCTTGCTGCACAGTGATAGCAAAACCTCGCTGTGTGGGTTGCGATGATACCAGCATCCGTCAGCGATGCAGCGCGTCATTTCTCCAGCCACGTGCATCGATCTCATAGCCGCGCTGCAAGCGATGCATTGATTTCAGCTGCGGAGCCGGCAGCGCAACGTTTCTTCAGCCGCTCTCAGAGGTTGCGTCAGAAATTTCCTCGCACGGCGGTCTGTGCACAGATTTTCAGGTTTGGTCTGCCAGCTTCATCAGTCAAGGCCCCAGGAACTGGATAGGGCACCACTTGGCAGGGCAGGAGTCTCAGCAGAGAGTCCAGGTGCTGGCAGGGGAAGTACTTGATGGCCCTGAGACTTCAACAACAGGAGGCAATCTCAGGACAAGCCCTTGGAGATTTCTTCACAAGCAGGAATGCACAACAAAGTCCAGTCTTTGTCCCCTTTCACCAGGCAGAAGCAGCAACTGCAGGATAGCTCCACAAAGCACAGTCACAGGCAGGGCAGCTCTTCTTCCTCAACTCTTCAGCTCTTCTCCAGGCAGAGGTTCCTCTTGGTTTCCAGAAGTGATCTAAAGTCTGTGGTTTTGGGAACCCTTCTTATACCCATTTTTCCTTTTGAAGTAGGCTTACTTTAAAGAAAAATCTCTCTTGTTTGTGAAATCATGCCATGCCTAGGCCAGGCCCCAGACACACACCAGGGGGGTTTGAGACTGCATTGTGTGAGGGCAGGCACAGCCCTTTCAGGTGTGAGTGACCTCTCCTCCCGCCTTGCACAGATGGCTCAGCAGAAAATGCAGACTACACCCCAGCTCCCTTTGTGTCACTATCTAGAGAGAGGTGCAAACAGGCCAACTGTTAACCCCAATTTTTTTCTACATCGGTCTGAAATGGATTATTAAATTACATGTCGATCTTCCACATTGGATGACAAGAACTTTCAGTGCAACAAACCAATGAATTGGATATTACTCGGCTACTGATGAACTTATTGCAACATGAGGCTTGCACATTGCCAAAACACAAAATACGAGGCTGTGACTAAGTCATAGGTCTTGGGACAAATGTGTGGTGTTCTTGCTTATTCTTGACTTGGCTTTATTATAAATATTTCTTGTTGGTCTTTCACAAATTTTTTGTTGTACACATGCACATTTTATAGATATGCTTGGTATTAAAAGTATTGTAACAGTACAGTCTCGGATACATCATACACCATTGTCTTACAGCGTAGGTCTATTTTTCTCTTAAATCACAGTACGACTATTTATCAAATTTCTCAACAGTATTATGGATTCCATGTATTGTACTAGAAATTGTAATCCCTTTCACTTGTTTAGGTGTGCTCCATTCTTTATTTGAGCTATAAGTTGTTGGTACAAGTTCTCTTGTCCCAGAATACATGTTTGACAACAGACATGTTCAGAATGTATTGAGCACCAATACTATACTCTACACTAATGGGAATGTGAGGCCATATAGCAAGGTTTTCTGTTGTCATGTTAATTAGTTAACCCTTTATGTGCCTGGCCCCACGTCAACAATGAAGACAACATCAACACCATTTCCTCCATCTACTCAGGCTCCCCCTCGGACCCCTGCCCTCACCAGATCTTCAACAAAGCCAGCGACATCATCGTCCCCCATCTCCGCGCCATCATCAACAGCTCATTCGAAACAGCCACCTTCCTGGAGAGCTGGAAATACGCCGACGTCAACGCCCTGTTGAAGAAACCCAAGGTGAACCCAGATGACCCCAAAAACTACCAGCCCATCTCCCTCCTCCCTTTCCCAGCGAAGGTCATTGAGAAAACCGTGAACAGCCAACTATCGTGCTTCCTGGAAGACAGCAAAGCGCTCAATACCTCCCGATGCCTCTAGGCCCCAGGGCTAATTTTTTTTGTGTGTTTTTTTTTTTTTGTTTGTTTATTTTTTTAGAGATGGGGAGCGACCCCTTAGGCAAGGGTCGCTCCCCTGGAAGGGCAAATTGTATTTAGGCCATTTCTGCCCTCTTTGGGGGCAGATCGGCCAATTTCAGGTCAATCTGCCGCCAAGGGGGGCAGAAACCACTAAGCACCAGGGATCTTTTTTTTTGCACCGTCACCCAAGGGGAGTGACCCCGTAGGCAAGGGTCGCTCCCGGGGGGCGGGGGCAAATTTATTTGAGGCCATATCTGCCCCCCCGGGGGCAGACGGGACTATTGTTATTAAGCAGATCTGCCCCCATGGGGGGCAGAAACCTCTAGGTGCCAGGGCAAATTGCTTTTTTTTTTTTTAGAGATTTATTTTAGGCCATTTCTGCCCCCCCGGGGGCAGATCGGCCTATTTTTATTAGGCGATGTGATGTGTCCACGTTGTGTTTTGGGCCATTTCCTTTCGTGGGCGCTAGGCCCACCCACACAAGTTTTTATTGGGAGACTTGGGGGAATGCTGGGTGGAAGGACATTTGTGACATCTGTGAAAAATTTGATGTGTCCACATTGTGTTTTGGGCCATTTCCTTTCGTGGGCGCTATGCCCACCCACACAAGTGAGGTGTAATTTTATCGGGAGACTTGGTAGGTTTCCCTAGGTGCCGGCTGAGCTAGGGGCCAAAATCTACGGGTAGGCACTTTGCAAAAAACACCTCTGTTTTCTGTCCAAAAATGGGATGCGTCCACGTTGTGTTTTGGACCATTTCCTTTCATGGGCGCTAGGCCTACCCACACAAGTGAGGTATCATTTTTATCGGGAGACTTGGAGGAACGCTGGGTGGAAGGAAATTTGTGGCTTCTCTCAGATTCCAGAACTTTCTGTCACCAAAATGTGAGGAAAATGTGTTTTTTTAGCCAAATTTTAAGGTTTGCAAAGGATTCTGGGTAACAGAACCTGGTCAGAGCCCCACAAGTCACACCATCTTGGATTCCCCTAGGTGTCTAGTTTTCCAAAAAGGCTCAGGTTTGGTAGGTCTCACTAGGTGCCGACTGAGCGAGAGGACAAAATCCACAGCTAGGCACTTTCCAAAAAACACAATGGTTTTTAATGTAAAAATGTGATGTGTCCATGTTGCGTTTCCTGTCGCGGGCATTAGGCTTACCCACGCAAGTGAGGTACTATTTTTATTGGGAGACTTGGGGGGTACAGAATAGCAGAACAAGTATTATTGCCCCTTGAGCTAGAGGCCAAAATCCACAGCTTGGCACTTTACAAAAAACAGCTCCGTTTTCTCTAGTTTTAAAAACTGCACAGGTTTGGTAGGTTTCCGTAGGTGCTGGCTGAGCCAGAGGCCAAAATCTACAGGTAGGCACTTTGCAAAAAACACCTCTGTTTTCTGTGAAAAAATGGGATGTGTCCACGTTGTGTTTTGGGGCATTTCCTGTCGCGGGCGCTAGGCCTACCCACACAAGTGAGGTATCATTTTTATCGGGAGACTTGGGGGAACATAGAATAGCAAAACAAGTGTTATTGCCCCTTGTCTTTCTCTACATTTTTTCCTTCCAAATGGAAGAGAGTGTGTAAAAAATACGTCTATTTGAGAAATGCCCTGTAATTCACATGCTAGTATGGGCACCCCGGAATTCAGAGATGTGCAAATAACCACTGCTTCTCAACACCTTATCTTGTGCCCATTTTGGAAATAAAATGGTTTTCTTGATAGCTATTTTTTACTCTTTATATTTCAGCAAATGAATTGCTGTATACCCGGTATAGAATGAAAACCCACTGCAGGGTGCAGGTCATTTATTGGCTCTGGGTACCAAGAGGTCTTGATGAACCTACAACCCCCATATATCCCACAGCTATAAGAGTCCAGCAGATGTAACAGTATATTGCTTTCAAAAATCTGACATTGCAGGAAAAAGTTACAGAGTAAAACGTAGAGAAAAATTTCAGTTTTTTTCACCTCAATTTCAATATTTTTTTATTCAGTTGTTATTTTCTGTAGGAAACCCTTGTAGGATCTACACAAATTACCCCTTGCTGAATTCAGAATTTTCTCTACTTTTCAGAAATATTTTGGTTTCTGGGATCCAGCATTGGTTTCATGCCTATTTCTGTCACTCACTGGAAGGAGGCTGAAAGCACAAAAAATCGTAAAAATGGGTTATGTCCCAGTAAAATGCCAAAATTGTGTTGAAGAATTGGGCTTTCTGATTCAAGTCTGCCTGTTCCTGAAGGCTGGGATGCTGGTGATTTTATCACCGCAAACCCTTTGTTGATGCCATTTTCAGGGAAAAAACCACAAGCCTTCTTCTGCAGCCCCTTTTTCCCATTTAAAAAAAAAAACTAACTTTTCAATGTATTTTGCTTATTTCTTGGCCTCCTTCTGAGGAACCCACAAAGTCTGGGTGCCTCTAGAATCCCTAGGATGTTGGAAAAAAAGGACGCAAATTTGGCGCGGGTAGCTTATGTGAACAAAAAGTTATGAGGGCCTAAGCGTGAACTTCACCAAATAGCCAAAAAAAGGCTCGGCACAGGAGGGGGAAAAGGCCTGGCAGCGAAGGGGTTAAATAGGACGCAATGATGTTCCATAAAAAAGACAAGGGTCTTCTAATTTCCAAAACAATCTAAGTCCTTCCGATGCTGGAACAAGAAAATTATTATTCTTTGGAGAACAAAGCAAATTGGATAAAGCGGGACGGATCATGGCTGTAAGTAGGTTGTGATCGCTGTAGGGTTTCTCAGTATTTTAACATGATAAGGCCTTAAAAAAATTAGTAAAAACAAGATGTAGTCAATCACCAAATGGAGACCACAGCCAGATTAGCATTTCATTTACAGGCCCTGGATGCATGTCGTACCTCTTATTAGGGACTTATAAGTAAATTAAGTACACCAATTAGATGTTGGCTAATTTTACCATGTTTAGGGGATAGAGCGCAAGAGCTTTCCTACTGGTTAGTTAGTAGGAGTAAAGTGCACAGAGTCCTAATGCCAACAAAATGATTTCAACAAAAACAGGATGGTGAAGGCAAAATGTCTGGGGGAATACCAACTATACCTAGGATGTTAGAGTTAACATCTTTGACACTATTAATGCCATTGCCAGTAGTAACGAATCAAGTGCTGAGACCTCTGAGTTGAAACTATTTGTAGGTTTTGGTAATATATTCTTTCAAAATGTTGCCAGTTGTATGCAGTTTCTCCACGGCTAGCATTGCAATTGTTGCATGCCACAGAATGCCTCGAAAAGCATCATAAGCAGTGAGACCAGCGGCTAGCTTTTGCTTCACTACCTTGAATGTACATGTAATCTATTGCTTGACAAATGGTCCACAGGTCTGTCATAAGGTGAATGGTCTGAATGAACATCACTCTCCTTTATTGTTTCCCAAAACAATTCCAGCACTTAGGGGGTCATTCTGACGTTGGCGATCCATGACCGCCATGGCGGAGGGCGGCGGAAGCACCGCCAACAGGCTGGCGGTGCTTCCTGGGTGATTCTGACCGCGGCGGTAAAGCCGCGGTCAGAAAAGGGGAGCCAGCGGTTTCCCGCCGGTTTCCCGCTGGCCCAGGGAATCCGCCATGGCGGCGCTGCTTGCAGCACCGCCATGGGGATTCCGAGCGCCTTCCCACCAGCCTGTTTCTGGCGGTGTCCACCGCCGGAACCAGGATGGCGGGAACGGCTGCCGTGGGGCCCCTGGGGGCCCCTGCACTGCCCATGCCACTGGCATGGGCAGTGCAGGGGCCCCCTAACGGGGCCCCACAAAGATTTTCACTGTCTGCTCTGCAGACAGAGAAAATCGCGACGGGTGCCACTGCACCCGTCGCACCCCATTCCGAGCCGGCTTCATTGTTGAAGGGGCTGTCCCGCTGGGCCGCCCGGCGGTCTTCTGGCGGTCGCCCGCCGGCCCAGCGGGAAAGCCGGAATGGCCGCCGCGGTCTTTTGACCGCAGAGCGGTCTTTCGGCGGGAACCGCTTGGCGGGCGGCGACCGCCGACCGCCGCGGTCAGAATGACCGCCTTACTGTTGCAGCACTAGAACAGCAACAGTAGAAAAATGTGTCCAGCTTGGAAACTTCCATTTTGGGCAGAAATTCTCTAAAAATTCCAGAAACCACCCACTTTCAACGAAGAAAAACAAGAGAAGGTCAAGCGCTAACATTTCTGCCAACTTCCCCTTGTGTAAATGGATATCTCAAGGATTTGGTGGTATAACGACTCTATGCTGAACATAGCTTTGGTATTTAGTTGTTGTTGCTGTTTTCTTGAACCTTCACTATTGATCTATGGGGAGAAGGTAAGCTGTTTGAAATGACTGTATTACTCTGACCTGTGTGTCATTTTGAGGTTGTGAAAGGTGATGGCCGCACAATATGAGTAATAGTCATAGGACTGGCTTGCATAATGCTGACATCATGTTCTTCTACCTCACCACTACTTCCTTCTGGCAATGCAACTTTTTCTCTCTCACCAGCAGCTATCTTTTTGAAGTGCTCTTCCCAAACTATTGCATGTTGATTTTCCAGATCATCCCACTGGCCTCTAGTGATGTAATGTTCACATGGCTTATCGCAGCTAACTTTGTTTTAGGGATAAGTGAGCATTTTGCTGTGTGCTTACCATGTGAAGTGGAAAGAAGTTCAAAATTGTGGAGGAGAACATTAATATTTTGACAAAATCTGAACACCTTGTTGAGGTGGGGCTAAGTGGTTTTGTTTGCATTTCTTTCAGGAGGACTGTGAGTCTGGCAGGGGTGGTCATTGTTGCAGATGTTTTGGGTTTTAAAAATGTGGAAGTAAATGTGCTTATGGAACTACAGACTCTAAACAGATTGAATAGATGTGATTCGTACTTCCTCTCTGCCACTTTTCACATTAACAGTCTCATCATCACCGTCCTCATTTCAAAGGCTTTTGGAAGCCTTTTTCCCCTTGTCTCTCATTGGTGGGTATTGATCTGGCTCTAATCCATGTCAAAATCATCAGAAGGGGGCTTGAAGATAGGAGATGGCTTTTTTTCAGTAGGTTGTGAAGTCATTGTGCCCAGTTTCTTTTTGCTTGGAGGATGGAGCAGCAGTTGCACTGCATTGCCAGAGAAAAAGATGAGAGCTCGATGCCAGTGGTGGCACTGGTAAAATACCTTTTCTTCTCCCACTGGTCACTTGCTTGGCAGAGATCTCTTTGGGCCATCTCCTTTATTTCTAGTATGGGTCAGCAGCACAAGTAGGAGCACTTAGCAGAGAGTTCTCTCTGGACTCCAGTGTAAGCTATGTTACAGACTTCTATCCATCTCAGTCAGTAAATATCCTCTTGTGCACTTAAAAGCAATCTAAAATAAGTAGGGAGAAAGTGAAACCTGACAGTTCTTGTCAATGCGATACATGTTATAAAAAATAACCATCATCACCATAACAATATTATGAAAAAAACTATTAAAACAATTAAAATAATTAAAAAATACCTGGTGACCCTCCAGGGTCCATGGGGCCCCTATGAGGTTAGCCAAAAATGAATAAATTAATCAATAATTGTTGTCCTACCAGGAATCATGGGGCTCTATTGGGAGCTAGGGGTGTTAGATTTCTGTCAAGGCCCATGGAGCCCGTAGAGAGGGTAGAAGGGTTGGCAAAACTGGAATAAACAAATTAATAAATAGATGGTGCCCCTCCAGGGCACAGAGAGCCCATAGGGAAGTCATGGGGACAATCAATAAAAACAACAGCTTTCTTGTTACAAGTAGGTGCAAGCACAGATAAATAGATCAGTAAAAATAGGTATAACCTAAAGTAACAGTAACTCACACCCCTTCCATAAACTGGCCCTCACAAGACGGCCACAATGGTGGCTGCCAAAAGACAGCCAGTGACGGTGGTATCCTGCCCACCAAGAGTCTACAATGAAGACGGACAAAAAAACAGGACACTGGCTGGCGGGAAAGAAGCGGTTCCACCACCAGCACAGATGACTTTCCGACCACCATATTACAATTCACAAATCAGAACAGCGGTCTTTCCATGGTGGAAAACCATTGGCGGCCTGAACCGCCACAGACAAAACAAACTCCTGTCACAACACAACACCACATTGGACAGTTCGAAGACCCCACACCTGACACCCATGGACACACCAGACTCACCCACTCACAGCTCCATATAACACACCCCCACACAACCCAAAGGCCTTTGAAACTAAAATCACAGATTGAACGATGAAAGCAGCCACAATCATAAATCCAGCACCCACACACTAGAGGCACATATACACTTCACACTCACCACACACCACACAACTGCACCATCAACACTATACACATATCACAACTACACACAAACACCACAACATACCAGCACTCAGAAACCAAACACCTCCACCCCACAAAGCACCATACACTGCACCCTCAACACACAACTCCCACCCCCACCAACAACACAACCACCATGTCACCTCAAAGGCACCCACTCTTCAGTGACGATAAGTTGAGGGTCATGGTCAATGAAATCATCAGGGTAGAGCCACAACTCTTAGGAGCACAGGTACAGCAAACCTCCATAGCCAGGAAAATTTAGTTATGGCAGAGAATAGTTGACAGGGGGCACCCATTCACGCTCAAGGGAGGACATCAGGAAGAGGTGGAATGACCTACAGGGAAAGGTGCGCTCCATGGTGTCCAGGCACCAGCTGCCGATACTGAAGACTGGTGGTGAGCCCCTCCCTCCACCCTTAGAGTTCACATTGTTGGAGGAGAAGGGCTTAGTCATATTGCATCCTGAGGGCCTGACTGGAATACCTGGAGGAATGGACTCTGGTGAGTAACTATCACTCCCCTGGCACTATTTTGTTCTTTCCAGCATGCTTCCTCACCACCTACCTAATAACTCCCCAATTCACTCCATCTCCCACATCATCTCCCATCCAATCCACCAGAGAACTGCCCTTCATGGGACAGGAGTACTGGCCGGAGAACTGACTAGGCATAAATATAGGTGATCTACTGACTGCAGGGTCTGTGTGTGTAGGCAACTTGGAATACTGATACAAGTAGATTTGATGAGGTCTGATTGCACACATGTTGCATTCCTAGAAGCAATACTTGTGGGGATGTGACCTTCCAAACTATGGGTTGGTACTGGTGATGGTAAGTGCTCTGGGAGGTTCCTGATGTGCCACCATGGTGTGTATCTGGCATGTATTACAAAGCCCTAGCATGTCCTCTGCTGCATTGCTGACTGACTGCCTACATCATCGACATGGATAGTTGGGAGTGTGATGCCACGCGATTATCGGAGCGCCGTCCTCCGCGTTTTTGCCCAGCTCTTGCGACGCGTGCCAAGAAGCATTTTTCATGCTCCCGGTCGCGTCGTCTTTACCTGTCTTTATAATACTTTTTATTTTCTGTAAGTGGTGGACTCCTTACCTTTTTCTTTTTCTTCTTTTCTTCTGTTTTTCTGTACTCTTGTTTTTTTCTTCTTTCTGGTCTCCGTGCTGTCTTCTTGCAGGGTTCCATGTTGTCTTCTTCTGTTCCTCTTTCCCAGCATGCCCTTTTTCTCTTATACTGCTACTTTTTTCCCATTCTCTTCTATGGGCCTTTTCCCAATCCAAGATGGTGTTGTTTCTTTTTCCTATGTTGTCACTTCATGTCTTCCAGTATATAAGTCACTCAGTACTGATCTGCCTTGCGTTGCAATCACTTCCTCTTGGTGGTGATCTTCTCTCCTGTTCGTCGTTTGTTTCCAGTTCCTGTTCCTGATATGGTCTGACTAATCGCATGGCTAAACCACACATTCACATAGTACACATCTGATGTGAAGTGTTTCAGTGGCTGTGTGTTATTGGCTTAATCTGAGTTGTCCTCCATAATGGCATCACTATACTGAGTGGCCAGCCATGTGTAAGGAAAGGTAGGTGGTATGTACTCAGTGGCTGGAATTGTCTTCACTGTAATGGACATTTTACAGAGGACATGGACTACTCAGTGCTGTCACTGTAGAGGCCTGCAATGTTTTGTTGTGTCAGATGCATATGCAATGAGTGATAGGGGAATAGAGAGGTTTATTGATAGTGCATCCAGGGTATGTTGTGCCAGCTTAAGAGGGCATTGGTTGGCATCATGGGGATGAGTCTAGTAGTGTCCTACGTAGGTATTGCTGTAGGTGTGAGGGTTGGCAGGCAGGTGTGGGTAGTAGTAACGTGTCATGGCATGATGTAGGTAATGTGTCTTCACAAATGAGATTGCCTAGCCATGATATGTTTTGTGACAGATGTACATGTTTATCGTTAATGGGAGGTGTATGATAACCATTTTGCCCATCCCTCTCTCTCCCTCCCTCCCTCTCTCTCATTGCGTACATCAGCATCATCTGGGGAAGGAGCAGGGGCACATCCGAGTGGAGAAGCAGCAGCCCACGGGACCCAGGAAGGTGGCACCACTGACACCGAGGGACCCAGTGGGTTGGAGGGAGTGCCACCGAGGAAACCGGATCCAACACATCATCTTCAGAATCCTCTTCCAGAGGACACACCCTGGTGGTCGTGGGGCCATCTGGGATCACCCCAGCACCATCTTTGTCCACCACCCCCCTTACTACCACCGCCAACCCTGTAGCTCCCCACACAGTTTCCTGTGCCCGCTCACCCAGGAAGGTGGGTGTCCCCTTCATGGCAAAGCACCTCTGCCCCAGTTTGCCCTACTGCCCTCAGTGAGGAAGCTATTGACCTCCTGAGATCCATCTCTGGAGGTCAGTCAACCATTGTGAATGCCATCCAGGGACTGGCAGCTCAAATACAACAGAGCAAAGCGTTCCTGGAGGGTATTCACAGTGCCATGGCTGGCGTCCAGAGATCTTTTCCGAATCTGGCCTCCTCTGTGCTAGCGGCCAGTGTACCTTTGTCTACCATCCCCACTCCAACTACCTCTTCCCAAACTCAAACCCTCTTCACAACCCCATCCCAAGAACACGAACACACAAGCATGCATCCACCTCAACAGACAAGGGTTCCAGAGACAAACATAAGCACCACAAAACCCACCAACAGCTTGCACACAAGCAACATCGACCTACAGACACACCAACATCAACTCCCTGCACTGACTCCCCCGTCACACCCCCTTCCTCACAGACACTACACCATATACATCTGCAGTCTCCATACCATCATTAACAGATCCAGCCACCAGCCTCATTTTACCCAAAGACAGCACAATATCAGACCCGCAGATATCCACCCCACTCACCACATCCGCATCTACCACAACCCCCAACACCTCCACATGCAGCACATTTACCATACCTGAAGATACCACCCCAGCAGACAGTCACACAACCACCATAGCATCTTCCGGCACCTCATACCCCCCTCCTCCCAAAACACCTAAACGCCCTCACTCACCCACTCAACATACACCCACAAGCGTTCCACACGTGCACTTGCACCCATAACATCCAGACCAACACATCTGACAACCACTTCCCCTCCCTCCACTCCCAACCCCTTTTGCCATGACCACCCCTGTGTGTGAAAAAAGTTTTCCTCTCAGAGGTTCCCTGTTCCCTACCTCTCTCCCACCCAGTGAGACCCCCAAGTGCTCTGTGTCCCCCCCAAGTCTAGCCCTTCCACCTCTAAGTCCTCCCAGGCCCCAAGTAGTGCTCATGCCCCTCCCTCTGCCAAGGAGTCAACCGCTCCTAAGCCCAGGCCCAAGTACCCCCATCCCAAATGTAAGCCCAAGACCAAGGACCCCTTCCCAAGCACAAGCCCCCCAATCCCTGAGGTGCCTCCATGCCCCCTTGATGCCCCTACCCTGTGTAGGTCAGTTTGCAGTCAGCAGTCAAGTAGTGGCACTGGTAGGTGCCATTTGTGCCTTGGGCACCTGTGACTTTGGAAAGGCCAATGGCCTTATGTATATTTGTACATAGGGCCAGATGTAGGAAGGTCCGGATTTGCGATCTGGAAATTGCGAGTCGGTGCGACTCGCAATTTCCGAATCGCAAATCCGGATGCAGTACGGTGTCTCAGACACCAACTGCGACTTGCTATGGGGTCGCAAAGACCCACCTCATTAATATTAATGAGGTGGGTCGCATTTTGCGACCCCATAGTGAGTCCCTGCACTCACAGGGCTGGTGGCCTGCTGAAGTCAGCAGACCTCCATGTCTGTGACTGCTTTATAAATAAAGCAGTTTTTTTTTTTCATTTTGCAGCCCGTTTTACTTAAAGGAAAACGAGTTGCAAAATGAAAAAACTTCCGAAACCATTTGGTTTAGTTTTCTTCAAAGTAGGCAGTGGTCCTATGTGGACCACTGCCTTCTCTGAAAAAATATTTTGTCGACATTCACAAAGGGGAAGGGGCCCCCCGGGGACCCCTTCCCTTTTGCGAATGAGTTACCACCAGTGTGACACTGGTGGTAACTGCGAGTTGCTTTGCGACCGCATTTGCGGTCACAAAGCAAGTCTGAATTGTGATGCGAGTCGCAAATAGGAAGGGAACACCCCTTCCTATTTGCTAGTCGCATTCACGGTACCGACTCGCAATTTGTGAATGTGCATCGCATTCGGCCATTTGCATGGCGCAAACAGCGATTTTCGCAGTTTGCGACATGCAAACCACTTTCTACATCTGGCCCATAGTTCCTTATTTATTTGATTATATATTAATACATCTGGGCCAACCTGCTTTTGGCTTCAATGATGACATACTTGTACTGTCTTTCTTTCTACATGGGTGTTTAGTGTTTGTGGGCTTTGGTTTGTGTGTGTGCTGTGTGTGTGTGTTGGTTGTGCTAGCTGTTGTGCCTGGCCTGCATGTGTATATGTGGGCCTGCCATAGGTCCCGTTGTCATTGTTGTGTTTTGTGTTTTAGATGAGTTTGTGTTTGTTCCATGCATGTGTGTAGCCAAATTGTGTATAGTTTGTGTTGGCATGGGAATGTTGGTGTTGTGTTCCACTTGTGTGGTTGCTGTGTGTGCGTGTATGTGTGCGATGTTGGCTATGTCCTATGCGTTATGTGTGGTGTGTGCGTGTGGTGTGACAAATTGATCGCTATGTTGCTGTGTGATAGTGTTGATTGGTTGTGTGGTGTTGTTATGTGTTGTATGTATGTGTTGTCATGTGGAGGTGTGCAGTGAGAGTGGTTGGTGAAGCATATGTCTAGTAGCCGTTGTGATGTCGTTGTGTGAGTGAGTGGGTGGTGTTGTGTATGATTGTGTTAGACAGTGGCGGTGCTGTGTGTACCTGGATTGGTGTGTGTGTGTGTGGCAAATGTGTGTTAGCCGTGGTGTGTATAATTTGTGTGTGTGTAGTATGTGTGTGCGTGTGTATATGCAGGTGTATGTTCACATGGGTGTGTGGTTTCGTGTGTGTGTCCGTCGCTGGGCGTCCCAGCTTTGTGTTGTGTGTGGGTGTGTACTAATGCCTTTCACTCCATTGTGTGCTAGGTGGGCGTACTTACGGTTGTTGTCTTCATCGCTGGTTCCAGAGTGTTTGTAGGAGCTGAGGCAGTGGGAGAACTTTGAGTTCAGGTTCTATGGCTGCTCCGGGCAGCTCTGTGTTCCAGAAGGTGGGTGTTTCCTTTTGTAGAGTTGGTTTCTGCCAGGGTTTTGGTGGTGGGGCGACCGCAGTGGAAACCGTGGCGGTGTGCAGCCTTATCATATGTCTGGCATAAACATGTTCCCTGCCTGTCTGAAGGTGCCTACCGCAGTCCATGGTGGCCTGACCGCACTGGCGGTACTGCCGGTGTATTGGCTGTAAAGTATTGGGAAGACTGCCATGGCTATAATTTGGCAGTCTTTACCGCCGGGCCATTATTGGTACGACCACCAACATGGCGGTTCAGGTACCGCCAAAATCATAAGAAAGCCGTAGAGTTGTCCCCAATTATATCATTTCAGATGTTGCTGTGATTTTACCAGTGGTGTCCTTGAGCATACAATGAGTGATGTAAAATTGGAAGCAATTAGATTTGCATATTTAAGGATTGAGTTATGGTTACTTTAGGACACAAGTCATAGTTACTTGAGATAACTATAACTGGTGAAATTCAGTGGTTTTGTTTGTTTAAAATGGTATGTTTTAACTGACATTTTAAACTAACTATAACATCCCTTTAACCTTTGCTTTTTCAGTGATTTTCTAAGATTCTTATAATGCAAAGTAAGATGTTATTACCATATCTAACTATAATGTCATTTTACCCTTGGCTTTTCAGTGAATTTCTAGGTATTTTAAATGTAAAGTACTGTCATATTACCATATGTAATGCCATTTATTACCATATGTAATGCTAACCCCATGCCAGCTGCCAGGGAGCCAAGCCCATGACTGCACAGTCCAACCCACATGCACAGTGGGGGCATGGATGAAGGGCTAGACACCCAAAGCCCAGCGGGTGCTCACAGATGGCAATGTGATTTTATTATACAAAGGGTGTCATTTTAAGACAATCAGACCTACTGATTTTGTTAAGGGGCCAGAACACCAAAGTTTTAAAATTAAAAGTGTGCCTATTTATGAAGGGGTCAGTATATAAAAATATATAATTGACTTTGTCCAAAATAATCACCAGTAATCATAATCTAATATATTTTTTATTCAGTCACACACTGCAATGTTTTCGGCCAAATAAAAACAACCAGAGGGCCTCCTGCACTTCAGTTTTTTTCATTGTTGCTGTGCTCCCAGAAACCCCGTGCAATATTTGAAAAATGCTTGATGATGCTCCCTCCCCTTCTAGGGGTACCACCACAATAGACACATATTAACAAAAAGTCCATGCAGGGCATTATGTGGCAGTCCTTGTATGAAGCAGTGAAGAATAAATAAGCTTCCCCTGCTGCTTATTTAGTATTCCTTTTTTGGTTTAAAACATTTTTGGGGGGCCTGGTGCTTACCTGGGACACCCACACTTTTTTCATGATAAGGGTCTAGAGAGAGGCCCAAAATCCCTGTGGCTCTAGCTGGCTCCCCACCCACAACCATGGTGGGAGCTGGCTACTGATTTTCTCCAGTTTTTACGTGAGTGTCTCAGTGCCTCTGTTCTGAGTTTAGTTAGAAAATAAAGTATAAAGGGGCAGGGGTACCCTGACACTTGTGGGAGGGACCCAGTGGGCCACCCATCAGGGGCCAAAATATAACTATTTTTTATTGCGGATACAACGGTACTCCCATGGGACCCGGTGTGTCCTCCCATGATGTACCACAGTACTCAAGTTGGACCCAGGACAGCGCTCCAATAAAATGCTGTTGTACTCCTGTGGGACTCATACCGTGGGACCATGCAAGCTTTAATAGGTGAACCTTGCATAGACCCTTAGTACAATAGGGAGGATGCTTGGTCATGGTACGGAAGGAGAACAGCGGTACAGCAAAAAAATGTGTTAAAAAAATAAATGGTAAAAACGTGTGGTGTGGTCCATGGAGTTTTCACCACGTGGGGGTTGGCTATCTGTGGGACGTTGGGCACAGAACCAGGACAGGTGCTGCAAATAACCCCACACCAGGCACAGCTAAAAGCCATGCACATCTGAGAGCTAGCCACCTACAGAGTGCTGGAAGCAGTGGGTACAGTGAGGGGTTGGCCACCTGTCATAAACCGTGTGTGGCAGAGGGTTGGATATCTGTGGGGGGTTGTGCTATGGCCTTGGCAACAGGCAAAGCCCTGCAGCCAACCCCCACAAATGAATGTGATTGGCAGGGCATTGGCCGTCTGCAGGGGTTGGGCGCACACCCTATGACTAACACCTGGATGCTTACAGCCAAAGGCCTTGTGTAGCAGAGGGTGACCACCCACAATGCATTGAGTACAGAGTGTGACCCCAGGCCACAAGCCCCTACCCCCAACCTCCCTGCACATCCAAAAACTGTGCTTAGCAGGAGAGTTTGATGAATGTGATCAAAAACCCAAGAATTTCACTGAAAAAGCAAAGGTTAAATAAATTGAAGTAATGTTTATGTACAGTAAGGAGATCCTCTTTCATCAAAACTTTAGCAATTCACTGAAAAAAAGAAAAGGTAAAGTGACATTATAGTTGGGTGTTGAAATAAAGTAAAAACTGACATCTTAAAAGAAAAAAAAAAAACTGACATTCACCTGTTATAGTTTACTGAGCTATTAACTTGTGCTCCCACCGTGCACTGCTTATGACCTCATATACTACGTTACCTATGACATGTTGAATAACATCATTGATTACATTACATATTTTCTCTGCTGTTCATCAATAGTGAATGTGCAAGGGGCTCAATAAATATGCAGTTTAGTATCTGGGTACAGCAGACTTGGGTGATTGAGGTCTAGCAGTAGGGAAGGAGAATAAGAAAAACATGTCAAGAAACGTGCCCTGCATCAAACTATAGAAAGATCTGGGCTAAAGCTTACAGGAAAGTGATGGCATGGATTTATGTGACTGTAATTTTATAAAGGAAACCTAGATTCACAGCAATGTAATAGTGAAAAGCAAGCAAGACTCCTAGGATGCAATTCAAAACAATTTACTATGAGGATGGTATGCATTAAACTGGTGCCTGTGAGACAAACACAGTCCAAGAAAATATTTTCCAGCTACAACCACAGGCCAAACCTGAGCCACATAGAGTTTAAGGGGAACACGCAATGAAGTAGATGTCATTTTCATTCCAGCAAGCATTGACTGGCTTGGAGAACATAGTGGACTACAGTGAATGTTCTTGGTAGGTTGAAAGGTCTTCAACTTCAGAGATGCAGGGACTCCTTTTTCAGAACCTTGCTCCGAGAAGCCACACACAACAAAGTTGGTGAAATGTTTGATTATGCCCATGATGTCAGGTGTACAGGGGAAATGCACCTCAGTAAAGAGGACACAATTTCTGGTCATTGCCTGACTTTGCCATAGTAGTCATCAAACCTGCCCAGACTACTAGTTTACTCTAGTTTCTGGTGTTGAATGTTCCATGATTCGGTTACTCTGGGCACGGTTAAGTGATGAAAGGGGAGGAAAAGCGTGTGGGGAAGGTGGAGCAGCTCAGTCAGTGATGGTGGTGGTGTCATGCCCGTTTAAAGCACCTGTAGGCAGGACAGTATGTTGGGTTGGAGGAGTGGGAACTTTGGACCTAACCCATGCGTAGAGGCCCATGTGTAACAATGCCAATACACCCACTGCCCTGCTTGAGGCCTTTTTCTCTGAAAGGAACAGTTTCCACTGCAGTAAAGGGCCACTGAAGCTGCCCCAACTTCATTTTTAAAATTCTGCATCCTTCAAATTTAGTGATGTTCGAGATTAGGATGAATGAGCAAAATTCCAAGTTAGTAGTCTTTGGGTGCCCTTTGACTCTGCCGTGTCTCAATAACTCTCACCTTTTCTTAATAGGTTTTCCTTTCAGTTTGTAATATTGTCATCATGTAATTTAATGCTTCACATGCACTGTTTTCAAAATGATGAGGTCAGGTTCACCTTCAACTATAATAAATTAAATATCCATAAACTGTATTTCACAGCATTTGCTTCCAAAAGGAAATTAACAAAGGGGGCACTCATTTTAATTGTTGTGTGTGCCACTGAAAATTAGGTGTTGTATTAAACCATATGAATATAATATACCTAGAGCAGCACTTCCCAAAGTGTGGGTCACAATTTATTGGTGGATTACAAGCCGATTTCTCGTGGGCCAGGAAAGAGGAATAAATAATTTACGTTTTGAATATATCTTTTCACATTTGCTGTGCTTCAAAGACAGAGGTAAATTATCAGGCTATGTCTTATGCCAAATTGCTGCTTTTAACATGTGGATTTTGTGATTGTAAAGTGGGAGGAGTTTTTAGAGTGAACTAAGTGACAATGTTGCTGGGGCATACGAAGTGGGAAAGGAAAGCCTGTAGGAAGTAATTTTTTGTAAGATAAGAAAATGCAAAAACCTGTAAATGAATTGCACACATATTTAAGAATATATCAGAAATTAGGAAAGCTAAAATGTAGCACATTTTGTAATGCTGAAGTATGATGGAAACAAACCCTTGCACGTATTCCCTAGCAAGAATTCTGTTGAACCTTCCAGTATTTTACTGTTTTTTTAATTTCAAAAGAGAATGTGCTCACTATAAGTGACAACACACATTCATCCCACTTGTGTATGACTTTCACAAATAAATTGAGAAATGTAGATGCGGGCTAATGACCTACACTGCAGATTTTAGATCTGATCTGGAGAACTGGGTTCAAGTCTTAGCATTGTCACTAGGCAAATAGGCAAATCACTTATTCTACTATACATAAACTAAAATGAATCTGAAGTTCTGTAATTTAATCTATATATATTCACTGACAAAACCAAGGTTGACGTTTTACCCATACACAAAAGAAACTATAACTTGTGGCCTAAGTTTACTTTCCAACCCTAGTCATAGTTTCTTCAGATAAGATAAGTATAAGTATAACTATAACTATAACTGCTGAATTTCTGTGGTTTTATACGGGTAAAACATCAACCTAACTATAACGTCCTTGTAATCTTTGTTTTTTTCAGTACATTTCTATGTTTTGTCAACGCACATGTTAATATTTGTGGTAGGCTACGGCAAGTCAATCAAGGCCTTGCTTTGAGGGGGATCCACGGAGGATCCTCACATCCGCAGATCAGATGAAAAACAGGGTAATTTGAAAAACAAAAAGGGCAATTTTTTTCCCATGAGGCAAATATATATGTGTGTGTGTGTATATATATATATATATATATATATATATATATATATATATATATATATATATATTCATTGTCCTGCTCCCCATACACATCCAAGGAAACAAGGGCAGCACTCCTGGTGGAAGAAACACATTTATTCATTATCCATTAGGCAGAATCTAACATCAATGCGTTTCAGGCATACCTTGTCTTGTTAACAATGCTGACTTTCAGAAATGACACCAGCTGAGGAGTGTGTAGGAGTCATCAATGATAATACATTGAACTTAACCTTTACTCGTTGAATTAGTGATCAGTCCATTGAAATTCCTAGATGTCAGATTAGTGATCATAAATGGCAAGATGACTACCACGGTCTTCCGAAAGAAGACTTCTGGTAATACTACTCTGCATGCAAGATGTCTGCACCCAGATCCTCTTGTTAAGAGTATACAGTATGGGGAGTTGATGTGGGCTAGGTGCATCTGCAGTATGGGGGAGGCTTTCAACATTGCACAGAAGGATATTACAAACAGACTTAGGCCCTCATTCTGACCCTGGCGGTCGGTGATAATGCGGCGGCCAACCCGCCAACAGGCCGGCGGTCCAAAATATGCAATTCTGACCCTGGCGGGAACCGCCAACACAGGCCGCTGCATTAACACTCCGACCGCCACGGCGGCACAAACAAACAGCGCGGCGGTCCCCGCCAACAGCCAGGCGGCAGACAATGTACCGCCCACCCTATCACGACCCACCAATCCGCCACCTTTTCCGGGGCGGGAGCACCGCCGATAAAAACACGGCGGAAACAGACTACGAACGGGAAAACGCTCACCTCTACGCACTCCACGCGAGATTCCGGCAGTATGGAACCCGAGTTGCAGGTCATCCCCGCACTCCTATACCTGCTCATGTACCAGGAGCACGCCCGGCGGCGCGGAAGACATCGGTGAGTACTGCACCTACGACACAGGGGAGGGAAAAGATTACCGGCACACACCCACCCACCCATACCCACTACAACACACACATCAATGCATTCCCACAGATCACTGTCACAACCCACAAACCCCCCCCCCCCGAAATAATGCAAAGACCAAAAGAAGAGATCATAAACGGGCAGATATATTGAAATATGGACACCAGTAATCCCAATAAATAAATAAACTATGTACAAAATATATACAGCTACTAAATGTAGTCCAACCACTGTCCGTGGACCACAGGGGTCCTGTGCAAAGGGGCAAGGCCCAGTCCCACGACAAGAACTCCACGGAGAGAACACTGCAGGGGCATCAGAAAGAAAATAGGACAGGCACCTCAGGGGGAAGGGAAGGGGGGCACCTCAGCCACTTGAGTACACAACGCCAGATCCACGAGGGGACTCCATGACCACTGGCCCATCCTGGGGAGTGCAAAGCCACAGTCCATACAGTCCATACAGTGGATGGCCTGCCCACTGGGCCATCCTGGGGAGTGCAAAGCCACAGTCCATACAGTCCATACAGTGGGTGGCCTGCCCACTGGGCCATCCTGGGGAGTGCAAAGCCACAGTCCATACAGTCCATACAGTGGGTGGCCTGCCCACTGGGCCATCCTGGGGAGTGCAAAGCCACAGTCCATACAGTCCATACAGTGGGTGGCCTGCCCACTGGGCCATCCTGGGGAGAGCAAAGCCACAGTCCAAACAGTCCATAACAGACCCCACTGCCACTGGAGGAGGCATGTTGGCCAGAGGACATCCTGCAGCCCTGCCCGAGACAGATCCTGCCCTGCCACGTCTGCCAAAGGGCCAGCGGTTCTTGCCTGGAAGGGCCCAGTTCAGCGCTTCTTGCCTTGAATGGCCCAGTTCAGCGCTTCTTGCCTTGAAGGGCCCAGTTCAGCGGGTCTTGCCTTGAAGGGCCCAGTTCAGCGGTTCTTGAGACGGCGGGGCCCAGCGGAGCGGTGCTTGAGACGGCGGGGCCCAGTTCAGCGGTGCTTGAGGTGGCGGGGCCCAGCGGAGCGGTGCTTGAGACGGCGGGGCCCAGTTCAGCGGTTCTTGAGACGGCGGGGCCCAGCAGAGCGGTGCTGGAGACGGCGGGGCCCAGCGGAGCGGTGCTTGAGACGGCGGGGCCCAGCGGAGCGGTTCTTGAGACGGCGGGGCCCAGTTCAGCGGTTCTTGAGACGGCGGGCCCAGTTCAGCGGTTCTTGAGACGGCGGGGCCCAGCGGAGCGGTGCTGGAGACGGCGGGGCCCAGCGGAGCGGTGCTTGAGACGGCGGGGCCCAGTTCAGCGGTTCTTGAGACGGCGGGGCCCAGCGGAGCGGTGCTGGAGACGGCGGGGCCCAGTTCAGCGGTGCTTGAGACGGCGGGGCCCAGCGGAGCGGTGCTTGAGACGGCGGGGCCCAGTTCAGCGGTGCTTGAGACGGCGGGGCCCAGCGGAGCGGTGCTTGAGACGGCGGGGCCCAGTTCAGCGGTTCTTGAGACGGCGGGGCCCAGCGGAGCGGTGCTGGAGACGGCGGGGCCCAGCGGAGCGGTGCTTGAGACGGCGGGGCCCAGCGGAGCGGTTCTTGAGACGGCGGGGCCCAGTTCAGCGGTTCTTGAGACGGCGGGGCCCAGTTCAGCGGTTCTTGAGACGGCGGGGCCCAGCGGAGCGGTGCTGGAGACGGCGGGGTCCAGCGGAGCGGTGCTTGAGACGGCGGGGCCCAGTTCAGCGGTTCTTCAGACGGCGGGGCCCAGCGGAGCGGTGCTGGAGACGGCGGGGCCCAGTTCAGCGGTGCTTGAGACGGCGGGGCTCAGCGGAGCGGTTCTTGAGACGGCGGGGCCCAGTTCAGCGGTTCTTGAGACGGCGGGGCCCAGTTCAGCGGTTCTTGAGACGGCGGGGCCCAGTTCAGCGGTTCTTGAGACGGCGGGGCCCAGTTCAGCGGTTCTTGAGACGGCGGGGCCCAGCGGAGCGGTGCTGGAGACGGCGGGGCCCAGTTCAGCGGTGCTTGAGACGGCGGGGCCCAGCGGAGCGGTGCTTGAGACGGCGGGGCCCAGTTCAGCGGGGCTTGAGACGGCGGCCGGTCTATGGCCAACTGCTCATTGCCTGGTGGTGCCCTCCTGGGCAGCGGGGATGGTGCTCCTTCAATGCCCACCTGGGCTGTGGGTGGTGGGGCCCTCCTGGCCAGCTGGGCTGGGTCCTCCCTGGGCAGCGGCTATGGGGGTGGGGGCTCCTCCTGGGCAGCAGCACTGCAGCCTGACCTCTCCGACTTGCTGCCCTTGCCCTCCTTAGTCGGGAGTCTGTGGCCCTTTCCTCCCTTTGGAGCTGTGGCTGGTGACTGTCTCTGGGTGGTGTCCGGGGGGATGTAGAAGCCGGGCTCCTGCGGCGCCCCTTCCACCTTCTGCTCCTCTTCCCAGGGGGTGGGCTGGCTGTCCCCTTGCTGCTGGGCGAAGATCCAGACATGCGGGCTGGTGGGCTCCAATACCCCTGCACCCTTGTCAAGGGGGCTTCAGGGCTGGTGGTGGCTGAGGTGCTCTTCTTACCCCGACGAGAAGGGGGGGGGGCTCAGGGTCAGGAAAGAAGTTAGCAGTGGCGAGGAAGAGTTTCTTGGGACAATGGAGAGTGGTAGGTACAGTGGGAATGGGAGTGGAGGGAGAGGATGTGGTTGTAGGTGAGTCACGTTTGCTGTCTTTGGGTGCAGGTGCAGGAGGGATAGGCTGTCGTGAGGTGGATGGCTGTTGGGTGGGTGGGTGGCTGCGTTTGTGTGGTGTGGAAGAGGGGGTGACAGACACAGTGGGAGAGGACACAGGGGACGTGTAAATGGCAGTGGGGGTGGTGACTGCACGTGTGCGGACTGGAGTGGAGGGTGTGCTGGTGATGGAAACACTGGCTGATGGTGAGGTGAATGGAGGTGTGAGTGTAGACGTCACAGGGAGGGAGGAGGGAGACGAGGAGGTGGGGGTCACAGAGGTGGTAGTGACTGTTGGCATGTCTGCATCGGAATGTTGCGTGTGTGAATGTCTGCGTGATCTGTGGTGCTTATGTTTGGATGAGCTTCTCTTGGGTGTTGAGGTGTGTGCAGGCTGGTCTGATGGTGTGGGTGGGACAGGCAGAGTAACAGGAGACTGGGAGGAGGGAGTTAGTAGAGGGAGGCAGGAGACAGGGACAATGGCTGCCGTCAGTGCTGAGGCCAGAGCCTGGAACGATCGCTGATGGGCAGCCTGACCCGAATGAATGCCCTCCAGGTACGCATTGCTGCGATGAACCTCCCTCTCCACCCCCTGGATGGCATTCAAAAGGGTAGTCTGCCCAACAATGAGCGTTCGGAGGAGGTCAATGACCTCCTCACTGAGGGCAGCGGGGTAACAGGGGCAGGGCCTGAGGTGCCTGGGGCGAAGGAGATGCCCGGCTTCCTGGCAGAGCGGGCACGGGGCGAACGCTGAGGGGCTGCTGGGAGGGCGGAGATGGTGCGCTGGGTGGCGGCTGTGCCTGTAATGGCGGGGGGCACGGATGGTGCCACCCCCGCAAGGGAGCTCCCTTCCGAGGACGTGTCCGTGTCGCTGCAGGGTCCAGTCGTCCCCGTTGTGGAGCTTCCCTCGCCCTCCGTCTCACTGGTCCAGTCTGACTCTGTGGCATGGCCCTCCTGGGCCATGTGAGATGCAGCTCCCTCCTGCCCCGATGCCACTTCTCCTCCGCCTGATGATGCTGATGCACACAAGCACAGAAAGACAAACAAAAAGGGGGGGGAGAGAGAAATAAAGGGATATTGAGTACATGGATCTCCGGTACAGTTAGCGGACATGACAGACACAGATGCCCCCTGCACTAAGTTGCGCACTTGGGGTCCGCTACGCATTCCGTGGAACATGCCCTACACGCCTAGAGTTGACAACTGCACCCATGGATGACACGGCCCAGGGATGGCTGTACTGACAAACTACTGAGGGTGGTGGCTGGGGACACAGGGGCTTACGGGGGTGCCCAGCCTACAGATATCGCCCTGGCCTAGGGGGACCCACAGCCCTCCTCCCCCACCCGGACACCTCCACTGCGCGACAACAGAGTAGATAATGCTTGTACTCACCCCCTTGTGTCTGCTGTGCTGCCCTCACGCGCCCATCCAAATCAGGGTAGGCCACCGCCAGGATCCGGAACATCAGGGGGGTCAGTTGACGGCAGGCACCCCGCCTACGTTGGGAGGCCATCCCCAGCAGAGACTCGGCGGTCTTCTTGGTCCCGCGGCGGATGTCCTCCCACCTCTTGCGGCAGTGGGTGCCCAGTCGATGGTGGACCCCCAGGGTCCGGACTTCCTTGGCGATGGCACGCCAAATCCCGATCTTCTCATGGGCGCGGACCTATGTGACACGTACAGGGAGGGAGAAATACCACGTTCAAGTTTGTCTGCATTTTCGTTGCCAGTGGCCAAATGCCCCCCATCCCCGCCAGGCCCCCCGCCATGCCCCCCGCCAGGCCCAACATGCCCCCCATCCCCGCCAGGCCCCCCGCCAGGCCCCCTCCAGGCCCAACATGCCCCCTATCCCCACCAGGCCCCCCGCCATGCCCCCCGCCAGGCCCAACATGCCCCCCATCCCCACCAGGCCCCCCGCCATGCCCCCCGCCAGGCCCAACATGCCCCCCATCCCCGCCAGGCCCCCCGCCAGGCCCCCGCCAGGCCCAACATGCCCCCCATCCCCGCCAGGCCCCCCGCCAGCCCCAACATGCCCCCCCATCCCCGCCAGGCCCCCCGCCAGCCCCAACATGCCCCCCCATCCCCGCCAGGCCCCCCACCAGGCCCCCAAGCCAGCCAGTGGCCCCAAATCCATATTGAATTAAACTCACTTGTTGGTCTGGAGGACCGTAGAGTAGCGCATACTGGGGGAGGACCCCATCCACAAGTTTCTCCAACTCCTCTCCAGTGAAGGCAGGGGCCCTTTCCCCAGGCGCAGCAGCCATTGTCCCTTCCAGACCGAGGTCACAGCAACACTTGCAGTATAGGTCCTCTCCTGTGAAAGTTCAAGTCGCAAGTGGATAAGTAGATAGAAAATGGCGGTCACGTCCGCGGCGGTGCGTACCGCGGCGGTGCGTACCGCCACCGCCGGCGCCCTTCGCCATTGGCTCCTGAAACCCATAGGCTTCAATGTTAACCAATGCGGCTTCGCGCCGCGGTCTTCGCCCGCCGCCCGCCGCGGTGTGCCACGCCAGCGCATTGACCTCACATCCCATTGTCACACTTCACAGGTCAGGCAGCCGCCATTTCCAGGGCCCACATGGCTCAATTTCAACTGCGTCACACAGGCCTAGGCCTTGCATAGCCACTCAGACACGCCATTCACTGCATAGAGAATCGTTTACTGTGCTAGCTGTGAGTACGTACCTGTGGGTTGCTTGACTGTGTGCTCCATGTTGTCCTTCCTAGGCACCGTCCGCTGGGTTTGGCGAGGAGACGGATGAATCCTCCCGTGTACCGACCGCTGGTGGACCTGTCAACAATGGAAGAACGCCACATTATCCTGACCTACCATCTTAACCGTGCCACTATACATGAACTGTGTGCCCAGCTGGAGCCCGACCTGATGTCCCCCATCCGCCAACCCACAGGGATTCCCCCTCTGGTGCAGGTCATGTCAGTACTCCATTTCTTGGCAAGTGGTTAATTTCAGACAACAGTGGGAATTGCTTCTGGGATGTCTCAGCCCATGTTTTCGAAGGTGTTATCCAGAGTGTTGTCTGCCCTGATGAAATAACTGAGGAGCTACATCATTTTCCCTGAGGTGGGCGAATTGGCTGCAGTGAAGGGTGATTTCTACACCCTTGGACATATTCCCAACGTCATTGGTGCCATTGATGGGACCCATGTGGCTTTGGTTCCCCCAAGAGACAGGGAGCAGGTGTACAGGAACAGAAAAAGTTACCATTCAATGAACATCCAGGTGGTGTGTTTGGCTGACCAGTACATCTCGCATGTAAATGCCAAATTCCCAGGGTCAGTGCATGACGCCTACATCCTGAGGAATAGCAGCATCCCTTACGTGATGGAACAGCTAGAGAGACACCGTGTATGGCTATTGGGGGACTCTGGGTACCCCAACCTGTCGTGGCTACTGACCCCAGTAAGGAATCCCGGACCAGGGCAGAGGAACGGTACAATGAGGCCCATGGGCGTACTAGGAGGGTGATCGAACGCACCTTTGGCCTCCTAAAGGCCAGGTTTCGGTGCCTGCATATGACAGGTGGATCCCTAATGTACTCACCTAAGAAGGTGTGTCACATCATCGTGGCCTGCTGCATGCTTCACAACCTGGCTTTGCGCCACCAGGTGCCTTTCCTGCAGGAGGATGGTCGAGACGGTGGTGTTGTGGCACCGGTGGAACCTGAGGAGAGTGACGAGGAGGAAGACGACGGGGCTGAAACAGACAACAGGGACAGAATCATTGAACAGTACTTCCAATAGGACACAGGTAACAATTCAAAGATAATTTAGTAAATGTGAACTACTCTCCTGCATCTCTGCTGCCTGTCTATTTGCCCCAGTGTATGATGACTGAGTTGTGGCTTTTCCCTTTCCCTATTTCAGATCTGGGGTCCCCACTACGAGTCCTGTGCTTCGTTTCCCCATGGACTACAGCTTTGTGGCAGCTGTTTGTTGACTTCACTATGTACAAGGACATATTTGCACTGTCATGTCAATTACAATATATTGAAATCACAGCCAGACTCCAGATAGTTTTGTGCAAAATAGGTGTTTATTTAAGTGCTCAAAATGGGATGGGTGGTTTCAAGTGGGTGGGGGCTATGGTGAAGGAATGTCCATGGCAGAGTCCAGAGTAACAGTCACACAGGTGCATTGTCCAGAGGCCTGTGGAGAGATGGAGCATGGGCAGTTCAAGGATGGACAGGGTAACAATGTGGGACAGTGGGATGACATCAGGTGGTATCCTTTGCTGGCGGGGGTCTTGACATCCTACTCTGTCTTCTTGCGAGATCTCAGGGCCCTCTTGCGGGGTGGTTCTTCTCCTGCAGGAGGTGAGGGTCTGGTGGGCTGCTGCTGTGCGGGGGCCTCCTGTCCCCTAGCGCCGGCGGAGGTGGTTGGCTGTTCTTGGTCCAGGCTAGTGGCAGGGGCCCTTGGGTGTTGTTGAGTGTCCGTCCTGGTGTTGATGAGGTCCTGCAGCAGCCCTACCATGGTAACCAGGGTGGAGGTGAGGGCTCTGATGTCCTCCCTGTACCCCCGATAGTGTTCCTCCTGCAGTACCTGGATCTCCTGGAACCGGGCCAGTACCGTCGCCATCGTCTCCTGGGAGCGGTTGTATGCTCCCATGATGGTGGTGAGGGCCTCGTGGAGAGTGGGTTCCCTGGGCCCGTCCCCCCCCTGTCGCACAGCTGCCCTCCGAGTTGCCCTGTTTCCCTGGGCCTCTGCCCCCTGGCCGGTGTGCCCACTACCACTGCCCCCAGGTCCCTGTTGTTGTTGGGGTGGTGGGTTATCCTGGGTGCCCTGTAGTGGTAGACACACCGCAGATTGAGGCGCCCTGGAGACAGAGGCATGGGCCCGCTGGGTGGGAGCTGTGCTGGTGTTCCCAGAGGGGTTTGGGTCTGTAGTGGCCTGGGCCTGTGTGAGGGGAACCGACTGTCCAGAGGTCCCCGATGGTCCAGGCTGGTCATCGGTGTCCAGGTCGACAGAGCTGCTGTCATCGCTGACGGCCTCTTGGGTGGGGGGTGTGGAGAATTCTGGGCCCTCCGCGGCGGTGTGTTGACGGTCGGGTCCTGCAGGGGTGTAGAGGTATGGTTATAGTTTCAATGTGTGGCATATGGGTGTATCTGTGGGTTCCCGTGTCCCCAAGTGCTGGCATTCGTGTGTGGGGGCTTTGGTGAGGGTGGCTTGTGGGGGGGATGTGTATGTGCATTGGGCATGCTTTGGTGATGGGTGTCCATGCTTAGTGGACGCATGCAGGCCTAGGTTTTTGGATGTGTGGGTTGTGATGGTGAGACATTGGCAGGGAATAGGTGTGCTGGGGGTGGGGGTGAGGATGGTGGTGGGGGTGAGGATGGTGGTGGGGGTGAGGGTGGGGGTGAGGATGGGGGTGGGGGCGAGGGTGGGGTTCGAGGATGGGGGTGAGGGTTGGGGTATGATTTGGCATGCAGGTGGGGGGGAAGCAGTAGTGAAGCTTCAACTTACCAGTATCCATTCCTCCGCCGACTCCTGCGAGGCCGTCAGGATGCAGGATGTTCAAGACTTCCTCCTCCCATGTTGTAAATTGTGGGGGTTGAGGTGGGGGTCCTCCGCCAGTCTTCTGCACGGCGATGTTGTGCCTGGATACCATGGAACGCACCTTCCCCCGTAGGTCGTTCCATCGCTTCCTGATGTCTTCCCGATTTCTGGGGTGCTGTCCCACAGCGTTGACCCTGTCGACAATCCTCTGCCATAGCTCCGTCCTCCGGGCAATGCTGGTGTATTGGATCTGTGTGCCGAACAGCTGGGGCTCTACCCGAACGATTTCCTCCACCATGACCCTGAGTTCTTCGTCTGAGAAGCGGGGGTGTCTTTGGGGTGCCATGGGGTGGTGTGTATGATGTGTGGGGTGGAGTATGTGTAGTTAAGTGTGTTGAGTGTGGTGGTGTGTGTTGTTTTGTGTGTGGATAGTGTGTGGGTGATGGTGTGGAGTGGCTGTGGCTGCTAGTTTGTGGATGGTGGTGTCTCGCTCTGGCCTTCTTTCAGAATTTTTTGTCGTAGGGGTTTGTGGGTGATGTGGGTGTGTGTTTTATATTGTATTGTGTGTGTGGGAGTGGTGTGTGTATGTGTATCAGGTGTGTGGTATTCAAATCGGCCAATGTGGCTGAGTTTTGTTCGTTTGTGTGTATTCTCACCGCGGCGGTGTGTCCCGCCAATGGAATACCGCGTTTGAAAGACCGCCGCGTGGATTCGTGGGTCGTAATGGCATGGGAGTATTTCTGTTGGCGTGACGGTGGAGGTTTTGTCACCTCCACTTTTCCGCCGACCGCTGGTCTGGCGGTCTGTTGTGGCTGTCGGATTTTCGGAGGTTTGCCTTCTGCGGGTCAGAATGACCGTGGCGGGTTTCCGCGACCGCAGCGGGATTATGGAGGATTTCTGACCGGCGGTAGGCGCCTTTTACCGCCGAGGTCAGAATGACCACCTTAGAGTGAGGGGCTATCCAGAAGGTACTTTAAAATTGGCATGTGATTGTATTTCTATGGATACTTGGGAGATGGCTCTCTCTGGATACAGAAGATCTAGGCAGATATGGGCACAGCAATGTAGGTGTATTACTACATACAATCACCAACATAATGGTGGTCATTCCAACCCTGGCGGTCCATGACCGCCGGGTTGGAGGACCGCGGGAGCACCGCCGACAGGCCGGCGGTGCTCCAATGGGCATTCCGACCGCGGCGGTAAAGCCGCGGTCGGACCGGCAACACTGGCGGTCACCCGCCAGTGTACCGCCGCCCATTGGAATCCTCCAAGGCGGCGCAGCTAGCTGCGCCGCCGAGGGGATTCCGACCCCCCCTACCGCCATCCAGTTCCCGGCGGTCCGCCCGCCGGGAACCGGATGGCGGTAGGGGGGGTCGCGGGGCCCCTGGGGGCCCCTGCAGTGCCCATGCCACTGGCATGGGCACTGCAGGGGCCCCCGTAAGAGGGCCCCTAAATGTATTTCACTGTCTGCTGCGCAGACAGTGAAATACGCGACGGGTGCAACTGCACCCGTCGCACAGCTTTCACTCCGCCGGCTCGATTCCGAGCCGGCTTCATCGTGGAAGCCTCTTTCCCGCTGGGCTGGCGGGCGGCCTGAAGGTCAGAATGAGGGCCAATATATTTAGAAGGGCCCTCCAGAAGCACTAGAATTTGGGCAACATCATTGAGGGACTGATTGGCTTACAATGTGATCAAGATTAAGAAGGAACATTGCTTGACACCCAAACGAAGCTTTGCCAAATATAACAGGTGTAAAGCATGTGAACATGGGGTAACTTTAAAAGAATTGAGAACTAGTTGAGGGAACACCTTCAAAGTGAGACATCCATTGAACTGCAAAACTGAGTTTGAGGTGTATGTCCTCTTTTGTCCTTGTCTCAAACTTTATATTGGTAGTACTATACTTCCAGCACACAAGTGTGTGTTGCAGCACCTCCGGGCAATCAAAAACACAGATGAGACCTACTCTACTTCTGGACATTTTAAAACAACCCATGGAGCAGAGCCAATGAAATTGACATACAGCATGATAGACTGCATTCCAAAATCTTTTAGAGGGGGTGACAGGCAGTTGCAGTTAATAAGACTTGAGTCAAGACCTATTTTAAGGTTTGATACAAATAAGCCAAGGAGCCTTAATGTGGATTAGGAGATGTACACCTATCTATATCTTTTAATCTTGGCATGCTGTTTTTTAATATAATGCACTTCAAAAACTTTTATAATCTGTGGTATGTATCTTTTTTTTATCCACAGGATCACATCTGAAATATATATAGAAAGTCTTAAGAGAAAACATTTTGCAGTCAGGCAGTGCATTTGGAAGGAGAGTACCCAGTAGGGTCCATTTCTTTTATTATTGATTGATGCAATGCCTGCGGAATAAGTCCATTAATTAACCCTGAGGTTGATGTTAAAAAATTTATGTTGCCCTCTTGGACTCAATTTTGGTTTTGTTATTTGCTTCAGGGGTAACAGTACAATATTGCCCACTGGCGCTTAATTGAATTGCACAAGCTATCGAGCAGTCAGTTACACTGTTATGAGGAAACAAACCTATCATATATTGTTTATCATTATCTGCAAAAGCCAAATATAATGCCCACTGGGGCTTACTTGAACTTCACAAGATAACTAGATAGGTTATATGAAGAAATGTTAATCTGTGAATTACAGTGTAAAATTAAATTGCTGTGAGGAAACAAACTCTTCAAGCATTGTTTACCATTATGTGCACTAGTTAAATATGGTGACTATGAGACAAGGCTGTGTTTATCCGTTTTCAGTGTTTATATTTGTTTTGGACTTATGAGGTAATTTAAATATGGTGTCATTTCTGAAAGTCAGCGTTGTGAACAAGGCCAGGTATAGCTGAAACGTGTTAATGTTTGGTTCTGCCTGATCGATCTTGAATAAATGTGTAATTTCCACCATCAGTGCTGCCCTTGTTTCCTTGGATGTGTATGAGGAGGAGGACTGTGAATATTTGAAACAAGCGGGAGACTTTGTGTGCACCCCAGGCGTTCGGGAGCTGGACGAGAACGTATGTACGAGTTGTTGGAGATATATCCATAGATCTAGTTTCCATAGAAAAAACGTTTAGTGACTTGCTTATATTTTTTCACCGTTTGATGAATCTTCACAAAGTTTTTTTTTTAAAGTGACAAGTTGGGTCTTGTTGTGCATGGAAAGTTTCAGCATGATCCATTATATGGGGGCTGAGAAAAAAGAGAGGGGGGGTGAAGTAAGGAAGGTAGCTCTTGGTCCAGAAAGTGATCTTATGTTATTTGGAGTAAATTATTTTGGTAGCTTATGAGATATTAAAGGAAAAAGAAATGTGTAGATCTGGGCAGAACTCAAGCACAGATCTCATGGTGAGATCTAACTAACTGTCAGCACTTTAACCAGAGGGTGATGGCAGCCATCTTGGGACCAATATACATTAGAACACCCCATTGAAATACATTGTAGTGAATGGCAGGTTTTGAGGGTCACAAAAAGGAGAGCGTATAAAAGATGATACCTGATTTTGGTTACCATGTAAATCATTTGTTGCTAAGGGGATTGTACCCTGTGAAAAAGCGTTCTAGTGGGATTTCATGAATCATGTTTGGGAAAAAACTGTCTTCTCATGATTTTCCCTTGGAGGTTATGGAAGGCCCTCCAGAAGCTAAAATGAGAGCATATTTTCTGCAAATGTACACTGTATTTCTCAGCCATATGAGAATGAAGTCTGACATTCTTCGTAAAACATGTTCTTTTAACAGCAGCAGCCTGTCTTTTGATTCGTTTGTGCTCTACTGCAGCCTCCCAGAGTGTGCTAAAGAACAAAAAACGTGCTAACAGTCTTACTTCTGACAAATATGTGACTTACCTGAAGCTATCTTGATTGATTCAAACTGGTAAAACTTAAAACATGTACTTTAGAAAGGACAAAATGAAGGGTTTCATTTTGTCATAGAAGTTATCGTTAGTGCTGTAGAAAGAAAAATTAGGACACGTTTTAAGTGAGTTCTCAAATATCTTCCTCTTCTATTTCATTAAAACATTCTGACATGTAGACTGAAAAATGCACTTACAACACCAGCAGCAAACTGCCAGTAGACTCTCTGGTGATCGGCAGTGTTCTAATGAGAAACTAGAGTGCTATCATTCTGAATTTATGCCAAAGTTATGGCACATCCGACCACCATCTTGCTGTAATTGAAGTTGAAAACTAAAAGCAGTTTCTACTGAGGATACTGCAGTTAATGAGGAGAATAGGAAGCTTCATAACAAATAAGTCTCCCAAGACGGCCACCAGGGAAAGAAGAGCCCAAATGCAGCACAAATATCACCCAAATGTAGCCCAGCTATAGCCCAACTATAGCCCAGTGACAGAAGTGTGCAAAACACTTAGGCCCTCATTACAACCCTTGAGGAAAATCCCACTTACCGCCATGTTGATGGCCGCCAACATACTGCGACGGTATTCCGCTACGGGTATTATGACCCACACTGAGAAAACCACCACTATACAGACACCCACACAAGTCCACCAGACCAAAGGTCAGTGATAAACCGGTGATAGCAAAACCCACACCGTCACAGGAATGCGCCCACAGTATCACGACCCACAAATCAACACAGAGGTCTTTCAACCATGGTAAACCATTGGCGGTACACACTGCCGCGCTCAAAATACACACACACTTACAAAACACAACCACATTGGACAATTCAAAATACACACACCTGACACACATACACACACCACACCCACACACTCACCCCACTATAAAACACAAACCCACATTACCCACAAACCCTTACAGCGAAGAAATTGGAACAAGCAGAAAGATAAAAAAGCAAAGACCACTCCATCATCCAGAGGCACCTCACAGCACACACCCCAACACATCACCCCACACATCACCTCACATATCACTCACACTACATCATGGCACCTCAAAGACACCCCAGGTTTTCTGAGAAGGAGCTCAGGGTCATGGTGGAGGAAATCATCCGGGTAGAGCCACAGCTATTTGGATCACAGGTGCAGCAGACATCTATTGCAAGGAAGATGGAGCTATGATGGAGAATAGTTGACACGGTCAACACAGTGGGACAGCATCCCAGAACCAGAAATGACATCAGGAAGAGGTGGAACGACCTACGGGGGAAGGTACGTTCCTTGGTTTCAAGACACCAGATTGCTGTACAGAGGACTGGCGGTGGACCCCCACCTCTTCCCCCACAACTAACAACATGAGAGGAGCAAGTCTTGGCGATCATGCATCCTGAGGGCCTTGCAGGAGTAGCAGGAGGACTGGACTCTGGTAAATCAAATCTTTACTACTATATCCCCCACCCTACCTGCATGCCATCACAAACTCCTCACCCATCCCCCACTATCCCAAACCACCCATCCCAATAACAAGCCCTGCATGCAACAACAATGCATGGACACCCATCACAGACCTGCATGGACACCCATCACCACAGCATGCCCGGTAGAGAGACTCACCAAACCCACATAATCACCAATCACACAAGGCCAAGGCGACAGCCAAGCCCATTAATACAGGGAAACACACCCATTGCACAAGATGGCACACACAGATACAATAACAATGCATTTACATCCCAACAGAACCCCTACCCAATGTCACCGGACAGGAGGTGCCAGCCATATCCAGTCCCCCCACAGAAGAGGCCCACAGTGATGACAGCAGCTTTGCACGCCTGGATCTGGATGACCAGCCTGGCCCATCTGGGACCTCTGGACAGTCGGTTCCCCTGCCACAGTCCCAAACCACCCCTGACCCTCCCCCCTCAAGAAACACCAGCACAGTACCCACCCAGCGGGCCCATGCCACTGTCCCCAGGACACGTCAATCATCAGTGTGTCCACCACCACAGGGACTCCAGGCAAACCCATTAACACAGGACGATCAGGGACCTGGGGTCAGTGGCAATGGGCACACGGTTCAGGGGACAGAGGCACAGGGCAACAGAGAAGCTGGGAGGACTGCTGTGCGACAGGGGGAGGACAGGCCCAGGGAACCCACTTGCCATGAGGCACTCTCCAACATCATGGGAGCATACCACCATTTCCAGGAGACCATGGGCATGGTACTGGCCAAGTTTCAGGAGACCCAGCGGCTGCAGGAGGGACACAACATGGGGATCAGGGAGGACCTCACCAAAATCTACACCATCCTGATCACCATAGCAGGGGTGCTGGCTGACATGGGCAAGACCATGAGGGAGGCAGTGGCACAACAAAGGGCCCCTGGCACTAGCCAAACTGAGGAACAGCCTTCCACCTCCGCCGGCGCTAATGGACAGGAGGCACTACCACAGGAACAACAGGCCACCAGTACCCCAACCCCTGCAGAACGAGAACCACCCCGCAAACGATCCCTGCAATCCAGGCAGAAGACAGAGAACATTGCCAAGACCCCCACCAGGAAATAAGAGTGTCACCCTTCTGTCCCACAATGTCACCATGTCCAACTTGAACTGCCATTACTCCCCTTCCTATGCCCCATTGGACAATGCACCTGTGATACCAAGAGACTGGACTCTACTATAGACCTTCCTCCACCATCACTCCAGCCCCTTGCACATACTCCTGTACTCATTAGCCCCTAAATAAACACCCTTTAATCACAAACCAATCTGGAGTCAGTCTGATCTTTCACAAATGTATTATGACAACATTAGCAACAAATAGCAATGTAAATGTTCATTTATTCATACCAATGTATGACAGTTGTTGGCCAGCAGTGCATATAGCAGAAGGAAGAATGTGGTACCCAGATCTGAAAAAAGTAAATCCAGAGGGAACAGTCAGTGTCTATAGACAGAGGTTAAGAGGCTGACATGTACAATGTCCTACAGTATTCTGAAATGTGAGGAGGAGTTAGTCTCTTACCTGTGTGTCACTGGAAGTACTGCATGATGATGTTCATTCTGTTGTCAATATCTTCTTCCTCTGCCTCCTCTTCCTCACTGTCTACAGGCTCTACCGCTGCCACAAGACCATCACCAGGCTCGTCCTCCTGCAGAAAAGGCACCTGGCGTCTCAATGCCAGGTTGTGCAACATGCAGCATGCCACGATTATCTGCCACACCTTCTTCGGTGAGTAGTATAGGGAGCCACCTGTTAGATGGAGGCACCGGAATCTGGCCTTCAGGAGGCCGAACGTCCTCTCAATAATACGCCTAGTTCAGCCATGTGCCTCATTGTAGCGGTCCTCTGCCCTTGTTCTGGCATTCCTCACTGGGGTCAGTATCCATGAGAGGCTGGGGTAACCACAGTCACCTGCAAATTCTGAGGAATACCTGTTAGACACACACTAACCCTTAGGGGCTATCCCATACCCAGACACCTACTCATACTGTGTGGGGACCTTGGGCTCACCTATTAGCCACATCCGGTGCCTCTGGAGTTGGCCCATCACATAAGGGATACTGCTATTCCGCAAGATATAGGCGTTATGCACAGAGCCAGGATACTTGGCATTCACATGGGACATGTACTGGTCTGACAAAAACACCATTTGCACATTCATCAAATGTTAGCTTTTTCTATTTCTGTACACTTGTTCATTTCTGCGTGGGGGGACAAATGCCACATGTGTACCATCAATGGCACCAATGATGTTGGGGATATGTCCCAAGGCATAAAAGTTAGCTTTCACTGTGGGCAAATCATCCACCTGGGGGAACACGATGTAGCTGCGCATGTGTTTCAGCAGGACAGACAAAACTCTGGTCAACACGTTAGAAAACATTGGCTGAGACATCCCAGATGCCATGGCCACTGTAGTTTGAAAGGAGCCACTTGCCAGGAAATGGAGCACTGACACTAGAGGGGGGATACCTGTGGGCTGTCGGATCGATGACATCAGGTCTGGCTCCAAGTGGGCACAGAGTTCTTGGGTTGTGGCACGATCAAGTCTGTAGGTGATTATGATGTGTCTGTCTTCCATTATCGACAGGTCCACCAGGGATCTGTACACCAGAGGATGCCGCCATCTCATCATCTGTCCCAGCGGTTGTAGCCTATGGAGGAGAACGGTGAGCAGAGGTTAATTTACCACATAGGTAGCACAACTGTGTCTGCAGTAATGTTAGTAATTCTGTGTGTGAAAAAGTAAGTCTGTATATGTGCCAATATGTGCTGTGACGCAGTTAGGTGCCATGCCATGTTTTCCCCTGAAATGGTGGCTGCCTGACTTTTGAGGAGGGACAAGGGGAAATGAGGTAACTGCTGGCATTGTGCAGCGGAGTTGGACAAACTGGTGGATGGGGTCCTTCCCCAGTACATGCTACTCTACGGTCCTCCAGACAAACAGGTGAGTACACTGTGAGCATGATGCATGGGAAATGACTGTTTGGAGTGGTGTGGATCGAAGCCACATGTTGGGGGGCTGAGGGCTGCATGTGAGGATGGTCAGTGTATGTGCATCAGGGCATGGGTGGGAACTGGTGGGCAATGAGTATGACGGTCCCGACGGGTGAGTAATTTCCTTTCCTCCTTCTTTTTCTCTAGGTCAGCACCCACCAGAAGAAGGGTATATGACGTGCCATCACCAAGGAAGTGTAGACCCTGGGGATCTATCACAGACGGAGCACCCACTGCCGCAAGAGATAGGAGGACCTGTGCCGCTGGAGCAAGAAGACGGCAAAGGCCCAGCTGGGACTGGCTTCCCAACGTGGAAGGGATGCCTGTCGCACCATGAACCCCCTCATGTTCCACATCCTGGCGGTGGCCTATCCAGAGTTGGATGGGCGCTTGAGGGCATGACAGCAGCCACAAGGGGGTCAATACAGTGTTATAAAGCTGACTCTGCATGGTTTAGGAGGGATCTGGGTGGGGGGTGTGGGCTGTGGGTGCCTCTAGGCCAGGGCAGTCATGCCAGGGTAGGTCCCTTGTTTGCAGGCTCAGAAGCACCCCTACCCCAATAGTATAATTGGACAGCTACTAGTGTGCAGGGTCCTGTGGGTGATAGGTGTGCATATTTTGTCGTTAGGCACTGTACCCCATGGGGTGGTGACTACCATAGTGAGTGGTTGGGCAAGGCCTAGTGCACATGGCAGCTCTGTGTGTGTTGTGTCCGCCAACGGTAGTGGTGTTGCTGGCATTGACCATGTGTGTCCTTTGTCTCTTCCCCTCTTCTTGTTTTGTCACCCTGTCCTTGTGTGCATTAGCATCATCTGGCGGAGGAGCAGAGGCACCGGCGACGGAGGGAGCTACATCCCACATGGCCCAGGAGGGTGAATCCATGGAAGGTGAAGGCACCAGTGGGACGGAGGGCAAGGGGAGCTCCAAAACTGGGACAGGAGGGGATACCAGCGACAGCGACTCCTCCTCTGATGGAATCTCCCTGGTGGTGGCAGACACCCCTGTGCCCACCCCAACAACAGGTACAGGCGCCACCCCCCCTACCAGCGCCGCCATCCCAGCAGTCCCTCAGCGTGTTTCCCGTGCCCGCTCACCCAGGAGGGTGGGCATCTCCTTCGCCCCAGGCACCTCAGGCCCTGTCCCAGTCAGCCCTGCTGCCATCAGTAAGAAGGTTATTGACCTCCTGAGATCCCTCACTGTTGGGCAGTCAACCATTCTGAATGCCATCCAGGGTGTCAAGAGGCATTTGCAGCAAACAAATGCATACCTGGAGGGCATTCATTCTGGCATGACGGCCCAACAGAGAGCATTTCAGGCTCTGGCCTCAGCACTGATGGCAGCCATTGTCCCTGTGACCAGCCTCCTCCCCTCCAACTTCCACTACCCAGACCCAATCCCCTCTACCTCAGCCTATCCCAAGCACACCATCAAACCAGCAAGCATCAGACATCAACAAACAAAAGCGGCTCAGGAAAACATAAGCATCACACATCCCACAGGCACTCACACAGGCACCATACCTATGCACACATATCAACATCCACTTCCTCCACTGTGCCCCCCTCCTCCACGTTCTCCACCTCCCTCCCAGTTTTGTCTCCACTCACACCTGCATGCACTACATCATTAGCCACTGCCTCCATCACCAGCACGCCCATCACTACACACCGCTCACGTGCAATCACCACCCCCACTACCATTCACACGTCCTCGGTATCCTCTTCCAGTGTGTCTGTGAGCCCTCCTCCCAAAGTACACAAACGCAGGCACACACCCACTCAACAGCCATCCACATCACAACAGCCTCCAGCCATTGCACCTTCACCCAAACTCAGCAGACGTACACCTCCTACAACCACTACCTCTTCCTCCACTCCCACACCCTCTCCATCTTTCCATCCCAGTGTGTCTAAAAAACCATTCCTAGCTAACTTGAACCTTTTCGTTACACCCCCGTGTCCGTCCCCTAGGGCCCAAGATGTCTAGATCCCAGTCCAGCACCTCAGCCACCACATCTGCGTCTGCTGTGATCCGTGCAAGTCGGGGTGGATCGAAGGGGGTACCCTTCAGAGCTTCTAGTGTGCCACCTACAGAAGGGAAGGATCACCCTATTCCGCCACCTGCAAAGGTTAAAAAGGGTCGGCTTCCAGCAGGGGAAAGTCGCACCAACCACCCAGCAAGGCCTCGCCCAAACACACAGGGTCCCAGCAGCGCCTGCCAAGTGCCAAGGTCCCAGCAGCAACTGCCAAGGTGGGGAATGGAAACAAGGCAAAGGACAAGTCACCTCAGGGCACAATGCCACCATTTCGTCAGGGATGTCAGCAACCTGTTCCACAGTAACCACCGCCACAACGACCACCACCTGCACCGCCACCTACACCGCCGCTGCCACAACGTCAGTCTGCAGCATCCTCCCCAAGGATCAACCATCTGAGGGAGCCGGAGATGGTATGGTGTCTCCCTCCACAATAACAGACACTTGCACCAAGGCCAGCACCGGTAGCATCTCCACCGCAGCCACCGCCACCTGCACCACTTTGTATACCGCCACGTGTGCAGCTGGTACCACTCTGTTGGACATCAGCAGCATCACCAGTGGGCAGCCGTCTGAGGCTGCAGGTGAGGTCCTGGACGCTGGACATGCCACTTGAGGCACCACCTTCAGCACTGGCACTGCCAGCAGTTGGCAGCCTAAGTCGCCGCAGGATGGAGAGAACTAGTAGAGAGATACATCCTCTCACACAATCCTTGGCAGGATGAAGCACTCTGGGCACAAAGCCCCCTCCAGAACCAGTGGAACATGTTACCCACTTGAGAGACTGTGGCTTTGCACTCCCAGGAGCAAGCAGTGGGCAAAACACCCACTTGAGAGACTAGAGAGACTGTGGCTGTGCACTCCGCAGGACCAAGCAGTGGGCAAACCACCCATTTGAGAGACTGGGCTTGCACTACCAAGGACCAAGCAGTGGGCAAACCACCCACTTGAGAGACTGTGGCCTTGCACTCCCCAGGACCAAGCAGTGGGCAAACCACCCACTTGAGAGACTGTGGCCTTGCACTCCCCAGGACCAAGCAGTGGGCAAACCACCCACTTGAGAGACTGTGGCTTTGCACTCCCCAGGAGCAAGCAGTGGGCAAACCACCCACTGAAGAGACTTGAGAGACTGTGGCTTTGCACTCCCCAGGAGCAAGCAGTGGGCAAACCACCCACTTGAGAGACTGTGGGTTTGCACTCCCCAGGAGCAAGCAGTGGGCATGGACCCCCCTCGAGGAGCAGTGGCTTCGTACCATCTTCCGGCTGCGGTGCCCTTTCTCCCCTTCCCCTTGAGGTGCCTGTATTTTTTCAACCTGATGCCCCTGCAGTGTTCTCTCCATTTGAGGCAGGTGTCATGTGTGGGCTTCGCCCATGCTTTTTGGGACCACTGGTCCACGGACATTTACAAGGGACAGTGTACGGCCTTGTGTACATAATGTAAAAATTTGGATATACTGATTCTTTGCTATTCTCTTGATATATCTGAATGTTCCAATATAACACTGGTTAGACTCATTTCCTTTTGTCCTTGCATTCTTCCAGGGGGTGACAGGGTGTATCTGTATTGTTGTTGGATATGTTTGTGTGTATGGTGCTGTTGGTGAGGGTGGGGGTGGGGGTGTTGAGTGCCACATGTGTGTGTCACTCTTTTTTCCCTCCTACCCTCCCCTGTGTGCTAGGTGCAGTACTCACCGTCGTCGCCACCGCCACCGTCTTTCTACATCGTGGTGTATTAGTAGATACACCAACATGGGGAGGATCTGCAATTCGGGCTCCATGGCGTCCTGTTTTTTCGTAGAGTGTCGAGAGGTGAGTGGTTTCCCTTCTGTGTTCAGTTTCCGCCATGCTTTTGATGTTGTTGTTACCGCCCCGGAAAAGCTGGTGGATTGGTGCCTTATAATACAGTGGACGGTACATTGTCTTCCGCCTGTTACACAAGGACACATTCCCTTTAGCCTTTAGTTATGTGGAGATTAAGGCCCTCATTCTGACCCTGGCGGTTCTCTACCGCCAGGGCCAACGGGGGCGGGAGCACCGCCGACAGGCCGGCGGTGCTCCCTTGGTCATTCTGACCGCGGCGCTTTGGCCGCGGTCAGAACGGGAAAACCGGCGGTCTCCCGCCGGTTTTCCACTGCCCCTTAGAATCCTCCAAGGCGGCGCAGCTCGCTGCGCCGCCGAGGGGATTCTGACCCCCCCTACCGCCATCCTGTTCATGGCGGGAAAGCCGCCATGAACAGGATGGCGGTGGGGGGGTCGCAGGGGCCCCCGTAAGAGGGCCCCGCAAAGTATTTCAGTGTCTGCCTTGCAGACACTGAAATACGCGACGGGTGCCACTGCACCCGTCGCACCTTCCCACTCCGCCGGCTCGATTACGAGCCGGCATCCTCGTGGGAAGGGAGTTTTTCCCTGGGCTGGCGGGCGGTCTTTTGGAGACCGCCCGCCAGCCCAGGGAAAAACTCATAATACCCTCCGCGGTCTTCTGACCGCGGAGCGGTATAATGGAGGGCGGGATCCTGGCGGGCGGCCTCCGCCGCCCGCCAGGGTCATAATGAGGCCCTAAGTGATTTGCCCAGAATTACAGGATTTCGAGCTGACGCCAAAACTCAAACCTGGTTCCCCAGTTACAAAGTCTGCAGCTCTGGCTCTAACATCAACATTCTCTCCCTGAAGTGTAACATATGTAACATATGATCAAGCGATCAACTGGATAAAAAAAAGCAAATAATTTAAAAGTGCTTTGGTTCTGTTTGAGGACTCCGAAAATATGTTCTCATTTTAGTTTTTTACAGCACTAACTATAATTTATATGGAAATAAGACCCTCTAATTTTTATAATTTCTAAAGGAAATGCTTTCGGTATTACAGTTGTGATTACATCAAGATGGCGTCAGGTGTGCTAGACTAATGTAATAGATATAGAATGTTAGCAATCTAGTTGTTCATAGAATGCTGTGGGGAGGCAGATGTCATGGATACAAATTCAGATAATTGAGGGCAGGGATGAGGGTGCAGAGGCAACAAGTTGACCATGATGGGCAGGTGGGAGACGCAGTGGCAGCAGCCACAGAACATGGAGGCAGGGGAAAGGGGGCAGGGGCCACAAACCAACCATGCAAAACAGGCAAGAGAGGCTGTGGCAATATAGCAGACTATTCAGAGCAGAAGGAAGAGGCAGTGGCAGTACAACCATATATGCCAAAAGACCTGATTCAGGCAGGAGTCTTTCAATGTTTTTAAGCCCAAAAGGGCTTTATTTTATCTGTCTCCTGCCTAAAATGTCCTCTTTTTCAAAGTAGGTCAGGGGGGAAAATCGATTCTCCAGGGTTTAAAAAAAATAATTCTCCCTCTTGACAAGTTCAAAATGTTGCCAAGCATGGCACTTTGGATCACTGAGGGCAGGAAGAATGGGGTAGGGTCTTGGGCTCAAATAATAGAGGGCATGAGGGAGATGGGTACCAAAATGACCTTACAGGAGAGGCGTCAGGGGTTGCAGCAGCACAATACACCATACAGGGCAAGCGGGACAGCAGTGCAGCACAATGGACCACGGAAAGCAATAGGGCGGGGAAGGGGCTATGCACATGGACAACAAAGAGCAGAGAGGAAAGAGGCAAGGGCAGCAAGCTGACCATGCCGGACAGACAGGAGGGACAGTTACAGTATAACAGACCATGAAGGGCAGGATGGAGGGGCATGCATGACACCGGAGCAGGAAAGACAGGAGGGAGGGGATAGGGGCCTGCACATGGAAAGCAGAGGACAGGGGGAATGGGGTAGGGCTGGAGCAGAAAGCTGATCATGGAGAGCAGGTAGGATGGGCTACTCCACTCTATGCTATCAGACTTTACACAACACCACTGTTTGCCACACCACTGGCTAATCCTCCACTAAATACCATTCCACGCTAAGCCATCCTACTGCATTCCATTCACTCTCCTCTATTCCACTATATGCCATTCCATTCACTGTACACTGTGCCACTCTGAGCCACTCCAGTGTATGGCACTCAACCCTAAGCCACTTCATTCAATGCTATTCAATTGGACCTCACTCCAATGTACACCACTCCACTGTATGCCATTACACTTTACCCCATGCCACTGTGCACCACTCCGGTCTACACCACTACATTACACACCACTCCACTGTATGCTACTTCAATATGAACTATTACACTCTACTCCACTCCACTGTACAACACTCTGCTCCATGCCACTCCACTCTATGATATGACACTGTACACAACTTCACTCTACCCCAGTCCACTTTACCCTATTACACTGTATGTAACTCCACTCTATGCCTCTTCTGTGTATGCCACTCCACTTTATGCCACTCAGTGATACACTACTCCAGTACATACTGTTCCACTCTACCCAATTCCACTGTTTGCCACTCCGTTGTATGCTACTCCACTCTATACCACTTTAATGTATGCCACTATACACATCATTCTACACCATGCCATTGAACATCAATCCACTGTACTGTGCTCCACAGTATGCTATTACACTTTATCCCATTCCACTGTATGTCACTCCAGTCCACACCACTTTACTGTACGCCACTGCCCTGTATGCTATATCACTGTTTGCTATTCCAGTCTATGCCACTCTACTGTACATCACTCCACTCTAGGCTATTCCACTGTAGGACACTGCACTATACCCTACTCCACCCTATGTCACTCCAATGTGCATCACTCCACTCTACACTACTCAATTCTATACCAGTCCTTTGGATGCCACTTCACTCTATATATCCCCACTGTACACTACTCCAACATATCTACTTCACTCTACCCCACTCCACTGTACACTACTCCAGTCTACACAACTCCACTGTACATCACTTCACTTTACACTATTCTACTTTACGCTGTTCAACTCTACGCTATTCTACCATGTGCTCTTCCACTCTATGTATTTGACTCTACGCCACCACTATGTACCCCCCTCTACGTAATTCCACTGTACCACATCTTATTCTATGCTATTACTCTGTGCAAAACTTCAATCTTTGCCCCTTTACTGAATGGTATTCCACCATACCCCACTCCATCCAATCAACTGTATGCTATTACACTCTACCTCACCCCACAACTCCAGTCTAAACCACTTTACTGTACGCCACTCCACTGAACTGTACTACAGCATATGCTATTACACTTTAAATCACTCCACTGTACACTACTACACTATATGCTAATATACTCTACAACACTCCACTGTACGTCACTCTAGTCTACCCTACTCCACTCTACACTGTTTCCACAATATGCCACTCCACTGTATGCTACTCCACTGTAGGCCACTCCAATATGCCCTCCTCCTCTCTATATACCCCCACTCTACAAACTACGCTCTGGGCCCGATTTTGAGTTTGGTTGATGGAAAAACTCTGTCTGCCAAACTCCTGACAGGGTGTCTGCTGCCCATGTGGCGACCTCCCTGCGAGAGTTTCCCACTAGGTCAGCTGGCTGAAACATAAGTTTCTGCCCGCTGGCCTAGCGGGAAACAGGCTACAGCATTATGTCCGGCTCATAATCGGGCTGGCGGCAATGCTGTAGCCTGCATGGTGCACCAGCCCCGTCGCAATGTTCACTGTCTGCACAGCAGACAGTGAACATTGCGAGGGTGCTGGCCTATGGGGTGAGCCCTGCACTACCCATCCCACGTGCATGGGGAGTGCAGGGGCCCTCATGGGGCCCCTGAACCCATTCTGTGCCAGCATTTGCATTGCGGTGGTACTGCCATGAAACTGCTGGCGGAGAAGGGGGTTATAATCCTCAAGGCAGTGCTGCTTGCAGTGCTGCCCTGGTGGATTAGGACCGCCACCACCTCTAGACTGCCAGGATCTTTGAATCTGGTGAAGCTGGCGCTTCCCTGGTGGCCCGATCACCAGGGTTGATATGTGGCACCCGGACTGCTGCACTGGCGGCGGTCCGACCGCCATCCGCGAGTCTGGTGGTCTAGTGACCGACAGGCTTGTAATGACCCCCTCTGTGTCACTCTACTAGGCTCTACTCCACTTTATTCCTGTACACTGCACGGTCCAAATTTGCCCTCAACTCTATGCCCATACATTCTATTGTACAACACTATACTCCACTTTACACCAGTTTCCAACACTAAACAACACCGCATCCACTCTACTGTATGAGACACCACTCCAATTTTCAAAGGTTTCCTCGTCTCTACGACTTCAATGTAAGCCACTCCTCTCTACACTAATCCACTCTATGACACTTCACTCTTCTACACTCCACTGTGCAGTATTCCAATGTATGCTAATCCACTTTACAGTAATCCACTCTATACCACTACAGTGTATGCCACTCCACTCTTTGACGCTCCATTGTATGACACCCTCCTCCACTCTACCTAACTCCACTCTGTAAATGTCTACCACACTTCATGGCACTCTACAATATTCTACTCCACTCTCCAACTCTACACTCCACTCTATGACCATACACTCCAATTTACTACACTGTATTCAACTATACAACACTTTTCTATATGGCACAGCATGCTACTCCACTATAGGAAATCCCACTCCAAGATAAAAATAGGTCATGACCTACGCAATGCCAGTACTTCATGCCACTCTAATCTATGACACTCCAATCCACTCTATTGGACTTTACTCCACACAACGTTACAACACTCTAGGCCTCATTACGAGTTTGTCGGGAGGCAGAGGACGCCCGTCAAACTCTTCAGGATGGAAGAACCCCAGTCCAGTCTTCCACCTGCTGGCCCTATTAAGAATTTCCCGCTGGGCCAATGGGTGGAAACAGCGTTTCTGCCCGCTGGCCCAGCAGGAAACTCACCACAACATTGACGCCGGCTCGTAATCGAGCTGGCAGCAATGTTGCTATGGTCAGGTGCGACAGCACCGTCACACTTTTTACTGCCTGCTTTGCAATTAACATTTTTATTTTTGGGTGTTTAAATAACGATGTCTCTGTTTAAAATGAGGTTGTGCTAAAATCAATGCACTGCAAATCCCACAAAACCTGTTAATGGTGATTGTGATATGTGAGTAGAAAAAGCAACAGAGTGACTCAATAACTTTGACAAAGACTGCTTTGGTTGAAACGCCTTGGTTTATTGCACTGACAGGAACAATAAATAAGATTGGAATATATGCCTTCACGGAGTGCGGTGCAGTTCTTTTTGTTTCATACTACAGAGGGATCGGTCTACCGTCCGGCACCAGCACCAGCCATTTGAGCGCGCCATTTTGGAATTGACCGCATTATTTGAGATATATGTATATATAGTAGAAGGAAGTAGAATGAAGAATGATTAAGTGATAAACCTGTGCTGCAGCAACTTGAATGAAAAATATAGTAATAGCTACCGATGAGCGATTTTTAAGAGCTACTCAGCGCTCTCCTTCAATTGAATCGATCTGGTATCTTAAATTACTCAAACTGTGCCATTCCCTGGGAAACACCCCCCAACAAACCCAGTAAGAATAACATCAAATGCTATCAGAAATATATAAATATGAAAGGCACATGTCTAAACCTAGTAAGCAGTAATAATCAATGTAGCATTGATAATCAAAAGTCCTTAATTCAAACACGCTCCAATATTTGACTCAAATTCTTTTTTATTCTCCTTGAAAATTATTTCGTCCAAAATTGCACCTGTTCCAGTCCCAGTCAACACGTGTTTCGCCTGGGGATTACCCCTCAACTTCTTCAGGACTTTCTGCTCTCTTAAGGTCAATCGCATATATAAAAATTCGTAGTTCTGATAATTTATATTTTTAATATCGTAGTACCAGTTGCCATCTGGCCATCTATGTTTATTCAATCTGACATATATATTGACCAGGATGCTCCAATATGCTCTTGCAAAGAAGCGTATCCTGTGTTTTGCTCCATGGAGCCCGCCATTGACCTTAAGAGATCAGAAAGTCCTGAAGAAGTTGAGGGGTAATCTCCAGACGAAACGCGTGTTGACCTTGGGCATGTTTGAATTAAGGACTTTTGATTATCAATGCTACATTGATTATTACTGCTTACTAGGTTTAGACGTGTGCCTTTCATATTTACATGAAAAATATAGTAACTTGTTAAATAAAGGATTATTATTTTGCTCTGAAACAAAAATGGGCCTGGGAAATACTCCAACTGAGTTGTGCAAATTTTCTAGAAAATTTAAGTTGAAACTATACTTTGTATAAAAAAACAGAGAAACAAAAAAAGGATGAAGTATTAAAAATGCTATCTGTGATCACAACTGCAGACATAGTGCATCTAAGAACCCTATCTGATCTAGAACAAGAAGATAGTAGAGAATAAAGTATGATGAATGACCTCTCAGATCTTGAATGTTTTGACCAAATGTGGATAGCAACTGATGGCACTGAACAAAGCAAATGTACACTTTTTTTTTTTTAAATCTGTTTACTAAGCAAGATATAGAAACAGTCAATGCAATACAGTTGTTTCAAAGGAGTATGCGGCTTCTTAGCTCATACAACAAGAAGCTTTTAATGATGTGCATCAAGTAGAAAAAGAGAGCAAAAAAGTAACAAAGAAGAGACAAGAAAAGGAGAAAAAATAAAAAAGGAACTATACATTATATAACTGTGATCACTCTGGTTGTATCTTTGTGCATGTGTGCATAATGGCGTTTGAACATTAGAGTTGTCATTGGGTTGTCTGGGGGGGTGAAGGTGCACAGTTGATGTGGGTACAGGTTTTAAATAAAGGTGCGTGTTCTTTGAGTGGGCCTGGCAAATGCATGTTCGTTTGGGGGAGTTTATGGCCATGCTGTCTTGGGGAATCTAGCTAGTTCTTTAGGTTATGTGACCATTGGATGTTCTAATGTGGGCGCTTATGAGTGAAGGAAATGTAGGGAGGCATGGGGGGAACATGTCGTCTCTAGTTTCTATTATAACCACAAAGCTATCCCATATTTCGACTCCTTCTTGTGGCTGGCCCGTCTGTTGTACTTGTTTCAGTGTGTGGGCTTCTGCTTGTGTACGGTTGTATAGGTCGCGCAGCCAGGTTATGTAAGGAGGGGTTTGGGGCGCCTTCCAATATATAGCGATCAAGCGTTTATACGCTACAAATGCCAGATCTATGAATTTGTGTTGGTGTTTATCACCTTTGGTGCGGTGGCGGATTCCTAGGAGACATGATTTTGGGGAGGGGGTGAGTGCATGATCAGCAACTTCTGAGGTAGTTTCTGTGATTCTCTGCCAGCTTGCATTTATTGAGGAGGATTCCCAGACCATGTGGTAGAAATTGCCAGTGGATGCTGCACATCTAGGGCATTCCGATTTGGCATTAGGGTAAATTCTGTTGATGCATGCAGGGGATAAATACGTCTGATGAGTATAGTTAAATTGAGTGTATCTCAATCTGGTGTTTCGTGATACCGTTTTGACCGTGGCAAGAATGATTTCCCATGTTTTTTGGGAGATTGGATCAGCTAGTGCTTTGTCCCATCGAGATTTAGCTGGTGTTAAGTCTACTTAACTTAAGTCTACTGTTAGGTCTTTGTATATCCTTGAAATAGTACCCTTAGTGTTGCCTATTGTCAGGAGCATTGTGAGCAACCCAGATTCGTCGGGTTCGTTATTACTATTGACCCATAGGCTACGTATCAGTTTGGTGATGGCCCCATACATTAAAAAAGCTCCGGTGTGCATTACTCCCAACGCCGCCTGTTCCGCAAAAGTTTTCATATGGGAGTCAGAGTATAGATCGCCCACATTTAGAGTTGTAGTTTCCCGTATATCATGGTGTAGTGTTAAATTCTGTATTTTCGGGATCTGGGATAGGGGTATTGTAGGTGAGTATGGGGGAAGGTTGGACTTGCCCTGGACATATCTTTTCCAGCTAAATTTAGCAGCTTCCAATATTGGGGATCTATTGGGCGGAGAGGGGGAGCCCGCTAACAATGTTGTTACTATCGTTTGCGATGTTGGGTATCCATTCATTGCTACACTTTCTGGGGACGTTGGGTTGTTGAACCATGAAGCTATCCACTGCAGTTGGGCCGCTGCATAGTACAGTTCCAGGTTTGGCATACCCAAACCACCTTCCGCTTGTGAGTGTTGTGCAATAGCCAGTGATACCCTTTGTCTATCTCTGCCCCATAGCAATTCAATTAGAAGGGAATGCAGCTTATGGAAGAATGTGCGTGGTAATGTCAGCGGGAGGGCTGTGAAATAGTACAGGAAACGCGGTAGGATTAGCATTTTAGCTATTGCGGTACGGCCCATGGGGGATAGTGGGAGCGAAACCCAGAATGTCAGGGAGCTCCGGGTGGATCTAAGTAGACGGTCTAGATTGCCCTCCTTTAGGTCTTTCATAGAGTGATAGATCTGTACGCCTAAATACTTAAAGGTTGAGGCAGCCCAGGGTAGCTGATATTGGGGTAAACTGCTGTGCTGTTCATTTGGTATGAGTATGGTACGGGTATGGGTAGGGGAAAGATACATGATTTGGACCAATTTATATGTAATCCTGAAACCCGTGCAAAGCTATCTAGTATTAGCATTATTTCTGTGATAGATGTTGTGTGTTGGCGTAGGTAGATTAGGGCATCGTCGGCGTATAGTGACACAATATGATGTTGGTCCGCCTCTGGTATGCCCTATTTGTGAGCGTCTTTACGAAGTCTGATTGCCAGTGGTTCCATTGCAATAGCAAATAATAGGGGGGACAGTGGGCAGCCTTGCCGGGTGCCTCTGCCTATTGGGATTTCTTCGGATATAATTTGACCTGTTTTGACTTGTTCTATGGGCTTGTGGTATAACGTCCTAATCCAGTTTATGAAGCCACGCTAGAATCCAAATGCTTCTAATGTAAGGTAGAGATACTCCCAGCTGAGTGTGTCAAAAGCTTTTTCTATGTCTAGGGACATAGCTACTGCTTCCGCCCCGTTAGTGCCATGCATTAAGCAAATCAGTTTTCTAATATTTAAGAAGGTGCTTCTACCTGGTATGAACCCTGATTGATCTGGGTGTACCAGCTCCGATAGGTAAGGGAGAAGTCTATTTGCTAGGATTTTCCCTAGGAGTTTACAATCAGAGTTAATAAGCAAGAGGGGTCTGTATGACCTGATGTCTAAGGGATCACGGCCTGGTTTTGGGAGCATGGCTATTAGTGCTTCTCGCATGGAATCTGGAAGTTGCTTTCTGTTGTGTGCTTCATTAAACACCTCAAGAAGGGGTTGTAATAAATGGTTAGGGTATGATTTATAGTATTCCACTGGCAATCCGTCAGGGCCTGGGGCCTTGTTGCTTGCCATTTGCGAAAGAGCGGTTTGTAGCTCTTCTATTGTGATGGGGCCGTCTAGCATTTCTGAGTTGCTTATTATGTGTGGGTTTGGGGGATCATTGTTAATAGTGTAGAAAGCTGTTGTTTAGGAGGAGGATTAGAGGTTTGATAAAGAGTGCAATAGTACGCATGGAAGGCTGTGTTAATTTCGACTTGGGTGTTGACGACACGGCCTGTGTGAAGTTTAATCGCTCCTATGGGTGCTGTCTGCATTGGTTGACAGACCAACCAAGCTAATAATTTTCCTGATCTGTCGCCCTCTGCATGTTGTCTCGCCTGTAGGTGTCTATAATCATGTTTGCATAGTCTGGTGTCTGTTTCTTTGTAGAGTTTGCTCGGAGATCACTCAGTGTTTGCAGTGAGGATGGATTTATTGAGAGCTCAACCTCCGCCTTAAGCATTTTGATTTCTAATTCCTGTAGTTCTTTAGTGAGCACTTTTCTGACTCCTACTGTGGCTTCTAAACAGTGGCCACGGGTCACAGCTTTATGGGCATCCCATTCAGTAGCGCGTGTTGAGGCGGTATCTTTGTTTAACGTAAAATAATTTGATAAGCATTTGGATAACTCTGCTTTGAAGGGGGGGCTGTGAGGGCTTCTGATTGTAAGCGCCAAGTTGGAATACGGGCATGTGTGCGTCCCCATGTTATTGTGACATGCAGTGGATTGTGATCCAAAATAGTGCGAGCTAGGTATTCTGATTTATTTATTTGATGAATTATGGCAGGCGTTGCGAATAGCATGTCTATTCTTGTGTGTATTTTATGTACTGTTGAGTAGTAAGAGTATTCGCGATGCGTGGGTTGTCCCTCCCTCCATAGTTCTTTCAAGCCATTATTTGCAGCCCATTCTACTAGGTCGGCAGTTGTGCGCCTGGCTGGTGCAATGATCAGTGGGGGAATTGATCGATCCATGTGTATGCCTAACACCGAGTTAAAATCCCCACCCCATATACGAGGCTCAGATGGATCTCTGAGTTTGCTGTTGTTGAGTGTCCATAAAAATTCACGTTGGCCTGTGTTCGGGGTGTATAGAGCAACTATTGCTAATGGATGACCATCTAGTTCCCCCTCCAGTATCACATACCTTCCGTTTGGATCAATCTGCGTGGGGGATATTACAAACGCGACCCCTGGTGCTATCCATATTGCCACCCCTCGGGCGTAGGATGAAAAAATGGTGCCATATATTTGGCCCGCCATTTTGCGCGCATGTTTTCTAGCAAGGCCCCGTTGAGGTGAGTCTCTTGCAGCATGGCTATGTGTACCCGGTGTCGCTTAAGGTACGCATGAATTTGTTGCCGTTTACGTATAGCTGCCATGCCCCTGATGTTCCATGTGATTATTTTATATTGTGGAGTGTTTAAGTTATGTTGGTGTGCCATGGTATGTGTGTTGTTTTGCTAAGTTAGGGGGATGTATTGTCTGTGTGTTGTGCTCTACCCAGCATTCCCAATTGTGCTTTATGATTAGGATATTACCAACTTTGGCAACGAGTACGACATTTGTGTTGTAGGATTGTTTACCACGCCTATTGCTACAATCATGGGTTACGATATGTGCCTTGAGTGAATCACATCTAATAAAGTTTGAAACAAGAACTATATATAACTGTAACTGTGCATACAACACAGCTGAAATAAAGCCTGTGTCTGCCTTCTTAAAAAATCTGTCCATATGGAGTGGGGGGCGCTGTGGGTAAATGTATCCAAGTCGACGAGCTTCTCGGCCCGTTCTGATCCCAGTACTGGTGCGTCCCTTCGGGCACGTCTGGCGGCTGCGGGTCCAGGCCTGGCAATTCTCCGCCTCCTTGCTAGTCATCAGGCTAGGTGGGTTTTTTACACTGTGAGGAAAACTGTTCCTGACTGTAAAGTTATTTTGGACCTTCCTGTTTAGCATATGTCATCTGCCGTGCGCGCGGTCAGGCTAGGGCCACGGTTGGAGTCTGTGGAATCATATTGTGTTTCGAGGTCTGGCTCGCCTTCGTTTTGGATGGACTGGGACGTTGGGGATGTGTTGATGAAGCGTGTTGTGGCCTGTAGTAATGAAGAGCGTTCTGCTTGGGATTGTTCAGATGAAGGTTTAACATCCTGTTTCCTTCGAGGCTTGCGCATAGACTTAGGTGATGACCATTTTTCCACTGTGTTTCCCAAATTCGTTTGATCAGCCAGGCCTTTAGCGTGTAACCAAGTCCAGGCGTCCTCAGGAGTATTGAAGAAGAGAGTGCGATTGTCACTTTGGATACGCAATTTTGCAGGGAACAGAAGGGCATATTTTATGTTATGTTCACGCAGTCTTTCCTTGACCTTAAAAAAGGAGTTGCGTTTCTTCTGCACTTCCGCAGTGAAATCAGGGTAGACCGTGATCTCTGCATTTTCGAAGCTTACAGGGCCTGATTTACGGAACAGTTGCAGGATAAGGTCTCTATCGCGGAAGTTAAGGAGTCTTGCGATAAGCGTACGGGGCTGGGCCCCTGGAGGGGGGGTTCTTCCACACACTCTATGTGCTCTTTCCACTGAGAAAAATTTTGGAATATTATTTTGTAGTATTGTGTTCATTAGCCATTGTTCAATAAATAGTTCCTGGGTTCTTCTGCCCGTTCTGGAAATCCCACGAATCGGGCATTGTTCCGGCGCGATCTGCCTTCAGCGTCCTCGGCCCTGCGCTTCAGGACTTCGACTTCCGTTGTTACTGTCGTTAGTTGTTGCTGAAGATCATTTATCGATGGTGTTAACCGTGCCGTTTCTTCTTCGATCGTTGTTACTCTTTCCGCCAATGCTTTTTGGTCCGTGCGTAGAAGGTTAACATCTTCCGTGATCGCTCCAATTTTTGCCTCTAATGTAGATTTGGTATCTAGGATGGCTTGTAGTATTTTCTCGAATTGCGTAGTGTGCGACTGTAGGGTTGTCTCAAGCTTCTGGAGTGCCTGGTGTGTGACCGAGGTCTCCGGTGGTGGAGTAGGCTCGTTTGATTCCATGTTGCTTGGTGGCGCTCGCGGGGTCTTTGGTTTGCCCAGTAATGGAGCGAGTATAGTTTGATTTGTTGCAAGTGAATTGGCGCGGCACATATAGGTGGGTCCGAGAGCAGTATTAATCGAGTTCGTTGATGTTTTCTGGTTCCGTTACATTCAGGTTTACTTCAGCAATGGTGGAATGGCCTGTCCCTCGTAGAATTTTTGATGCTGTTGAATGTTGCACACACGGTGTACTTTTATTTTGTAGCGAGTGGTAGTTGTTGGAGGCTGCCTGATGTGGGCAGCCGCAGTACGCTGTATGGTGCCCTAGTGGACAGCCCGTTGCTGTGGGACAATTAGTGCGTCTTCTAGGCACTTGTGTGGTGTCTGATATACGTTTTGGGGCCCTGGGGTCCGATCAGTGCCGCCGAAAGGGCTTGCAGTTGTACTCTACTAAGTGTAGGTTATTTACAGGTGTTGAATATTTGGTGCGTAGCTTACTGTGGACAGCCACAGTGCATTATGTGGTGTCCTTACAGGCACCGCGCTGTTGCGGGATAGTTATTGTGTCTTCTAGTCACCTGTGTGGTGTCTGATGCGCTTTGGGTGGCCCTGCGGCCCGGTCAATGCCGCCGATAGGGCACGTAGTCCGGGTCCTCGTGTGGCCACGCTGCCCGTCTTAGCGATTGGCCACCGCGCCTGTCTCCGCAGTCACGATACCGCTTCTCAGGGGCATCCAAGGTGTGTTTCAGAGCCGCCGGAAGGTTCCAATAGCAGCACGTTGGGCGCCTACTTTTTTTTAAATAACGCAGGCGTCTTGTGAAGGATTTTTATTCGGGCCGAGAGCGGAGCTATGTTTTATGCGACCGCTCTTGCCGCCATGTTGGCCACGCCCCCCAAGCAAATGTAAACTTAAATCAAAGTTTTTCCCCCAACTCCCTGCTGGAAATAAAATGTATGTCCTTTAAGAGCTCATGATGGAGGAATTAAATAAAATAAAATAAAATGGAAAGAACTGCCAAAAAATATTAAAAGTGTAAGACTGAATATGACGGAAGGAGTGGAGGGCTCTGAATTATCCTCTACATGACATAATAATATAATATAAAGCTTCTGAATAAAGGGGAAACATCACCGTCATTGACAGAGACAAATATGTTTCATAGGCAGATAGACATTTTCAGAAGAGAGAAGAATATGATGAATTGTCACAAGATCCAACAAACAAGTGCATGCATGAATAGCATCGCAAGTTGAAAGGATGGCATGAAGGAAATCTCCTTGATGATGATGAATATGCTTGTTTAAGAACAGATAATCTAATGAGGCCGACCATTGATTTTCTGCTGAAAACACAGATATTTCAAACCCCCCAGGAAGGCCGCTTTTTAGTTCAGTTAGCTCAATTTTAAAGAACACCTACAGATTTTTTGATATTTTCATCTTCCCCTATATAACAAATCTTCCATCCTACCTGAAAGATTCGATGGACTTCCTGAATGGGAATAATGTGATCCCATGGAAACCCAACTACTTAATGACCACAATATATGTAGTCTCATTGTACACATCAGTCCAACATAGCAATTGGCTTCAAGCTTACAATTACTTTATGAGGTCATGATCATTCAGCCTAATGGAACACACAAATATGTTGTTGGAAATTACATCTTACTGTCTCCAACATAATGTACTTCTATTTGATGGATGCTATTTCCTCCAGAAACTAGGAACTGCATTGGAGACCTCATTTGCGCCCACTTATGTGAACCTGACAGGCAGAAACTCTATGGACAGAGTAGAATAAGAGCAGAAAAACAGAATAGAACAGATCATCCTATAGGTTTGTTTTATAGATGTCTTGTTTCTAATTTGGAATGGAAAAAGGAAGGCTCTTGAGAGCTTCATAAGATTATTGGATGACAATCCCCAAAATTTAAAATTCACATACAATATCAGTGACAAGGAGATAAACTACCTGGATATAGAAGTGTACATCAGGGACAACAAAATCAGATCTAGGATCTATAGAAAACAAATCACCAGCTGTAGAAGTATATTACATAAGAATGTGCTGGCACCAATGGATGCTGAAGTGAAGTGTCTATGTGGGGAATTTCTTAGGGCGTAACAAAAGTGTTCAGAAGAGGAAGAATTTGATGATCAGGGGAAAAAACGTATCATAGATTTGAAGTTAGGGGATACTCCAAAAAAGTCTTAAATGATGTCTTAAAGAGAGCAAAGGATAGGAGGAGAGAAATCATTCTAATGCCAAATAAGAGAAATTGTGGAGATACAAATGACTCTGAGGTCCCAAGATATATAATGCATTACAGCACATCAGATTTTAAAATTAAGGATCTTCTTAAACAGAACTGGAAAATCCTTAGGTTGGATGAAACTCACAGATAAATGTTATCAGAATACTCTCAGTTACCTTATAAAAAGACTGCGTCTCTAGGAGATTGCGTGATAAAAATCTGTATAAGCATGCATAAATCTAAAACAGCTTCAACATGGACAAAAACAGGAAATACAGGAAAGGATAACTTGTGAAACAACATATGTTGTCTATGTACTCAAATGCAGCTGTGGGCAGAAGTACGTAGGAAGTACCATCCTTAAGTTGAAATTACTTATTCTGCAACACTTGTGTGCCATAGAAAAACACGGTGGCCAAGCATGGAGCGAGATTCACAATGGCAACACAGAGAGTGTAAAGTACTGTGGTATACAACATGTTGCCAAACTACCAAGAGGAGGAAACATGGAATTATCCCTGACAAGAGTCAAATCCAAACTAATCATATTGATGGGGACAGAATGCCCATGGGGCTTGAACGCTGATGTGGAGCACCATGTCCATCTGTAAACACATCTGAATGTGTGGTAGAGACTACTTCAGATTCCTTTACTGTAAGAACTTTATAAGAGATGCTGAAGATTAATATGAGAAACTTCTTTCGTAGATGTGTTACATAGTACTGGGCAATCGATGTGGTGGAAGTTAGATGTTAGATGTTTATTGTTTCATGTTTGTGGTCTGCTAAAGTGTGAGACAACTTAGATTAGTGGTTCCCCACATCATTTGCACATCACTTTATTTATTTGTCATGTACACTTAGTTAATATATGAATATTACTTGAACTTGGCACTTGCACTTTTGATAGATATGGCGTATTCAACATAGAGATGTGCATAAGGTGCTGAATCTGTAGTATTTTTTCACACTTTATGCACTTTAAGAAATTCCATGAAGATATCCTTTTTTTGATAGACTAGTACATTTCGCACTTTAAGAACTTCTATGTAGAGATGTACTTTACGATAAATATGATACATCCAAATTTATGCATAAAGTGCAAATAGGTAGCATTCTATATACTTTGCACACTTTAAGAAATACCATGTAGAGATGCACTCTATGATAGGCATGGTATATCTACAATGCAGTTGTGTAAGAGGCACAGAATAGGTATCACTGTATGTGCTTTATGCACTTTATGAAAATATGTGTATATCCTGGAATGAAGCACCCACACTTTTCTCAACAGAGGTAGTGAACTTGACATACGTCAGTAAAATAGCAGAGTGATGGGCACATGATAAGGCATACATACAGTGCAGTAGGCATCTGCAGGTTATATAGGGATGATTTAAAGCATAATAATAAAGATCAACCATACATCTAGAATAGGCCTTGAGGGATGACAGATATACCTTCAGGGGACATGCATGTGCAGAACTTCCTTGTAGACCTGATTGTGAGAAGCAAGCAGCTGCTGTGCTGTATTTTTATGTACGTGAATCTGGCACCTTGTGCGGCTGCCACCTACAAACTGTGATTGAGAGAATAAAAGATGTGCCTTACGTGAGGACTTGGAAGAATTGCACTCAACTCTCTTATTACTGGAGTACAATGTATTTTACATGCTCTCAAAGACAGCATAACCAGAAAATAAAAGAGATTTGCACCTTGTAGGAATATGCTGTCTCATTGCCCCGTATGAAATATAATGGTTGAAGTGTGCTTGTACAAACTGTGCATTTGCATTTGTAAGAATATAAGATATCAATACTGTAACTGTGCTTAACTTCAGATGATAACATTGATCATATTACTGTGATGAAAATGAAATAATTGTTAATGTACACTCTTTTGGGGGGCTGAATGGTACAATTTGAATTATTACATAGTCTGCCCATCACAGTCTGTCTGTTGTATTTTGCATCACCTTGATTATGATGATAGTTTTGTTCCATAAGAATTAACAGTCAATGTGTACTTTACCATGGAATGTAAAAGAAAAAATAGAAGTAAGTGATACATAATTATGTCCGCCGCACCACATTATGGGGTTGCATATTATTGTCCGTGATTGAGTATCTGGCATACATAGAAATTACAATGGGGCAGATGATATGAGATACAATGAAATCACTTGAGCAGTCTAGTTGATTATTGCAGATGGTAAAGGTTAATAGGTCTTTTCCACTTCAAACTCTATGTGCTGTACCCTCAAACTTAATGACCTACTAGAAGGCTCTGGCCATCTCCTGGACTTTTCAACCTTATAATAAATTAGATTTTTGCAATTGGAAGCTTTGCTGCTTACTTCATTTCCGCTGTGGCGGTATGGGTGAGTTTTTTTAACGAGATTGCAGACACAAGCAGAAGTATTGGATGCCAAGTCCCAAAAAAAGGTTAAAAAAGAGAAGGGGCAGGGTAGGAATACCCTGACTCCCTAGGCCTGGTAGTGGGGTCCCATTAATCCTAGTCAGGAAGTCCATAGGGACCTAGCTGGAACCAAAAAGCAATTTTTGTTTAATGTTTGCTGCTACAATCACAGAGAATCCATAAATCCCAGCAATTTTTTTTAAAACAAGCATGGCTTCCAGTACCTGGGTAGGCCAGGTTCTGGGGGAAAAATTTAGTATTTTGGGAAGAGGGTGGAAGTGGCCCCTCTACCTGGGCCGTTTATGATCCCACAGACTGCCACCTCCCTGGGGCAAAACCTATGTTTCTAAGGGGAGAGGGGCTGCATAGACCACCCCCCAGGCCCTTTTAGGCCCCAGGGACCACCACCTCTCCAGGCTGATTTTCTATAAGGAGGTGCGTATGATCACCCTTCTGGGCCATTTTTACCACATGGACCACCACCTCCCCTGGCCCAGGCTGATTTTGTGAATTGGGAGGGGGGCACACAGCCCCTCTCCCAGGCCATTTCCAGCCCAGGGAATCACCACTTCACCAGGCCAGGCTATCCAAATACAAAGGAGGGGGACCACATGGCCCACTTCCTGAAACCATTAATAGCCCTGAGGATTGTCACCCTCCAGGTGCAGCTCCCTATGTGCCAAGGTGCCCAGCCTCAGATAAAGATATTTGTATTCACTTGGCAGGAGTTTGACAGCTCTGGCCAAGTGAGAGCAAACAGTAATCCTGCTCACGCGCACTGGGTGCCAACTCTCCATCTATTTCGGGCAGGAAACAAATTAAAAGAATTCCTCCCGCATGCAGGGAGCAACATTTTCTGTTGTTTCCTGCATGTGGAAGTAATGCTGGCTGCTGATGGACGCGGGGAGCAGGTAGGGACTATGGGGGCATTCAGACTTCCCCCGTGGCCCCTAACAGTGTACACTGGGTGTCCTGGGAGGGCCAGAGCACCCAGCATGAAATGACCGTGCCCCAGGGGATGGGGACACTGGGTCTAAAATTGGCCCGAGCTGGGGCCACTTGTCCCCCGATCCTTTGCACTAATTCCTCACTGTACATGACAAATATATCCAGGAGCGGTTCCTCTATAGAGCCATGGGATGGTGACCCCTTACTGCGAGCACCCACACCTGAAACAGACTCATTATTTTATCTTAAATACTTCCCCCTTTCTGTTGTTCATTTTTTTTCCCAATAGGGGCAGAGCAACAGCGCTCTCTCGCCCGGATTGATTGTGATGACCAGGTGCGGCTGAAGCAGTGTTAATTGAACTACACGTTTGCAGATCTTTGTGCTGTTGCCAGCCTATCACATGCAGTTCGGGCTTCCAAAAGTAACTCTACCATGGAGTTTGAACAGCATAGGCACAGCCCTAACAGCTTCCAATGGAGCATGGTGTTTGCCTAACCCAGCCAATCCTGACACTGCCCTTATGCTGTTTACTATTATAAGCATCATGGGAGCAACATGGAAGCAGTGCTTGGATTAGTTGTGATGCTTAGGGCTTTATTTTCTGTGGGACCAGCATGCACATATTTACAGCCAGGCAGCGCAACACATGTGAATTTAACCTCGGGTGTACTGCTTTACAGCAGCAAGCTGAAGATGTGGTAAATCTAGATGTCAAGGTAAGACTTTTATTTAGAGTATAACAAATGGCAAAAGCTTCATAAATAGAATGTGTCCTGGTCACCTATGCATTGCAGAATGGAATTCATAAAGCAAAGGTGATCGGGCACATTCTATTCATAAAACATTTACTGTCCATTCTAAGCATTTTTAACTTTTACATGACCTACCATTTTCAAAACTCACCAGTCGCCACTGAATATATCCATCACAATATGCACCCTCACCAGTTAGCGGGGCAGCCATTTTAGAAAAGAAGATTTTTAGAACAACTCAACAACATTAAAGAGAGTACAAGGACTTAGTGCTCAGTGTCTACTAATTCCACATATGAAATGCTAACATACCAAATCATTGGTCTTTTCTGGAAGTGCAATTGGCTTTATCTTCTGCCAACTAACAATTTGCCCAAAATATGCAAAGACATTAGCAGCGAACAAAGTAGTGCCCTGAATGCTACACAACAGTAGCAAACCACTTTCTAAATCTACTCTTTCATATTTTAACATCACTGTAGGAAAGAAGAAACTCTAATGTATCTTTTTCTCTGTCCTTTCATATGACCCACTCTTGTTACTCAGTCACACTTTGTATCACTTACTCTATAGCTCTGTTTTTCACTCTCACTTGCTCTTCTTACTATTTCTCTGAGGTTTGTCTCCCTCAAAGATTTCCTTTCTCTTCTATTTCGCCTCAGCGTGCTCTTTATACCTCTCTGAGTATTTCTGTTTGTCTCTGACTCTCTTCATTTCTCAGCTCCTCTTTCAATTCCACCTGTACCCATCTCCCTCTTCCTCTTCCACACTTTCTTTATCCCAGTCATATTATTTCAGTGGCCTATAGTACACTTAAAATAACTATATACCATTCATGTCTTAGAGTATTTGCTGATCGCGATTGAAAAGAGAACAAATTGCAATTTAGCAGCCAAAGCTTCTCCCAGGAGTTCATCTTGGATTTGTACTGGAGTCCAATCAATGGCTAATGTTAAATACCAACACATCTCTGTGAAGCGGATAGGTAACCCTGTCCATTTCTCCTTGACATTTTGAGTCAATCATTTTGCAGGTATAGCTGACAATTGAGAAAACTAATAGGACTCCAGTGGCTGCCATTTTTAACAATGTGATCATCAAGGTCATCTCTCCTGTAGGATTCATACTACCATTGCAAAATTGGCTCGGAATGGGGCCGATTGCCACCCCTCCCTTTGCACTAATTTGCCAGGCCCCAGGGGATGGGGTCCCTGGGGCCAGAATTGGCCTAGGGAGAGGGGCGATATGACTCCCCTATCTTTTCAGTGATTGGCCAGGCCCCGGAACATATGGTCACTGGGTCATAATTAAGCTCCCTTTTTAGTAATTGACTGCGCCCTGGTGGATGGTGTTCCTAGGGCTGAAATAATCCCAGGGGGTGCTCAGCCCACTCCCCTTGCACTAATTAGTGAGGCCCGGAGGGATGGGGTCCCTGCGGCCAAAAGTGGCCCAAAGAGAAGAGCTGTGTGGCCCCCTTCCCCTTTTAGTAATTGGGTGGGCCATGGGGGATGGGGTCCCTGGGCCACAATTGGCCCAGGTCGGGGTTGTAATACCCCCTCCTGGGTTGCCACCATAGGGTATGGGCAACAGGTGGCCATCCCACAGTGGAGCATAGTCAAAAGCTCTACGAGATGCGAGGTGGGTGCCTGCGGAGGTTGTCTGCAGGGCCTGGGCTCAGGCCAGACCCTGCAACTGACCCACCTCTGTGCATGCCAAAGGCCATGTGTGATGCAGGGTTGGGTGTCTATGGGGGGATTGGCCACAGGCAGGTGTTGGATTAATGTAAGGTAATTAAATATTGCTTAACATAAAAAAAACTGGCAATTCACTGAAAAAAAATTAAAGGTTACAGGGACATTACAGTTAGGAAATAGAATTAAATAAATACCTTGGAAATTCTCTAAAAAAGCAAAGGTTAGAGGGATGTTATAACTAGGTTCTGATTTTACACATGCAAAACAATATATTTTCAACAGTTATATTTACACTAATCTCAAGAAAATATAACTTGTGCCTTAAAGTAACTATAACGCACACCCTTGCCGTACACCGCTACTCACCCCATATATTGCATTAATCCTGACATCTTCTATGACATCATTGATAATATGTGGAACACAAAAAGTATGGAGGGGACAAAAACCCGGACCAGCTTGTGGTTGTGACCTCTTTTACTGTGATCCTTATGGAATAGGTGGTCTCACACACATAATAATGTCATGCTTCATCATTTGTCCACCGACAACCAGGTAGGACATTGCCACCTGGGCGTACTCAATCTCTTGGTTAAATAAGCCCAGAGGGAGTTCTTAAATATCGGTTTTCTGGATAATACAGGGATCCAGCCATTTAAATAAAATTACCTAACAGATAACCAGTGTAAGTCACACCTCTAATAGTGTTGTCTGCTGGTAAAATTTAAAACAGGAGATGGATGTTTTTTTAGTGTAATGACTTATTCCGTCACTATAATCATTATGGCCAACATGTTTCTGCCCAAACACTGAGCCATAACTGGTCATGGGCATTTTTCAGGGCCTGAGATCCCTATTAATTGTTGTGTGAAGAGGAATCTATCCTATCTTACTAGTGAGAGGCCCATATACAACACACTCAAGGCCTACCTGAGTATTATTCAAATTTGGAGGTACATATGTTAGAGAAAAATAGGAACAGAACACATTAAGGCTCTCATTACAACCCTGGCGGTAGGTGTTAAAGTGGCATTAATACCGCCAACAGGCCGGTGGTAAAAAAAATGGGAGTATGACCCTCCCCGTAACCGCCATCCAAGACTGCCACTTTAACACACCGACCACCAGGGTGGTAACGGCCGCTGGGCTGGAGACTTCGGTCTCCAGGCCGGCAGCCACCACAATCCCACCCTCACGTTTACTAACCTGGCCTACCACCATGGTTTTCGGGCAAGAGGCACTATCAGTGGCAGGGAATTCCTTCACTGGCACAGATAGGGGTCTCCCCCCACCCCCTTCCTAGAGTCTCCCCACCATCCCCCTCCCTCTCCTGCCCCCGCACATATACACACCAACATGTGCACCCATATACACACATGCACACACGCATACCCACCACCACCCACGCATGCACACATACACACCCACACACCACACCAACATACCTTGTCACACACATGCATTCACAACACTCACAATCACTCATTCACGCATGCATCCAACATGACTCACACCCACATGCACGCATACCAAAACATACACACACACACCCCACATACACACAGCAACCCCCACCCACCTCTCCTGTCAGAGAACCAGACTTACCTGCTTGCAGGGGGCCTTCTGGCTGGAGACAGTCCATGGCGCTACTGTCAGCAGCAGCATCTGCCAGCAAAACACCACCAGGCCGTATCATTGGTCATGCAGTGTTCCGCCAGCATTCTGGCAGCATACCGTCGGCGGTCATGATATGCGTAGATGGCTGGTAGCCATGGCGGTCGTATGTTGGCGGCCGTCGCTTTGGCGGTACGCGGTAGTTGCCGCCAATGTTGTAATGAGGGCCTAAACCTTGTCCTACATTGGGGTAGCTCTGTATATGGCATGAACTGATGGCTATATATATATGAGCACATCTAGTATAGAACCACAGGAAACCACTGCAAACAAGGTGCCAAATATCATGATACAAGTGGTATCACAAACCATGCAAATGTTCATTCTTGTGGATGCAGTGCCTATAATCCGTACTTTTTACATCCACTTAGTCTCATTAATTCATGAGATTATTTGTATTCTTACCCTATCACAGTAAAAGAGGTCACAACCACAAGCTGGCCCTGTCTCTCGTCCCCTCCATACTTTTTGTGTTCAAGGTTACGACTTTGGGATTAGAATGGGGGTTTAAATCTCATTCCTCATGGTGTATAAGATCATTCATTGTTACTGCAACATTTGCAATAAAGTTATTAATGAGAAAATTGTGCATGGCAAGGGGACTAGTTACAATGGGGATCGTTGAGGAGCCATTTACTCTGTTTGGAAATAGGATGGTTTAGCGTAATGACCTTCATTTTCTTAAGGTTAATCTCTAACTGATTTTCATCTGAGTAGCCAGTAGGTCATTATAGTTAGGGCCTAGTTTCCAATGGAAAAGCAAGTTTGTTTTGCCTATAACTTTGGTGCTGTTTGACGAATTTGTACGAGTACAGCCTAAACTGCTGAACAGAATTACACCAAATGTAGCTGAAAGCTAAATCTTGGATCAGAAAGATAAGATCTCTTTTTGTAACTTGGTGTGAATCCCTTCTGTAGCTTCAGAGTTATTAAAGGAAAAATAAATTAGTATTTCTAAAGACGTGGACTCTTTGCAGATCCATTCGTAGAGGACCTGTGGATCCAGGGGATAAACAAAGTCCTGATTAGCTGGACCCAACCTGAAAAGAAAGTTGTGGCTGCCATTTTCTTTGTCACATCTGGCCAGGGGTAGAAAAAAGAATAAAAAATTACCATAAGGGGCAGGATACAGGTGTCCTGAGGCCATAGGAGAGATGGAGAGGTCCTTGAGGGACTCTTTATGGGCAAAAATTGCAGAAATTATTTTTTGCTCTATCCGTGGATTAGCGGATCCACTGCAGTGCTCAGCGCAGCCCCCCAGTGTAAATTCAGGAAGGATCAACGGATCCATAAAAAAATGAAAAATTTTTAAAACACCCACTAACACATCAAAATCAGCTGTGTACGGCCAAAGACGATGTGCAGCATGGGGTTGGATGCATGTGAGGGGTTTAACCAAAGGCCCCACGCCATGCATGGTGGTGGTTGTATTGAGCAGTACTTAGATATTACTTTATGTTAAAATAAACATACAAATTCAATGGAAAAAAACAAAGGTTACAGGGACATTATAGTTAAGTTGACCCATACAAAACTATAGAAATTCAGCAGTTAAATTTATACTTATACTTATCTGACAAAACTATAAATCGTACCCTTAAGTAACTTTATACCACGGGTCATAGTTTCTTAACATAAGTATAATTATGTCCCTTAAAGCAAATTGGGTCGTGGTTCTAAAAACTGTGGAAAGCACATCATAAGCAAATGTGCAAATGCGTTAAAAAAACATTGTAGGAGCATCAGGTTTGATACTCTTGCCCACGTACTGTAACTTTTGTAAAGATTGGGAGTGTACACTTCGGCCCATATGTAATGAGTGCCTTGAAGTCACTTACACAGTGAAATCTGTTCTTTATTCGAATAAATATATGAAAAATAACTTTTCTCGAACAGAAAAAAGGTGCCATTCTGGATCGGATAATCTCCAATTCCCGCTACCAAAAGACATATGACCCCATTCCAGTCGACTGGTCTGATCACATGCAGATCCCATTCACTCTTTCCTGCTCTTACACCAAAACATATGGGCAACCCAAGAAAGAGAAAATAGGGTTTAAAGGCACATCCAACCTTGACACAGAAGCCATGGACAACATGGCCTTTCCCACCCTAATTGCGATCACACCTCATCTTGACATCAACAAGGCCCACCAACAAGTTCAAGTACTGCATGGAATCACTTATTGACAAATGTGCACAATCAAAGTCCAAATTATACGGACTAAACCCTCTAGGCCTTGGTTCTCTATTGAGCTTTATGAAGAACGAAAGCTTACCAGAAAATATGAAAAAGGATGGAGCAAAGCACCATCCTTTTTGAGTATGACTAAGCTTCACAAAGTGAGAAAACAATTCAAAGACCAAATCCTTTTTGGATTTCTTTGATAAAAAAGTTAGAGATGCCCATACTTTGCTTCCCATCAATGACTCCCTTGAAACGGTTGAATCTCTACCGTGCAAAGCAATACAATCATAGTCATCCTTCTCTTCCATCTCTGAGCAGGACCTACTATGAACTATCTACAAAGTAAAACTCCCAAACCATCATCAGGACACTTGTTAGAAATTGGGTCTTTGGTTGACAGTCAGGTTACCCCCTGTTCAAGCAAGGACCCTCACTCTAGTCAGGGTAAAAGAGAATCACCCTCAGCTATCCCCTGCTTACCCCCTTGGTAGCGTGGCAGAGCAGTAGGCTTAACTTCAGAGTGCTAGGTGTAAAGAAGTCTTAGTAGCAACACACACAGTAACTTAATGAAAACACTACAAAATGACACAACACCAGTTGAGAAAAATAGGAAATATTTATCTAAACAAAACAAGACCAAAACGACAAAAATCTGACATACACCAGTCGTTATAAATTTTTAAAGATTAAACTCAAAAATAGCGCTTAGAAACGCAAAATGCTTTGATGAGGTGTTAACACGGCATTGTGACGGAGTCGTTCCCAACAAGCCGACACCAGAGGTGCCGGACACGGAGTCACGTAGACCCCCAAGTACAGTACCTCTGGTGAAGAGTGAAAACAAGTCGATGCGCGAAGTTGGGGATCGTGGCGTCTCTGCGAAACATTGAATCTGCGCACTTTGAGCGCCGTCGGTCACGACGTGGTGCGGCGACATCCATGGAGTTGCGGACTTCAGCGGGGCTGCAGCTGCGTGGGGTCTGCGAAGGTCTTCGCGTTCCAGCGAAGATCATGGAGTCGAGTGCAGGCGGAGTCACCGGATTCAGCAGAAGTCATCCGAAGTCGATTTCCTTGGATTTCCGCCAGCTTTCCTTTCAAGGGCCCAGGGACTGGATAGGGCACCACTTGTCAGAGCAGGAGTCTCTCCAGAGACTCCAGGTGCTTGCAGAGAGAAGTCTAAGCTGTCCCTGGACTTCAAACAACAGGAGGCAAGCTCTAAATCAAGCCCTTGGAGATTTCTTCACAAGATGGAAGGCACACAAAGTCCAGACTTTGCCTTCTTACTCTGGCTGAAGCAGCAACTGCAGGATAGCTCCAAAAAGCACAGTCACAGGCAGGGCAGCACTTCTCCTCAGCTCTTCTCCAGGCAGAGGTTCCTCTTGATGTCCAGAAGTGATCTAAAGTCTGTGGTTTTGGGTGCTCTTCTTATACCCAATTTCCCCTTTGAAGTAGGCCTACTTCAAAGTAAAATCTCTTTTGAATGTGAAATCCTGCCTTGCCCAGGCCAGGCCCTAGACACTCACCAGGGGGTCGGAGACTGCATTGTGTGAGAGCAGGCACAGCCCTTTCAGGTGTGAGTGACCACTCCTCCCCTCCCTCCTAGCACAGATGGCTCATCAGGAAATGCAGGCTACACCTTAGTTCCCTTGGTGTCACTGTCTAGTGTGAGGTGCAACCAGCCCAACTGTCAAACTAACCCAGACAGGGAGTCACAGAAATGGTTAAAGGAAGGAAATGCCCACTTTCTAAAAGTGGGATTTTCAAACACACAATATTAAAATCAACTTTACTAAAATATATATTTTTAAATTGTGAGCTCCGAGACTCCAAACTCCACATGTCTATCCGCGCCCTAAGGGAATCTGCACTTTAATCAGATTTAAAGGTAGCCCCCATGTTAACCTATGAGAGAGATAGGCCTTGCAACAGTAAAAAACATATTTAGCAATATTTCACTGTCAGGACATATAAAACATATTACTATATGTCCTACCCTAACCATATACTGCACCCTGCCCTTGGGGGCTACTTAGGGACTACCTTAGGGGTGCCTTACATGTAAGAAAAGGGAAGGTTTAGGCCTGGCAAGTGGGTACACTTGCCAAGTCGAATTTACAGTTTAAAACTGCACACACAGACACTGCAGTGGCAGGTCTGAGACATGATTAATGGGCTACTTATGTGGGTGGCACAACCAGTGCTGCAGGCCCACTAGTAGCATTTGATTTACAGACCCTGGGCACCTCTAGTGCACTGTACTAGGGACTTACTAGAAATCAAATATGCCAATCATGGAAAAAACAATTAACCATACAATATACACAGAGAGCATATGCACTTTAGCACTGGTTAGCAGTGGTAAAGTGCTCAGAGTTCAAAAGCCAACAGCAACAGGTCAGAAAAAAATAGGAGGCAGGAGGCAAAAAGATTTGGGATGAGCCTGCATAAGCAAAAAAGTACAACACATAGGAAAAGCGTTTTTTGACTTGCCTATATCTTTTGCACTGTTTGACGATTCTTCACAAACTCTTCCAGAAAAAAGGGCCCCGGTAACTTTTGTTGCGAATGGAAAGATTCAGGATGATCCATTATCAGGAGCAGAGAAAAAGGGGGTTCAAAAAAGTTGTTTATGATGTTAATTCCCATAGGAGTTTTAAACAAAACTACAGCCTGAACAACTGAAAAGCACTACACCAAATTTGGCAGAAAGACACATTTTGTTCCACAGACTGTGCTGTTGGTTATTTGGTCTAAGTTCACTGAGTAGATTTCAAGATATTAAAGCGAGAAAAAAATTGTATATCTAGGGCTGCAGAACCTTTGTAACGATTTATGATTGTCGTGGATAATTCGCAAATGGGCAAGCCAACAGGAATTCTGTGCTTCGCTGGTCACAACCTAGAGAAAGTTGCGGCTGCCATTTTACCTGACCGAACACGGTCCCCGGGGCTGAAAATGAAAATGAAAAGTGCTATCAGGGGTCAGAGAAGAGGTACCCTGATCGCCATAGTTGTGATATAATGGTGTTTGAGGGACCACTGATGTATACAATAGGGGTTGTTCTGCTGTCCTTGGCCCCTTCCTGGCCCAATGAAGAGACAGTCAAAGGTCCCCCAGTGCCTGGGCTTCTTTCCTCCCACCTGTGCCTCCTCAATAAGCATCAAGGACTCATTTGGGGGCTTGTCAAGTAACTATTGGATTATCTTTGGAGGATGAGTGTGGTGGCTGTAGTCAGCCACTGCTGAGTGTGTTCCCCAGAAACCTGCGGAAGCGTCCAGCTAGGACTGGGTGCGGCTTCCGGGCGTCTGGCGAGCCTTGATCCCTCCTATTGGCTGTTCCCATTACCTGCTCTCATCCTCTGAACTTAAGAGACTTTTGCCCCAGGTAAAGGGGTGGGTGTGTTATGCTAAAATAATAAAACGATAAAGCCTGGCAAGCACCTTATGTGAAAGATTGTAGCTGTACAGAGCAAGTTTATATTTAAAAAAAGGGTACTGAACATATTATCCAAGAGGGAGAAAAAACTTCAACGGCTTCCAATGGCCAATGGTGTGAAACCTTATCCAAGAAGAAAGAAAAACTTAAACCACTTCCAATGGCGAATGATGTGGAAGCTATCTCAGCACAAGAAACCTCACCCCTGATTTCGGCTGTAGCATAATTGTTTGATAGGTCAACAAAAATTCCAGAAAAATGTCACTTCCTAAAAGATCCGGTAAGAGCTATCTTTGCTACCCCTAGTGACTTGAACTCTTTCCCACATCCAATTATGCCAACACAAAGCATCAATTGTCTCTCACAGGCTAGCAATCCAAATTTAGATCCTAAAAAGGCCTCCCCGGGCCAGGTGCCTACGAATGAGTAGAAAGAAAGTAAAAAAATTGCCTGGGGCCCAGTTAGTGACCTGAAACTTCTTACACTGGACCCCTTGTCACTGCAACCATTCCCAGAACACAAATCTCCACAAACATCTTCTAGTCTGTTACTGATGATCAAGGCACTGCTACCCTCAGAAGTAATGGTGGAAGCCAAGAAAGGGCAATGCAATGTGGACATTTACCGTATAGGCCATCAAGATCTTGATAGCTTGAAGGCCCAACATTCGAGGTCAGGTCCTGTAGGGATCCCATTGTCAACTCCCCAAAAGATCTAAAAACCACAGGAGGAATGACCGGTGGACATTTCTCCCACGCATGGCCCTACTGTGCCGCATGGTTCTACCGTTTCAATGGACCCAGGGATAATTTGGAACATCTTGCTTAGAACATCTCAATTGACCCTTGACGCCCTAACATACCAGTCTAATAAAATGGATGTGCAAGTAGACTTACTGAATTTAATGGCTACTTCTGTTTCTAGAAGTGTTATGAAGCTGGCTGAGCTAAATCATTTGTTCACTAGTTCTCAAGAGCATGCAGCTGCAACCATTATAGACTGCTTCTGTGCCCCGGTGGTCAATAAGCTTGCGACCATTCCAAAGGTTTTAACCTCGCTTATAGAAGATCTCAGAATAACTCTCAAATCTCAAGGCCAGAGCAAGGATCAGCAACCCCTATGCTCAACTACCCTTCTGTGACAGATGGGGAGAGTCTGGTAAAGAACGAAGATCCCCTGATAGATGATTCACCTCCTCAAATTGCATCCTCTCAAGAGATCAAAGCCTCTTCAGATCTAATAACTGACAGGCATTGTATAAAGGATGTCTGTGAATTGCAAACTGATCATCCAGCATTATTAGGACCCACATGCTCAAGAAAAGTCAGAAAGAAACCATGTAAAGTGAGAAATAAAAAAGAACAAGCCAAGCAAAGCTCCCTGCTATAAGTATAGCCAAGCCGGAAAAGAATGAACCTACAATGGTACATGAAGCAGATTCGACTAAAAACCAATGACAAGACCTCCAAAAGAAGGTTATTCGACAAAACATCAGATGTGCCATCAGGGGGAGGGCCCCCTGCAGAATCTCTTGCTCCTGAAGATGAGACCACCAGTCTACCTTTCAAGAAAGACCCCAGCCTTCCAATGGATCAAGCTTGTCACAATAAGGAACAGACGGACACGATTAAGCTAAATCTTGCAAATCCGTTTAATAACAGTTAGTTCTGAACTCTCAAACCTCAATGAGAAGAAGTTTAAACACATTTTACAGCCCCATCTGGAGAGCACAAATCCCAGGGTAACTCTCGATACAGTCCATTCATCCAGACACTGGTCAGCAAGCCAAAGTGATTTGGAAAATATTGTGACAGCTAAGCTTCCGACTTTCGGCTACCTCTTACAATCTGATTCTTTCATCAAAACGATCTTTACTCTGATATATCCACCGAGAGGGAGGCACAACATTCTGAATCGGAGTAATATCTTGAAATTGTTACAATCTGTTCCACCCTAGAAAAGATAACTACAGCAGAAATAGAGCCAATTGAATTTGTGCGTTCCTGCAATAGAAATAATAAAGAATCCACCCTTGTGACTTGGTCAGAAAGATTTCCAGGAATGATGGACCTTCAGGAAAAGGCTTGATTTCTGGCATGGTGTATAAAAATAACAGAGCCTCCTCTGTTGGCTTATCCAACCGCGCTTGCCCCTCCGAAGAAGTCTCTTAACGAAAATGATCAAGAAGCAAAGCAAGTCTGGTCACGTTTATAGCAGTGGGTTTGCAGATCTATAGTGATTTCATGATTTCAGAGGACAGAAATATCTTAATAATTAGACTCTGGAACTGGGACCAAAGCAACAAGAACCTGCTTCTATTGATACATTGTAACTCACATCCAGATACTGGAACCAGGTCCTCGATTGTATCCAATTTCTTAAACATTTTTTTCCACATTGCAGGAGCATGGATCTTCAGAAATCTTAGTCACAGAAGACTTTAATATGAACCTATTTGCTGTATTCTCTCATGAGGAGTTAATAACACAACAGGACAATTTATGGTCTGTTCCAGTGCAATCTACAAGGGTTGCAAGTAGAAGAATCCATGACGGTAATGCAATCTCATTAGTGAAAAATCTAGAGTCCCTCGAACTAAGAGTAGTGAATGGAAGATTTCAAAAAGATACCCCCCACTATGCTTTTATTACTCTGCATTCACAACTTCTATAAGAGATTATACAGTTGTTTCCCTTTCCCTACTTCAATTAATTACCAAATTGAAGATTGTTATGACACTCCATAGTGAACATGGGCAACAGCAAATAAAAATCAAAGACAATATCAACTGTATGATAAAGCCCTTGCCTTACAGAGAGAGCTTGAGATGAGTAATTATCAGAAACTTTAGTCGTCAGAAGAGACCCTTGAAACTATTGGGGCCACAGCTCAAAGGTTAGCAAATCAGTGCATTGGTGAGGGCCATTTAAATCTTGTAACTACATAGTCACTCTTCACTGGCAAACTAATAGCTCATCAGTCCTTTTTAGGTTACCCGCATCTGTACAAAATAAACACTTTTGCACAAAGAAGGGTTAAAGTATCTGCTTTTTGTGGTGCAATTACGAGGTAACGTATTTGCGCCCGGAGAAATGCCAGGAATCACCCTGCCAATCTTGGAATACACGGTCACCTGAAAAAACTAAACAAAATCTATTGGAAAGTGATACGAAGAACAGTCAATTGCAAAACAGAACTTCTGTCAAAAGTTTTGTATCTTGCTAAAAAGAAAATTTTTAGGGACTTTTGGAAAATGATTAACAATGTAGATTTTCCTAGTAATTTATGACGGAAAGTCTTAATTTTATTAAAGACACGGAGCCGAATATTATGCATTCTTTTCTCGCTTTATTTTAAATAGCAGCAGTCAAGAACTACAGCTCCCAAAAGGACTAGCAACAGGCTAGCCAATGGGAGCAAAACAGAAACTAACAGTGAACCAATCATAACAAACCATTGACCATAGAGTCTACCCTTGACTGCAGGCAGCCCTCTTTTCTTGAGTGAGCAAGTCAAATAGAGTCATAAAACAATGGGTAGATAAGTCCAACAATTGCCAGAGCGAGGAAAGTGGAACACAGGTCTTGAACAGTAGCAATAAACCAGGAGGACGTCGAAGAAGGGAATTGATCCTGAGAAGGTTGAAGAGCCCTATCCAGCGGATTCCCTTTGATAATGGAGGAGATGAGACCCACAGTGTTATCCCGAAGCTGGAGGCAGTGCAGGAGTCGCTGGGAGGGAGCAAGAAAAATACATGTTAGTATTAGTACTGCGGTGGGATAATATTCGCCTCCGTGTCTTGAATAAAATTAAGACTTTCCGTCATAAATTACTAGGAAAATCTACATTTTATGTCAAGACCGGAGGCTCTATTATGCAAGTTTAAAGCTGGTCAATAACAAAAGAAGCAGCAGTTCGAATAGGTTTACAATAAAAGGTTTTGAAAACATTGTCATTAGACCAATCTGCTGACCTGAGAATGTCTTCCAAACTAGATCCCAGAACGAAGGCCTTAGAGGCCATGGCTCCCCTAGAGGAATGGGCTCCAAAGATAGAAATGTCTATACCCGCCAGGGACATAATCCATTTAACCCACCGGGCTAAAGTTGCAGAAGACACCGGGTTGTGAGGTTTGCGAAAGGAAATCAAAAGTTGGTTAGAAGAGGACGTTCTCAGGTAATCAGTTCTATTTTCGTATTCTTTTAGACAAAGACCCACACACAGTTTTGGTTTGTCGGGAAAGAAAGGATAGAGGACCGAATGTAAATTGGTCTTAGTACGTTTGGAAATATGGAATAGAACTCCCGAGGGTAAAAACTGCCTGGCGGACACGTCTAAGGATTTGACGTCAGACACCCGTTTAAATGAAATTAAGCATAACAGCATAGTAAGTTTGGCAGAAAGCATTTTAAGAGAAAGGGATGAATTGTCTGGCCAGGAGAGAAGGAGATTTAGAACTAGGGAAACATCCCAGATATGGGAATATTTGGGGGCTGGAGGTTTGGAGATTTTTACACCTTTTAAGAGGCGACAAATCAATGGATGAACTCCGAATGGTTTGCCTTCAATATTTGCGCGGTTCATGGATATAGCGGATCTGTAAAGGTTTATTGTCCGATAGGATTTGCCCATGCCCGCCTGGGCCGCTAGAAAATTAATGATTAAATTTAAATCTGTTGAAAAGGGATTGGCACATTTTCTCATACACCAGCCTGACCAAAGAGCCCAAGCTGATCTGTAGGCTCGCCCCCTACCAGGGGCCCAGGCGTTGTTAATGAACTCCGAAGCCTCTGACGAAATAGGGAAGGACTGTTGGGTAGGCCGGAGATGTTCCAGGCCGAAAGAATTAGCGAGTTGTTGAGGATTAGCTTGTGTGGCTGATGGAATGGGTCTAGGAGAAGGGATGGAAACATCGGAAGTAAGACCGGAAAGTCTATTGTTAGTTCGAGGAGAGGAGGAAACCAGACCTGGGATTGCCAGAATGGAACTATCAGGACAAGAGACGCCTTCTGACGTCTGACTTGGTTCAAAACCCTGTTGATTAGAATGAAAGGAGGAAATGCATAATTGAGGGTCCGAGACCAATCCTGGAGGAAAGCGTCCGTAGCTGTAGCTAGTGGATCTGGGCGCCAACTGAAAAATTGTGGAAGCTGAGCGTTGAGTCTGGACGCAAAGAGATCCAAATGGAAAGGACCCCATTTTCTCAAGATTTGAAGGAAAACTGAGCGGTGTAGTCTCCAATCGCTGGAGTCCGAGAGATGGCGAGAGTGCCAATCTGCAGTGGAATTCAAAGACCCCGGGAGGTATTCGGCTATGAGGGAAAATTTGTGGGAGAGGCAGAATTCCCAAAGGCTCTTGGCCAGGAGAGCAAGGGGCCTGGACCTGGTACCTTCTAAGTGATTGATGTACTGAACGGCGGAAATGTTGTCCATGCGGAGTAGGATGGAGCATTGTGCCCTGTTTTTTGTAAAACTTTTGATTGCAAAGGAGCCTGCAAGAAGCTCTAAACAATTTATGTGCAATCTGGACTCCTCTGCGGACCATATACTGCCAGTCGATGTTGATCCACAGCGGACGCCCCAACCCGTGAGACTTGCATCTGATTCTAACACAAGATCGGGCACGGATGGGAAGATGGATCTGCCGTTCCAGGCCTCTAAATGGGATATCCATCATTGAATTTCCATTTGGGATTCTAGATCTAGAGACACGAGGTCGGAATAGGCCAAACCTCGTCAAGATGACAAATTTTTAGACGCTGAAGAGCACAGTAATGCAGAGGCCCTGGGAAAATGGCCTGGATCGAAGAAGAGAGAAGGCCTACAATCCTTGCTAGAGATCTGAGGGAAATAGTGTTTTTTCGTAGAGTTAGAATTAATTCTCTTTTGATTGCGGTAACCTTGGAAAGAGGAAGAAGCAGAGAGGCCGAAACGGAATCTATCTGGAAGCCGAGAAATTCTATTTGATGGGAAGGAGTCACCATGGATTTGTCGAAGTTTATCAGGAAACCTAGATCTGAAAGAAGAGTGGTTGTTAAATGCAGGTGAGATAGAAGGGACGATTTGTCTTGGTGCATGATAAGGATATTGTTGAGATAAATAATAAGCCTGATGCCCAGGAATCGGAGTTAGGCCACAACGGGTTTCATCAGTTTCGTGAAGCACCAGGGTGCCAAAGATAGACCGAAAGGAAGAGAGGAAAAGTGATGTGTTTTTTAATTCCAAGTGAATTGTAAGAATTTTTGTGGGAAGGATGAATGGGAATGGTTAGATACGCGTCCTGCAGATCTAGTCTGACCAACCAGTCGGATTGAAGTAAAATGTCCCTGAGATGGATGATAGTTTCCATCTTGAAGTGTCGATAGACGACGAATTGGTTGAATGATTTTAGGTTGATTACTGGACGTAGCTTCTTGTTCTTTTTGTGAACGAGAAAGAGGGAACTGACAAAGCCGGAAGGATCTGGGGTGCAAGGATGGATGGCCTGTTTGTCGAGAAGGGATTGAACTTCTGAAGAAATGAGAGAGGACATTTCGAGAGAAAATCTTGGGGAAGGAGGTAAATGGGACTGGAATGGAGGGGAGAGGAGTTCTATATAATATTCTTGAACAGTGGATAGAACCCATGGGTCTGAAGAGATCGACTCCCATTTTTGAATGAAAAAACGCAGCCGCCCTCCTACGGGAAGGCCAGAAAGTTGGCTTACCTTGATTATTGGGCGTCCTGGAGAATCTTTGTCCACGATTGCGGAAACCCCTTGATCTTTGGGGATAGAAGTGGGGTTTAAATTCCTGGGAATAGGTGCCGAAAGAGTTTGAGTAGCCTCTTGAGACTTGATTTCGGTATGTGCGGCCGGTATAGCGGCTCCTGCCTCTCCCGGCCCGGGCAAAAATCAGTTGGTTAAATACCTTCTTTAGAGATTGCTGGGCCTTGTCCAGGGACGAGAACGTGGAGACAAAACGGCTAAGATCTTTGATGAATGAATCACCGAAAGGTTTACCATCTGCCTGAATGCCAGGATCCATGGTAGCCAAGTTAGCCAACTTAGGGTCCATTCTCAGTAGGAGACCCTTGCGTCTTTCGTGAATAATTGCAGAATTCGCATTTCCCAAAAGGCAAAAGGCTCTTTGGGTCCAAAGAGAGAGGTCCAAGGGATCAATTGGAGAATCTTCCAGTCTAGCTGATTCGGCCAAGTCCAATATTCTTGCAAGGGGACCCACTACATCCAGGAGTTTATCCTGGCACGTGGTCCAAGCCTTGTCCACCCCCTTGCAGGGATCCTTACCGCATTTGGTAAAAAACACGATTAGAGACTGGTCGATAGCCGGGGTTACAGTTATGTTGGAATCCAGAGAAGGCCTTGGGCACTCTGATTTAAATTTAGCCTGTGTCTGTTTGTCTAGAGGTAGACGCAAGCAGGAAGAAATGTATTCCCCTACATGGTCCAAAGGGAGCCATTCGGTAGAGTTGGGGTGTTGTATAAGAGACGGATCAAACATGGGGACACCCTCTGAATCAGTAACACTCGAAGAAGGCATATTATAGGAAAGTTTAAGACGTTTTGGAGAGGCTGGGGAAAAAGCATCATCGGGATTATCAGAATGAGATAAATCATCCATGTCCTCGTCATCTGTGTCCAATATTTTAGAAATATTAATCTTTTTTGGCGCAGAACATGTTTAGTTTTTGATTTGCATTTTAATTGCGACACCGGTTTTTTAGAAATATTCCCCTCCTTCGTAGGAGGCCTGGGAGGTACAGAGTCCTCAGTCTGCTGTGAGGCAAGCTCACTTTCCATTTGTGCGCCTTTACCGGTTTTGGTAATAGTTATTTTACGTTTTCTGCCTTCCCCCGCAGAATGGGCCATAGAATTGGACACCATGGACATAACTGAATTTTCAATGTTTTTTGACATTTTTTCCATCGATTTAAAGCATGCTTCACAGAGGATTGTTTAAAAATATTTAGATCCTGTTTAAAGGAATTTTCATCCTCATTAAAATCAGGCATCAAGGGAGAACTATCCAGCTCCATAGCTGATATAAGGTAATAATAAAAATAATAATAAACTGAAGCCTTAGAGGTAAGGAAAAAACTGGAATCTGAAAAACCAAATACTGTTGGGGAAGCGGGGGTTAATGAGAGCCACACGCTCACAGAACTGAAAAGCAGCTCCTCCCCGAGGGCGGGGTCGACCAGAGGAAACCAAAACGAAAGGTTGGCCCGTGGAAGATAGTTGCCGGAAGCAGAAAGCAATTTCTGCGAAGCAGAACGAAACCCCGGTGAGAGCGGAGACCCAGGAGGCCGTTCGGAGTTGAAATGGAGCCGCGCGAGGAGCGGCACGAACGGAGAATCGCTCCCGGAGGTCAGACGCGTTGCAAAATGAAGCGCGCTGACCAAACGGCACAAATGAGGTAAATTCTAACGTGCGACGATTAGAGCGCGCGCTGAGCCGAGAACTGGAGAAGGAAAGCGTGGGGGGGAAAGGGGGTTATATAAAACACTCGAAGCACATATTAAGAGGCATTAAGCATAAATACACAGTAATACAAAATAAATAGATACTAATGCATGAAATACAGGAAATAAGTACGGAAGAATAAAACAGAGTACTTATCTTGACTGTGAGCAGCAAGAAAAGGGGGCTGCCTGAAGTCAAGGGTAGACTCTATGGTCAATGGTTTGTTATGATTGGTTCACTGTTAGTTTCTGTTTTGCTCCCATTGGCTAGCCTGTTGCTAGTCCTTTTGGGAGCTGTAGTTCTTGACTGCTGCTATTTAAAATAAAGCGAGAAAAGAATGCATAATAGAGCCTCCGGTCTTGACATAAAATCTGAATTGAGCTCCTTTCGCAGCCACCAGCTCCAATTAACAGAGGACATTTCTTGAAGGTCCATTTTAATTTTTCCCCTGCAGTGACCCCAGCTTACTCAGTTAGGAAGGACCAGTCTAATACACATTTGCTTCGTAGTCTGCAAGTTACTTTGTGTACATTTCTGGAAGAACAATTTTGCAGGATTATTGAAAAGCCAGGCACAATGGGGCACCAAGACCTAATGACCTTCTCTAAGCATTATTTAAAATAAATCCTACATATTGGGTGGCTATATTAACTCCAGTCTTTAACAGTGCTTTACAATAACAAACTACCCCAGGTTCATGGAAGGGTTCAATAATTGATCCAGTTTTTAAGGGGGACCAACAACAACCAGCAAATTATCGTCTGATAACCCTACTTGACAGAGAGGCAAAATACGTTGCCAGCCTGTTACTTACAAGCTTGCTGCAGTGGGCTGACTGTTATCATATTCCCTGAATCAGACTGGATTCACTCAAGGAGCAGGTACATCTTTGAATATTCTGGCTCTATCTCTAATAATAGATAAGCTCAAGTGTAAAAATAAACTCCTTTATCTATGCTATGTAGATTATATGGCTGTGTTTGATTGTGTGAATCATATCCTTCATTGGCAAAAATTATCATGAGTATCCCTGCTCATCTTCTAAGAGCTATAAAACTTTTGTGTTCAGATGCATGGGCCCGGCTGAGAAGTGGAGACAGTTCAACCCTGTCCAAACGGACTAACACCAAACGGTCTAAAGCGCCATACTAGTTTATTCTCTTTTTAGCCAACTTATCCCCCACACTTGACGCAGTAATCTTGCATGCCCCAAAGTTAGGTCCTATTTATATCTCAAATCTGTTCCATGCAGGCAACGTGGTCCTGCTCAGTCAGACAAAAACAGGATTACAGCGACTGATTGATAAACTGTCTCTGTAGTCTACAACTAATGGGAGACAATAAATTGGAAGAAAACAAAGCGATGATTGATAAACTGCCCCTATAGTCTACAACTAATGGGATGAAAATAATGTTGAAAAAAACAATGATTATGGAGGTCGGCAATAAAATCAAGAAAAAACATAACTGGTTTCTATATGGCGAACAACTGAAGCAGGTAAGAACTTACAATATTTAGGGGCACTTTTTGAAGAAAGAGGCTCCTTTCAGAAACATAAGAAAGATCTGACTCGAAAAGGAAGTACCATGATCCTTGCTTTCCACACTTTTCAACGAGCACTGGCTGGCCAAGTGTTTTTCCCCTGCTGAAAGCAATAGTAGCACAACGTATCCTGTGCATTTCTTATGGCTGCGAAGTTCTACGTGGCAGAGATGGAGCCATTTTAAACTCAATTGTATACAAAACATTTAGATCACTTTTCAGTCTCCCTCCATCCGCCTCGAGGAAAGGGGACTATGTAAACCCGCGGAAAAAAATTAGGTTTGCTATGGAGAGTCAGCTGTGCCAAGCTTTTAGGCAGGAAATGCAAACAAGGTTAACTGCTCCAGCTCGCTGTTACCTTGATCTGGCCATTAATGATTTAAGCATCTGAGCTATATGGAAAAAGTCTCCTTGGCCAGCCTCCTTTAAAAAGCTGGTTAATGGTACTATGAACAAAATGTCTATGTTAACTGATAAAGTAACCGTATCTGCCAGATTGCATGCCTGGTCTGTCTTAAACAGATACAATTTAATAAAGCCTCAACCATATCTGGAGACTGGGTGATTACATTTGAAAATGTATTCTAAGCGCTTCCATTTTGGTCTTTTTCCTAGTGAATCGCATGGTAAACCATGGAAAAAGTTGGATACAAATAAGCGGTGCAGATTGTGTAATGCAGGAGAAGAAAGCATTACACATATTACAGGTCTCTGCCCAGCCCTACTTCAAGATCAGAGGCAACTGCTGAAAACCTCTTTTAATCAAGTTGGTATCCGAACATGCATGATGGCAGTTATTGCAATCCTAAAAGCTGCAGACCCGATTTTGAATTGCCGATATACGAAATTCCTAAGATTAGCCGGGAAAAAGTTGATCTCCCCCGGCACCTTACAGAACTTAAAATGGCTCCTTCCTATTTGGCTATAATTTTTCGCACTTTATTGGATCTGCTTTTTACACAACACTTTTCCCTCTGAAAAACGCCACTGTGTGTCTCAATTGATTAAGCTACAATACTGCCCTTAATGATCATAATGATCATAACTTGTATTGAGTAAGCATTCACAACATTATTTTACTGTATATCGTGTCGGATAATTTATTGTTTTAATAATCTTTTTTATGATTTTAATTGTTAATGTATCAATTAACTGTACAATAAAAAATTATTAAATTAATGATGTGGGCCTTGAGGGACAGAATGTCAGCTAAATAAATGTTGTTATTGGTTGAAGGGGAAGCCCTACTCAAGTAACAACCAAACACCTGTCAGGGTGAACCACAAAAGTGACTAAAGTAATCTGTGCTTAACCCTCTGGTAGCTTGGCACAAGGCAGTCAAACAAAGTGTTAAGTATTTATGCAGCACACAAAAAGTTACAAAGCGACAACACGTTGTAAAAAAGCTCCTGAACTAATTTAGACAAATAGAGTACATTGTAATAAATAAAATGATGTTAGAACAATAAAAATCCATTCAGTAAATATGGTGTAAGACATTTTTATCATGGTTAAAGGAGAGACAACAAGCACTTCAGTATTGGTTAATAATAGTAAAGTCCTAAGGCCAGCTAAAAATAATTCATCAAACAGGAGGGGTGAATGCAAAACATTTGCGGAAATACAACACCACAGATGTTAGGTCTAACAATGAGGATCCTGGACTTCTGGATTCTGTACACAAAGTTCTCCTCCAATTAACTTAATTATGTGTAAATATATAATACTCTTACTTACAGAACTTACATGTTGGAAGTCAGTTTTACAAAACAAATCATAGATTTCAACGTAAGAGCAATGCATGTATACTTATAAGCTCTTTTTTAGACGTTGAGGTAATATTCAGGCCACAAGCATGTGGAGGTCACAGCATAAGGCTGCATCTTTGACAAACGAATATGCCCCAATGTTCCAGCCATATAGTTCTGAGATTTCTGAGACTTTTGAGACCTCTGAGACATTTGGAAGACTATCAGCTTCTTTAGGTAGAGACAATCTTACAGGGAGCTTCCACCATGAAAGACGTTTGCACATAGCTGGTAGCTTACATCCGTAAAGAGGTTTCTATCCTACCATCAACAGTTCTTAACCACCTCTTTCACAGTGGAGGAGTAAAGGAAATAGGATAGGACAAAAGGAAAACTTTGCTTTGGGCAAATCTTATTAACATCCTGGTGCCCAGATACCTCCTTTTGAGCGAGTCATTGAGGAACTAAGGAAAATAGAGGGTGCTCTAAGAACTATGGAGGCACCTTGGGAACATACCATAGTTTAAGTAGGGGTGTGTGAAAACTGCATAATTTGCTTTTGTGTAATTACATGACACAAATGACACAAAAAAATAGGTAGGTATGCTAATTACAAAACTAGCATTCTGAATTGAATTTTAATGTGAAATTATTCATCAGAAGATGCATTTCTCAATAAATAAAGCAGCAAAAACTGAAAGCACTGCGAACAATAGCCACTCATGTTATGTCGTCCACGTTGTTCCAGTGTGCTCAAGGTAGATTTTTACCACGAATGGTGCATAATTTCACAGCATGGTATAATAGCATAATTTTGGCGATTTTGTATGCCTAAATTAATTCAAAATTATTTGAAATAACACTAGATTACACTGACATAATGCAAATTTGGTCAATGCCTAATTCTAACATATCTTGATAGTTGCTATATAATTCTGGGGAACATGCCTGTGACACAGATGGGAACTTACCTGAGGACATCTCCTTCCCTTGCTATCTCAGCACTACTCCAGACACTGAAAGAGAAAGGAAGGACATTAGAACAAAAGGTGTACAACAAAAAACAAAGACAAAAGAAGAAACAGAAAAGGAAGAAAGACTCTTGTCTACTGCACTCCGGGGACATGATGCAACAAGGTATGTGGCCAAGACTCACCTTAAGACCACCCTAATCTGACATAATACTGAAGTTAGCAGTGGAGAATTAAAAGTGCATACATGTTGTACCCTAAGGTAACTATAACTTCTGCCCCCGCCACGCAGTTTCCTCCTCAAAATTTTTATTGCAAATGATGCAGTGATAATTTCAACAATGATGACATAGGAGATGTCATGACTTTGGTAATATATGGGATATTTAGCAGTGGATGGTGTGGGTGAAAATCATAGTTACCTTAGGGCACGAGTTATAGGCCCTCATTACAACCCTGGCGGTTGGTGATAAAGCGGCGGTAATACCGCCAACAGGCCGGCGGTAACAAATATGAAATTATGACCACGGAGGAAACAGCTCAGACAGACAGCCACTTTAACACAACGACCGCCAGGGCGAAACCAACAGTCACCACGGCGGTAACCGCCAACAGCCATGCAGAAGACAAAGTACCCCACACAGTAATATGACCCACCTATCTACCACTTTTTCCGGGGCGGTACCAACGACATTAAAAGCATGGCGGAAACACTGCACAAAAGGGAAACGACTCACCTCTGGACACTCAAGGAAGAACCACGCCGCCATGGAGCCCGAGTAGCATGTCTTCCCCAAGCTCTTCTACCTTCTGCTCCACTATGAACACCGACTCCGACGACGACGATCACGGTGAGTACAGCCACCTAGCACACAGGGGAGGGGGGAAAAGAGAGTGACACACACGCGCAACACTCCCACCCCCAACACCACACACGCAACCAGATGCGGTAACATAATATATATGCCCTGTGCCCCTCAGGAATAATGCAAGGACAACTACTATAGTGTAAAAAGGCTAATAAGATAAATATAGGTGAAATTAATGGATCCAAATCAAAAAGTATATACATATTTACAATGCAAGGGACACTGCCCAGTCCTCAATGTCCGTGGGCCACAGGACCACATCAGAAAGTCCAAGGCCCAACCTCACTCCTGCAACAACACAGAGAGAACACTGCAGGGGCATCAGGTCAAAAATAGACAGACACCTCAGGGGGATGGGGAATGGGGGGACACCTTAGCCGGAAGATGGTACAATACCACTGGTCCTGGAGGGGGCAACATGCCCATCACTCTGTCCTGGGGAGTGCAGGCCACAGTCTCTCAATAGGGTGACTTGCCCACTGCTTGGCCCTGGGAGTGAAAGGCCACAGTCTCTCAAGTGGGTGACTTGCCCACTGCTTGGTCCCGGGTAGTTCAAGGCCACAGTCTCCCAAGTGGGTGACTTGCCCACTGCTTGGCCCTTGGAGTGAAAGGCCACAGTCTCTCAAGTGGGTGACTTGCCCACTGCTTGGTCCTGGGGAGTTCAAGGCCACAGTCACTCAAGTGGGTGATTTGCCCACTGCTTGGTCCTGGGGAGTGCAAGGCCACAGTCTCTCAAGTGGGTGATTTGACCACTGCTTGATCCTGGGGAGCGCAAGGCCACAGCCTCTCAAGTGGGTAATTTGCACACTGCTTGGTCCTGGCGAGTGCAAGGCCACAGTCTCTCCAGTAGATGGCTTCTCCACTGGTTCTGGAGGGAACATTGTGCCCAGTGTGCTTCATCCTGGGAAGGATGCGGTGAGTGGATGGCTTCTCCATTGGTTCTGGTGGGGCATTGTGCCCAGATAGATTCATCCTGGGAAGGATGCAGTGAGTGGATGGATTCTTCACTGGTTCTGGAGGGGGCATTGTGCCCAGTGTGCTTCATCCTGGGAAGGATGCAGTGAGTGGATGGCTTCTCCACTGGTTCTGGAGGGGGAATTGTGCCCTGTGATGCAGATCTTGGGGAGTGCAAGGTCACAGTCTCTCACTTGGGTGTCAGACCCACAGGATTTGCAAGGGCCAGGCTGCACAACAGCCCATGGATGCAGGACTACACACTGTCCGCTGGTGGTGACGGCTGCTCGGTGGTGGCAGTGGCGGTGCTGGTGTTGGTGCTGGCAGCGGTGGGGGGAGGCTCCAGCCCTTCCTCTGCAGCCTTGGACAGCTGCCCTCTGGGGCTGCTGCTGCTAGCAGTGGTGCTGGTGGCAGTGCTGGCAGTGGTGCTGGTGGTGGTGCTGGTGGCGGTGCTGCTAGTGGTGGGGGGAGGCTCCAGCCCTTTCCCTGCAGCCTTGGACGGCTGCCCACTGGGGCTGCTGGCAGTGGTGTTGGTGTTGGTGCTGGCAGTGGTGGGGGAGGCTTTAGCCCTTTCCCTGCAGCCTCAGACGGCTGCCAACTGGAGCTGCAGCTGGTGTCAGTGGTGCTGGTGGCGGTACTGGCAGTGATGCTGGTGTCAGTGCTGGCAGTGGTGGGGGGAGGCCCCAGCCCTTCCCCTGCAGCCTCGGACTGTTGCCCACTGGGGCTGCTACTGCTGGCAGTGGTGCTGGTGTCGGTGCTGGCAGTGGTGGGGGGAGGCTCCAGCCCTTCCCTTGCAGCATCGGATGACTGACCCACCATGGTAGGTGGTGGGGGCTCCGACTGAGTCCCAGCACCAAGCCTCTTGTCCTTTTTGCCTGCTGGTGGAAGCCCCTTGCCCTTCCTGCCAGCAGCTTGGGATGGATCCTTGATCCTCTTGGCAGCAGCGGGAGACTGCTCCTTGCCCTTCCTTTTACCAGCTGGGGGTGCCTCCTTGCCCTTCCTTGCAGCACTTGGTGCAGGCACCTGGTGTAGCTTTGGACACTACTGTGCCCCTGGACTGGGTGGCTGAAGAGCTTGCGTGGGTTCTGACATCCCTGACCTGACGTTAGGGAAGGGTTGGGGGAGGGCGAGGGAAGAGGGAAGAGGTCAAAGGTGGAGAGGAAAAGCTGCTTAGGGACATTGGGGCGGGAAGAGGGAGATGGTGTGGGAGTGGAGGTAGAGGGAGTGGTTTTAGGAGGTGTATGTCTGCTGTGTTTGGGTGCAGGTGCATGGGCTGGAAGATATTGTGAGGTGGATAGATGTTGGGTGTCTGAGTGCTTGTGTTTGTGTACTTTGGGAGGAGGGGGCACAGACACAGTGGGAGAGGACACAGGGGACGTGTGCATGGATGTGGGGGGGTGACTGCCAGTGAGGGGCGTGTGCTGATAGGTGTGCTGGTGATGGGGGTAGTGGATGAACATGTAGTGCATGCAGGTGTGAGCTTAGACGCAACTGGGAGGGAGGTGGACAACGAGGAGGAGGGGGCCACAGTGGAGACAGTGGATGTTGGTATGTCTGCATCTGGATGGTGTTTGTGTGAGTGCCTGTGGAATGAAGTGTGGTGTTTGCCATGTCCACCCTTGTGTGGTGTCCCGGGTGCATGTTCGTCTGACTGTGTGCATGGGATAGGTTGGGGTTGAGGGGAATGGGATTGGGTGGAGGAGTTAGGCTAGAAACAGGGACAATGGCTGCCATCAGAGAGGAGGCCAGAGCCTGGATTGATCTCTGTTGGGCCGCCATGCCAGTGTGAATGCCCTCCAGGAATGCATTTGTTTTTTGCAATTTGGCTGCCAGCCCCTGGGTGGCGTTCACAATGGTTGACTGCCCAACAGAGATGCATCGCATGAGGTCAATAGCCTCCTCACTCAAGGCAGCAGGCCTAACTGGGGCAGGGCCTGAGGTGCCTGGAGTGAAGGAGATGCCAACACTCCTGGGTGAGCGGGCACGGGAAACACGCTAAGGGGCTGCTGGGAGGGCGGTGCTGGTACGGGGGATGATGGCTGTACCTGTAGCTGGGGTGGGTGCAGAGGTGTCTGCCACCACCAGAGAGATACCATCGGAGGAGGAATCTGTGTCAGTACTGTCCCCTCCTGCCTTCGCCATGGTGCTCCCTCGCCCTCCGTCCCACTGGTGCCCACACTGTCGGTGGATTCAGCCTCCTGGCCCCTGTGTGTTGCAGCTCCCTCCGTCGCCGGTGCCTCAGCTCCTCCGCCAGATGATGCTAATGCGCATAAGGACAGGGTGACAAAACAAAAAGGGGGGTAGGCAAAGGATACATTTGGTCAGTGGTGCAAACAACACCAATGTTGGCATACAGTACACACACACACACACACAGGGAACAGCCCTACGCACTATGCAATGCATTACCAGTCACAATGCTAGTCACCAGCCCAGGGATAGGGACACCTAATGCCACTTGCAGCATACCTGAGACCCACAGACCCTGCCCAGTAGTGGATGCCTGCTGGCTTGGTTGGATGTATTTTACATCAGAACCCTGCCCAACATGGGACCTATGCCGCAATGTCAGGCCTGGTCTAGGGGCACTCACAGGCACACATCTCCCACCCGGATACCACCCCACCATGCGCAAGTTGAATAATGGGGCATTGTACACACCCCCTTGTTGCTGCTGTGATGCCCCCAAGCGCCCATCCAGCTCTGGACAGGCCACCGCCAGTATGCTGGCCATCAGTGGGATGAGGGTTCGACGGGCACCCCTTCTTCGTTGAGAGGCCATCCCCAGCTGGGCCTCCACCATCTTCCATGCCCAGCATCTCAGATCCTCCCACCGTTTGTGACAGTGGGTGCTCTGCCTGTCATAGACCCCCAGGGTCCGCACGTCCTTGGCGATGGCACACCATATACCCTTTTTCTGATGGGCGCTCACCTGCAGGAAAATTGACACAGGGAAAGATATTAGTCCGACCGTCTTGACTGTTACACGCATTTCCCACCATTCACCCTCCCATCCCCATTAGCACACACATGGCCCACCATACATGCAGCACGGTGCTCAGGGCTCTTCCGCCCCCTCCCCCTACATGAAGCCTTCACACACAGCACTCCATGCATTCACACCCCATGCATCATACTCACGGTGTATTCACCTGTTGGTCTGGAGGCCCATACAGCATTAGGTACTGGGATAGGACCCCATCCACCAGTCTCTCCAACTCTGCTGAGGTGAAGGCAGGGGCCTTTTCCTCAGTGACACGAGCCATGGTAAGTTCCAGACACAGGTCACAGCAGTACTTGCAGTGTAGGTCCTCTCAGGTTGAAGGTCAGGTAGCAAGTGAGTGAACAGATAGAAAATGGTGGTCATGTCCGCAGCGGTGCGTACCGTCACCACCGGCATACATCACCATTGGCCACTGTAACCCATAAGGCCCAATGTTAACCAATGAGGAGTTGCATGGCAGTTTTCGACCGCCTCCCGCAATGGCGCACAATTTCAGTGGAATTACCTAATCTCTACCTGTCCCTCCAAACAGGACAGGCGGACGCCATTTCAGTGGAGGGGGTAGGCCATGGCTCCTAACTGCGTCTCCGTACACATATGCACCATTTGGAGCTATCCAACAAAATACTGTTACAATCATGACATGCATTGAAGTGTAGTGTTTGGAAATAAGAGATACCAACAAGCTCCTCACAATTTTGCCCCATAGATTGCAACTGCTGCGGATGAATAGGAGATGGAGACATACCCCGTGTACAGATCCCTGGTGGACTTGTCAACAATGGAGCACAGACACATTATCCTCACCTATAGACTGGACAGGGCCACAATCACAGAGCTGTGTGTCCAATTGGAGCCTGACCTGATATCTGCTATCCGTCACCCCACTGGAATCCCCCCTCTTGTGCAAGTGCTATCAGTGCTCCATTTCCTGGCAACTGGCTCCTTCCAAGTGACAGTGGGCTTGGCAGCAGGAATGTCTCAGCCAATATTCTCAATAGTACTGATCAGAGTGTTGTCTGCCCTGAATAAACACATGCGCAGCTACATCGTTTTCCCCCAGGGTGGAGGATTTGGCCACAGTGAAAGCTGACTTCTATGCAATGTGACATATCCCCAACATTATTGGGGCAATTGATGGTACACATATAGCATTTGCTCCCCCCTCCCCGGCGAAATGAACAGGTGTTCAGAAATCGTAGAGCTTTCACTCCATGAACGTGCAGGTGGTGTGCCTTGGGGACCGGTACATCTCCCATGTCAATGCAAAATATCCTGGGTCTGTGCTTGATGCCTTTATCCTGAGGAATAGCAGCATCCCATTTGTGATGGCTCAACTCCAGAGGCACATGGTGTGGCTAATAGGTGAGGTCTGGTTCCCAACCAGTGGGTGTTGGTGTAAGGGTATGGTGTGGGCCCTAAGGGTTGGTGTGTAGCTAACAGTTGTCCATCGATATTTGCAGGTGACTCTGGTTACCCCAACCTCTCATGGCTACTGACCCCTGTGAGGAATCCCAGGACAAGGGCAGAGGAACATTACAATGAGGCACATGGGTGAACAAGAAGAATTATAGAGAGGACCTTCGGCCTCCTGAAGGCCAGGTTTCATTGCCTCAATCTAACAGGTGGATCCCTGTACTACTCACCCAAGAAGGTGTGCCAGATCATCGTGGCATGCTGTATGTTCCACAACCTTGCCTTACGTCGCCAGGTGCCTTTTCTGCAGGAGGATGAGACTGGAGATGGCCATGTGGCAGCAGTGGACCCTGTGGACAGTGAAGATGAGGAGGCAGAAGAAGAGGATGAGGACAACAGAAGTGCAATAATTCATCAATACTTCCAATGACACACAGGTAAGAAAGTGTAACTTCACTTTTAATTGAAATGTTTTCTGTTTGATATTATCATTGGCAGGCTGTTTTTCACACTTCTATGGCCACTCACTGTAGCCTTTGGCATCTCTATTTGTAGATATTTGTGCCCCACTTTCGCTCCTGGTGTGTTGACTGCAGCCAACTACAGGTAATTCCTATGTTTAAATTTCTGTACAGTTTATTTTCAATGTTTAAACCTTATTAAACAAATACATACTTAAATCATTTGACATACTCATATTTTTTCAAATGGTGTTTATTTAAGTGCTAAGAGGTAGAAGGGGATGTGCAATGAGCTGGGGTGATGATGGAGGAAAGTCCAGGGTATAGTTCCAGTCTATGGCCCTCATTCTGACCTTGGCGGGCGGCGGAGGCCGCCCGCCAAAGTCCCGCCGTCAGGTTACCGTTCCGCGGTGGAAAGACCGCGGCGGTAATTCTGACTTTCCCGCTGGGCTGGCGGGCGGTCTCCTTCAGACCGCCAGCCAGCCCAGCGGGAAAGAGGCTTCCACGATGAAGCCGGCTCGGAATCGAGCCGGCGGAGTGGAAGCTGTGCGACGGGTGCAGTTGCACCCGTCGCGTATTTCACTGTCTGCGCAGCGGACAGTGAAATACATTTAGGGGCCCTCTTACGGGGGCCCCTGCAATGCCCATGCCAGTGGCATGGGCACTGCAGGGGCCCCCAGGGGCCCCGCGACCCCCCCTACCGCCATCCGGATCTCGGCGGTCCGACCGCCGGGATCTGGATGGCGGTAGGGGGGGTCAGAATCCCCGCGGCGGTGCAGCAAGCTGCGCCGCCGCGGAGGATTCAATGGGGCCGCGGTACACTGGCGGGACCCCGCCAGTGGTGCCGGTCCGACCGCGGCTTTACCGCCGCGGTCGGAATCCCCATTGAAGCACCGCCGGCTTGTCGGCGGTGCTCCCGCGGTCCTCCGCCCTGGCGGTCAAAGACCGCCAGGGTCAGAATGAGGGCCTATGTGTATCACAGGTGCATTGTCCAAGGGGGCATAGGAAGGGGAGCAAAGCCAGTTCAAGGTGGACAGGGTGACAGAGTGGGACACAAGGGTGACAATCAAGAGAGTCATATTTCCTGGTGGCGGTCTTGGCAATAGTCTCTGACTTCTGCCTGGATCACAGGGAATGTTTGCAAGTGGTTTACCTTCTGCAGGGGGAGGAGTGCTGGTGGTCTGTTAGTCCTGTGGCGGGGCCTCCTGTTCACTAGCGACAGTAGAGGTGGAGGGCTATTCATCGGTTTGGCTAGTGGCAGAGGCCCGGTGGGGTGCCACTGCCTCCCTCATCGTGTTGGCCATGTCTGCCAGCACCCCTGCAATGGAGACCAGGGTGGTGTTAATGTTCTTCAAGTCATCCCTGATCCCCAGGTACTGTCCCTCCTGCAGCCTTATGTTCTCCTGCAACTTGTCCAATATCTGGCCCATCGTCTCCTGGGAATGGTTGAATGCTCCCAGGATCACGGTGAGTGCCTCTTGGAGAGTCGATTCCCTGGGCCTGTCCTCCCACTGTCACACAGCAGTCCTCCCAGCTTCCCTGTTGTCCTGTGCCTCTGCCCCCTGAACCGTGTGCCCACCGCCACTGACCCCAGGTCCCTGATCGTCCTGTGTTTGTGGGGTGGCCTGGGGTCCCTGTAGTGGTGGACACACTGCTGATTGACGTGTCCTGGGGACAGAGGTATGGGCCCGCTGGGTGGGTGGTGTGGTGGTGTTTCCTGAGGGGGGAGGCTCTGTGGTGGTGTGAGAGTGTGCCTGGGTAAACGACTGTCCGGAGATCCCTGAATGGGCCAGGTTGGTCATCCAGATCCAGGCAAGCAGAGCTGCTGTCATCACTGTGGGCCTCTTCTGGGGGGGGGACTGGATGTTGCTGGCACCTCTTCTCCAGTGACACTGGCTGGCGGACCTGTGGGGATGTAAATGCAGTGTTATTGTTTCTGCATGTGACATCATGTGCATGGATGCGTTGACCTCTATGGTTGTTGTTGCCCTGGCAGTTTTGCCTTTAAGTGAGTAGCTATTTGTTGGGCTAGGTGATTCTCGTCAGTGTGCATGCAGTGGTGGTAGGCGTCCAGGCAGGTCTGCGAGGGGTGTCCATGCATTGGTGTTACATGCAGGACTTGGTATTGAGAGGAGTGGGTTGTGATGGTGGGGTATGTGGGAGGTGGTGGAGTGATAGGAGTGAGGGTAGGGGTGGGGGTTTGTGATGGCATGCAGGTATGGGGGTGGTAGTAATAGGGAATTGACTTACCAGAGTCCAGTCCTCCTCCTACTCCTGCCAGGCCCTCAGGCTGCATGATTGCCAAGACTTGCTCCTCCCATGTTGTTAGTTGTGGGGGAGGAGGTAGGGGTCCACCGCCATTCCTCTGTACAGCTAGTTGGAGTCTTGCTGCTGTAGAACGTACCTTCCCCCGTCGGTCGTTCCACCTCTTCCTGATGTCGTCCCTTGTTCTGGGGTGCTGTCCCACGCGTTGCCCTCTGTTCACGATTTTGCGCCATAGCTCCATGTTCCTAACAATGGATGTCTGCTGCACCTGTGCTCCAAATAGCTGTGTCTCTACCCGGATGATTTCCTCCACCATGACCCTCAGCTCCTCCTCAGAGAATCTGGGGTGTTGTTGTGGTGCCATGGGTGTAGTGTGAGTGGTGAGGGTGCGGGTGTGTGGGGTGATGTGTTGGGGTGTTTAATGTAAAGTGCTTGGATGGTGTATAGGTGATGATGTTATGTGGCTCTGGTTGTGGGTGTGCTCTTGCTGTGTCTCTCTGGTATCAATTCTTTCTAGTCATAAAGGGTTGTGGGTAGTGTGGGTGTGTGTTTTATAGTGGTGTGGGTGTGGTGTGTGTATGTGTGTAGTTTGAATTGTCCAATGTGGTGCTGTTTTGTTAGTGTGTGCGTATTTTGAGCTGGGCGGTATGTATCGCCAATGGTTTACCGCCATTGAATGTCTGCCGCGGTGATTCGTGGGTCATAATGCTGTGGGAGTAGTTCTATTGGCGTAACGGTGTGGGTTTGGATATCGCCAGTTTATCACTGACCTTTGGGCTGGCTGACTTGTGTGTGTGGCTGTATAGTGACGGATTGGTATGTGTGTGTCATAATATGCTTGTCGGTTATCCTCTGCGGCGGCGTTATGTTGGCATGGCGGTAAGTGGGATTTAACGCCATTGTAATAATGAGGGCCATAGTTTCCTAAGAGAAGTATAATTATAACTGTTGAATTTATATGATTTTGTGCACGTAAAATCTGTTCCTTCAAATAACTCTAGCTTTCACTGCTGAATTTTTATAGTTTTGTATGTTTGGAATGTGAGCCTAACTAGAATGTCCCTGAAATCTTTCTTTTTTTAAGTGAATTTCGATGTTTTTCAAAAAAAATTATTTCCTAACTATAACTCCCCTGTCACCTTTGGTTTTTTCAGTGAATTTCTATGTTTTTTAACACTGTCATTTTAATTAACTTATGTTAATCCAACCACCGGCATGCATGGCCTGCAGCCAGGCCATGTGGATAATCCCCTATAAGCACCAAACCCCACCCCACACATGGTTTTTGGCTGTGTGTGGCAGGGGTTGGTCGCAGGGCCTGGACTACGGCCAGACCTTGTGGACAACCCCTTGTAGGTACCCAACCCCCTATGGATCCCCTACAACTCCCTATAGGTACCCAACAGCACGTTTGGCAGTGGGTGAAATAGGTTGACTACAGGACCTGGCCTGTAGCCAGGCCCCGCAACCTACACCCTATAACTACCCAACCCCCGCCATGCATGAAGTGCTTCTTTGTTTGGTGGAGATGTGATCAATATATATTTGCATCAATAAAGCGTCTCCAAAATTGGCGGGAAACACGCTCCGGAGGGCCTTATATTAGAAGGGAAGGGAAGAAGTTGCATACCACTAATGTAGATGGGGCTGGGACAAATGGGCGGGCTTCTAGGACATTTTAAATACTTGTAGTTTTTAAAATGGAGAACATGAACTCTGGCCTCAGCAGCAGATGACAAGAAAGAACCCACTCGCACAGTCACTACATGAGAGTGCAAATACCTCCATCGAGGATTACAGATAACTTTTCAAGGTGGAAATGCAGAGAAAACACATGTGCTTTGGGTTGGCCATGCGTAAGAAGTTAGGAGGATTAGTACCTTACAAAAGTAGAGCTTCAACTTGGGCTGCTGCTTTGTTAATATCAGTAAGTGCTTCCTGTTGAAGTTGAAATGAGCATCATGCAAGATTGAATCCTGCCTTGTGTATTTATCCAAAAAGAGGCCACCGTTTTGGGCAAAATGTCTACCCAACTGGAGTACTTTCTATTGGCGAATTAGTAAGTGTTACCTCAGGTAAATGTAAAGTGCATCTTCTGTGCTACAGCTGCCTAAAGGATGGGGAGATAATGTCTCCAGTGAGCTTGTGTATCTGAAACTTTGCCACTGTCATTTGTCCTTGAGCATTTTCATTAGGTAACTTTTCAAGGTGGAACTTCAGGGGGGCTTTTTAGTAAACTACCCATCACTCCAGGGACCATGGGAGGAGCTTTAAGGTCCCCCCGGTCCCAGCTGGCTCCCTGCCTCCTGCAGGAGCCAGAATTGCTCCCAAGTGCAGGGAGCTACTAAATATGCAGCTCCCTGCATGTGGGAGCAATCTTTCATCTGTTTCCCTGCTCGCAAAACAGAGGACAAGGAAATGGATGATAATTCCACTCCCAGTAAACAGAAGCAGTTTTCATGCCCCAGCTTGCTGGGAGCAGAACTAGTGTTTGCTTTTGCTTGGCAGGAGCTGTCACAGCTACCACCAAGCAAAAGAAAACATCTATCTCCCAAAGGTGGGCACCTCAGGATATAACCGGAGCTGGCCTTGGAAGTCGCCAGAGCCATTAATGGCTCCAGGAGGGGGGCCACCAGCACTCATCCATTAATTGGCATGCGCCATCCCCAGGGAGGTGGTGTTCCCTGGGGCCATATATGGCCCAGGAGGGTGGGCCTCATGGACCCCCTCACTCTTTAACAAATGTAACTGGACCTGGGGAGGTGGTGGTCCTTGGGGTGGGGGCAGGGAGTCCGCCTGGTCCCCTGCAATGATTTATTGTTAACCTTGGTGTTTCTGGGGGCTTTAACAGCCCCAGGAGGGAGGGGGTCAATGAAGCCCCCTCCAAAGTTATTATAAAGCCCTGGGGGTGATGATCCCCTGAGCCCCAGCCCCATGAGCTCTCCTCTTTTTTTCTTTGTATGTGCATGGTTTCAGGATCTGGCCCACCAGGGGTTTAATTTGTAACAAACATGGTAACCATACATTAAAAAAAAAATGGGTGGATTTGTGAATCCATCGCGAATTTCACAAAAAAGAAAAGTATAATATTTTTTGGGTTTTGACCTGGTGGTGTCCCAGGGGGACCCCAGAAATAAGGATAGGGGGTCAGGGTATTCCTACATTGCCCCCTTTTCTTTTTATTTATATTTAGTTTTGGGACTTAACTTCAGCCGAGTCCCAAAATGGCTGCCAACACTTCCTGAGTGAAGAGTTGGCAGCCAATCAGATCTCAGCACAAGATCTGCGGGATCAGCTGAGCCTCCATGTGCCTAGATATTGAGATTTCTTTCCCTGTAATATATCTAAAACTACTGAACGGATTTACACCAAATGACAAAAAGCACGCTTACTAGACCACAAGCTAGCTTTCTTTCATATTTGGCGTGATTCCTTCCAATGATTCAGGCTGTAGTTGTGTTAAAAATCCCCATGGGAAAATGCATGGGGAAACCTTATTTTGGGACCTTCCCCTTTTTCTCAGCCCCCACTTGATGAATAACCTTAAACTTTCAAGAAAGCAAATGAACCAACTGTTGATTAGTTTTGAAAATTTTGCAAAATTAATCAAATGGCGCCAAGGTTATTGGCAAAACAAAAACACTTTTGCTCTTTTCCTGTGGAAACTATGGAAACTAAGTCCTAACTATAAATACCTACTGGTGACTGTCAGAAGGTTATACATATATATATATATACAGAACAAGGATTTTTCATACGTGGGAAGTGTCAGGCATGCACAAATAGTACAAACAGAACTACTCACCCATATAGACCATTTCACACCCACTGTCCCACCCATAAAAACACGGCGGAAACAGACATTTCCAATGGAAAACGCTCACCTCGACACACTCCACGCGGAATCGGGACAGCATGGAACCGGAACTCCACATCCTCCCAGCCATTGCCTTCCTGCTCTTCTTCCAGGATCACGAACGTCGCCGCAGACGACAACGGTGAGCACTGCACCTACGACACAGGGGAGGGGGGAGGAGGAAAGGTTACGGGCACACACATACGCCACACACCCACCCCCACCCTCACCCCCACCGAAATACCTACACACCAATGCAGATTGAAAAGTCAGAGTGACACCCCCAAACCCCCAAAACAAAAATGCAAAGACAAAAGGCAATGATTGTAAAAATAGAACTGTATTATAGCAATAATTAAGTATAGCGAACTTAGCAATATATAAATAATTATTACACATCTAGAACTATATATATACAAGTAGCAAAAGTCCGGCACAGTTTTGCAAAGTCCAAATGTCCGTGGGCCAATGTGCAGCAACACATGGGCAAAGCCCACACACGAGATCGAGTCCATTGGAGAGAAAACTGCTGGGGCATCACATAAATAAAATACTGGCACCTCAGGGGGAAGGGAAGGGGGGGCACCTCAGCCACATGAGTCCACGACGCCAGATCCACGAAGGGCCTCCATGCCCACTGTGCCATCCTGGGGAGTGCAAAGCCACAGTCTCTCAAGTCTCTACAGTGGGTGGATTGCCCACTGTGCCATCCTGGGGGGTGCAAAGCCACAGTCCATCAGGTGGATTACAGAGTCCACTGGTCATGGAGAAGGCATGGTGGGCATAGTGCCTCATGAAGCCCTGCCCGACACAGAAACGGGCCTGCCAATGGGCCAGCGGTGCTTGACAGGAGGGCCCAGCGGAGAGGTGCCTGACAGGAGGGCCCAGCGGAGCGGTGCTTGACAGGAGGGCCCAGCGGAGCGGTGCTTGACAGGAGGGCCCAGCGGAGCGGTGCTTGAGATGAGGTCCCAGCGGAGCGGTGCTTGACAGGAGGGCCCAGCGGAGCGGTGCTTGACAGGAGGGCCCAGCGGAGCGGTGCTTGAGATGAGGGCCCAGCGGAGCGGTGCTTGACAGGAGGGCCCAGCGGAGCGGTGCTTGACAGGAGGGCCCAGCGGATCGGTGCTTGAGATGAGGGCCCAGCGGAGCGGTGCTTGACAGGAGGGCCCAGCGGAGCGGTGCTTGACAGGAGGGCCCAGCGGAGCGGTGCTTGAGATGAGGGCCCAGCGGAGCGGTGCTTGACAGGAGGGCCCAGCGGAGCGGTGCTTGACAGGAGGGCCCAGCGGAGCGGTGCTTGAGATGAGGGCCCAGCGGAGCGGTGCTTGACAGGAGGGCCCTGTTCAGCGGTGCTTCTCACGGCGGGGCCCTGTTCAGCGGTGCTTCTCACGGCGGGGCCCTGTTCAGCGGTGCCTGTCTTGGCGGGGCCCTGTTCAGCGGTGCTTCTCACGGCGGGGCCCTGTTCAGCAGTGCTCCTCACGGCGGGGCCCTGTTCAGCGGTGCTCCTCACGGTGGGGCCCTGTTCAGCGGTGCTTCTCACGGCGGGGACCTGTTCAGCGGTGCTCCTCACGGCGGGGCCCTGTTCAGCGGTGCCTGTCTTGGCGGGCCCTGTTCAGCGGTGCTTCTCACGGCGGGGACCTGTTCAGCGGTGCTCCTCACGGCGGGGCCCTGTTCAGAGGTACTCCTCACGGCGGGGCCCTGTTCAGCGGTGCTTCTCACGGCGGGGACCTGTTCAGCGGTGCTCCTCACGGCGGGGCCCTGTTCAGTGGTGCTCCTCACAGCGGGGACCTGTTCAGCGGTGCTTCTCACGGCGGGGCCCTGTTCAGCGGTGCCTGTCTTGTGTTTCGAGTGAACCACACCTGGCCAATACTTCCCGCTCAGTCAGCATCGGACCTTTCCGTTGTGGGGCCCTCCTGTGATGGAGTCCTGGGGCCCTGGGTCTCCTCCGATACCCCCAGAATGGGGCTGGTGGGGCCCTCATGGCCAGGTCGGCTGCTCCCTGCCTTTTGCGCTTAGCTGCCCTTGCCCTCCTTGGCAGACTCTCCGTGGCCCTTGGCTCCCTTACCCGATGTGGCAGGTGACGGTGCAAGGCTACCCTCCTTGGGGGCAGGCGTATCAGGCCTGTCGCGCCTGCCCTTCAGTTTTTTGCTCCTCTTCCCAGGGGGGGGGCTGGCTGTGCCTTTGCTGCTGGCCAATGTCCCTGCCCAAGGAAAGGGCGGACTCCAAAAACCATGCACGACGTTCTTGGGAGTTGCTGGGCAGGTGGTGGCTGAGGTGTTTTTGGAACTCTTACGAGATGGAGGTGGTGGGTCAGGTGAGGAAAAGAGGTCCAGTTTATACTGTAGAGGAATCGTTTTTTTGGAGCAATGGGAAGGGTAGCTGGAGTGGGTATGGGAGTGGAGGAAGAGGATGTGGTTGTAGGAGAGTCAAGTCTGGTGTCTTTGGGTGCAGGTGCTTGGGCTGGAGGCTGACGTGAGGTGGATGGCTGTTGGTTGGGTGCCTGCCTGCGTTTGTGTGGTTTGGAAGCGGGGGTGACAGACACACTGGGAGAGGACACAGGGGACGTGTACATGGCAGTGGGGGTGGTGACTTCACGTGTGCGGACTGGTCTGGAGGGTGTGCTGGTGATGGGTGTACTGGCCGATGGTGGTGTGCATGCAGGTGTGAGTGTAGACGTCACAGGGAGGGAGGAGGGAGACGAGGAGGTGGGGGACACAGAGGAGGTAGTGGCTGTTGGCATGTCTGCATCTGTATGTTGCTTGTGTGAATGCTTGTGTGTTCTGTGGTGCTTATGTCTGGATGAGCTTCCCTTGGGTGTTGAGGTGTGTGCAGGCTGGTCTGTAGGTGTGGATGGGATAGGCAGAGGAACAGGGGAGTGGGACTGGGTGGAGGGAGTTAGAAGAGGGAGGCTGGAGACAGGGACAATCGCTGCCACTAGTGCTGAGTCCAGAGCGTTGAACGATCGCTGCTGGGCAGCCTGACCCGAATGAAGGCCCTCCAGGTATGCATTGCTTTGATGCACCTCCCTCTCCACACCCTGGATGGCATTCAAAAGGGTAGACTGCCCAACAATGATGGTCCTCAGGAGGTCAATGACCTCCTCACTGAGGGCAGCAGGGGTGACTGGGGCAGGGCCTGAGGTGCCTGGGGCGAAGGAGATGGCCGCCTTCCTGGCCGTGCGGGCACGGGCCGAAGGCCGAGGGGCTGCTGGAAGGGCGGAGCTGGTGCGCTGGGTGGCGGCTGTACCTGTAGTATCGGTGGGCACGGATGTTTCCGCCACCGCAAGGGAGCTCCCATCCGAGGACGTGTCGGTGTCACTGACGTCTGCACGGGTCCCCGTAGTGGAGCCCCCCTCGCCCTCCGTCTCACTGGTCATGTCGGAGTCCGTTGCATGGCCCTCCGGGGCCATGTGAGATGCAGCTCCCTCTTGCGCCAATGCCACTTCTCCTCCGCCTGATGATGCTAATGCACACATTCACAGAAAAACAAAGAAAATGGGGGGGGGGTGGAGAAATAAAGACAAGTTGAGTGCATGCATTGGGGACCCCGTTGGCAGAGAGGACAGACACAGAAGCCCCCTGCACTACGCTGCCCACTTGGGGTACACTACTCATTCACTGGGACATGCCCTACAAGCCTATGGGCGACAACTGCCCACACAGAATACACAGGTCCATGAATAGCGTTACTAGACACCCTACAGAGGTGGGGGGTGGGGGCACAGGACCATACCTCACGGAGGGGCCTAGCCTACAGAAATCGCCCTGGCCTAGGGATACCCACAGCCCTCCTCCCCCACCCAGGCACCTCCACTGCGCGCAAATATAGCTGAATGTGCTGGTACTCACCCCCTTGTGTCTGCTGTGATGTCCTCAAGCGCCCATCTAGATCGGGGTAGGCCACCGCCAGGATCCGGGACATCAGGGGGGTCAAGGTACGACTGGCACCCCTCCTAGGTTGGGAGGCCATCCCCAGCAGAGCCTCGGCGGTCTTCCTGCTCCCGCGGCGGATGTCCTCCCACCTCTTGCGGCAGTGGGTGCCCCGTCTGTTGTGGACCCCCAGGGCCCGGACGTCCTTGGCGATGGCACGCCAAATATCGATCTTCTGATGGGCGCTGACCTATATGACATGTACAGGGGGGGAAAAGAAACATCATCACTTTTCTGCATGCTCGATGTGAGTGGCCCCCCCTACCCAAACTTGCCATGTGGCACATGCTCTCATCTGTCGTGCCATGCATTCGTAATTCGCTCCCCTCCCCTCCATCGTACATCCACCCCACTCATCACAGGCATTGCTCACTATGCATTGTCCCCCGTGTACTCACCTGTTGGTCTGGAGGACCGTAGAGTAGCGCATACTGGGGGAGGACCCCGTCCACGAGCTTCTCCAACTCTTCGGAACTGAAGGCTGGGGCCCTTTCCCCAGTCGCAGCAGCCATTGTCACTTCCAGACCGAGGTCACAGCAGCACTTGCAGTATAGGTCCTCTCCTGTGGATGCTCAGGTCTCGTGTGATTAAGTAGAGAGAAAATGGCGGTCACGCCCGCGGCGGTGCGTACCGCGACCGCCGGCGCACATCGTCATTGGCTCCTGAAACCCATAGGGTTCAATGTTAACCAATGCTGCTTTGCGCCGCGGTCTTCGACCGCCTACCGCCACGGCGTGCCACGCCAGCGCAATTACCTCACATCACATTGTCACACTTCACAGGTCAGGCAGCCGCCATTTCAAGGGCCCACATGGCTTAATTCCTACTGCGTCACACATGGCTAGGCCTTGCATCGACACTCATACAAGCCATTCAATCCAGAGAGATTCGTGTACTGTGCAGGCTGTGGGAACTTACCTGTGGGTTGATTGACTCTGTGCTCCATGTTGTCCTTCCTAGGCACCGTCCGCTGGGACTTGCGAGGAGACAGAGGAATGTTCCTGTGTACAGACCGCTGGTGGACCTGTCGACAATGGAAGAACGACATGTCATACTCACCTACAGACTCAACAGTGCCACTATACAGGAACTGTGTGCCCAGCTGGAGCCAGACCTGATGTCACCCATCCGCCAACCCACAGGGATTCCGCCTCTAGTGCAGGTGCTGTCAGTACTCCATTTTTTGGCTAGTGGATCATTTCAAACTACAGTGGCCATTTCATCTGGGATGTCTCAGCCTATGTTTTCAAGGGTATTGTCCAGAGTGTTGTCTGCTCTGATGAAATACATGCGGAGCTACATCATTTTCCCTGAGGTGGGTGACTTGCCTACAGTGAAGGGTGATTTCTATGCCCTTGGACACATTCCCAATATCATTGGTGCCATTGATGGTACCCATGTGGCTTTGGTCCCCCCAAAAGACAATGAACAGGTGTACAGGAACCGAAAAAATTATCATTCGATGAATGTCCAGGTGGTCTGTTTGGCTGACCAGTACATCTCCCATTTAAATGCCAAGTTCCCAGGGTCAGTGCATGACGCGTACGTCATGCGAAATAGCAGCATCCCTTATGTGATGGAACAGCTACAGAGACAGCGTGTGTGGCTAATTGGTGACTCTGGTTACCCCAACCTGCCTTGGCTATTGACCCCAGTGAGGAATCCCAGGACAAGGGCAGAGGAACGGTACAATGAGGCCCATGGGCGTACTAGGAGGGTGATCGAGCGGACCTTCGGCCTCCTGAAGGCCAGGTTTAGGTGCCTGCATATGACAGGTGGATCCCTAATGTACTCACCAAAGAAGGTGTGTCATATCATCGTGGCCTGCTGCATGCTTCCCAACCTGGCTTTGCGACGCCAGGTGCCTTTCCTGCAGGAGGATGGTCCAGATGGTGGTGTTGTGGCCGCTGTGGAGCCAGCGGAGAGTGAAGAGGAGGAAGACGAAGAGGACGACACAGACAACATGGACAGAGTGATACTGCAGTATTTCCAGTAACACACAGGTAAGAATCTACTCCTGCATTTTATTATATCTGTAACAGTACTGGCTCTCTACTGTCTGACCTTTCACCCCAATGTATGGTAACTTAGTTGAGAATTTGCCTTCCTATTTCAGTGATCTGGTCCCCACGGAGTGCCCTCTGGTTTATTTCCCCATGGACTACCGCTGTGTGACACTGGTATGTTGTCATCACAATGTAATTGGACATTTTTGGTTGGTTATATCGAATACATTTGGTTTAAAAAAATAAATAGCAGACTCCAGATGGTTTTTGTGCAATAAATGTGTTTATTGAAGTGCAAAAATTGGTGTATAGTTCAAAAAGGGTGATGGGTGATGGTGGAGGCATGTCCATGGCAGAGTCCAGACTCTCGTTCGTACAGGTGCATTGTCCATATGCCTGTGGAAGGTGGAGCAGGGGCAGTTCAAGGTTGGACAGGGTGAACAAGTGGGACAGTGGGATGACATCCGGGGGGATCCGTGCATGGCGAGGGTCTTGACATCCTACTCTGTCTTCTTCCTAGATCTCAGGCCTTTCTTGCGGGGTGGTTCATGTTCTGCAGGGGGTGGGGTCCGGGTGGCCCGTTGCTGTTGTGTCGGGCCCTCCTGACCACTAGCGCCGGCGGAGGTGGCGGGCTGTTCTTCCTCCATGCTAGTGGCAGGGGCCCTTTGGGGGGGCCACATGGTCCTGCAATGTGGTGACAATCTGGTTGAGTGCCACCACGATTGTACCCATTGCGGAACTGATGCTGCGCAGTTCTTCTCGGAACCCCATGTACTGGCCCTCCTGCATGGCCTGGATCTCCTGGAACCTGGCCAGGACCGTCGCCATCGTCTCTTGGGAGAGGTGGTACGCTCCCATGATGGTGGTGAGGGCCTCTTGGACAGTGGGTTCCCTAGGCCTGTCCTCCCTCTGTCGCACAGCAGCCCTCCCAGTTCCCCTTTGTTCCTGGGCCTCTGTCCCCTGGACGGTGTGCCCACTACCACTGCCCCCAGGTCCCTGTTGTTGTTGGGGTGGTGGGTTGCCCTGGGTGCCCTGTTGTGGTAGACACACCGCTGCTTGACCTGTCCTGGAGACAGAGGCATGGGCCCGCTGGGTGGGTGCTGTGCTGGGGTTTCCAGAAGGGGGTAGGTCTGCTGTGGCCTGTGGCTGCCTGAGGGGAACCGACTGTCTAGAGGTCCCCGATGGTCTGGGCTGGTCATCAGGTTCTAGGTCGACAGAGCTGCTGTCATCACTGGGGGCCTGTTCTGGGGGTGGGATGGACATTTCTGGACCCTCCGGGCCGGTGTGTTAGCGTTCGGGCCCTGCAGGGGTAATAGAGTATGGTTATTGCTTCTGTGTGTGCCATGGCGTGCGATTTGTGGGTGCCCTTGTCCCCCAGTGCTGGCATTCCCTTGTGGGAGGAGTTGTGAGGGTGGTTTGGGGGGGGATGGGTATGTGCAGTGGTCATGCTTAGGTGATGGGTGTCCATGGTTTGTGTTGGCATTCAGGGGTTGGTGTTGGTTTGGGTGGGTTGTGCTGGTGAGACATTAGCAGGGAGGATATGTGCTGGGGGGTTGGGGGTGAGGGTGTGGGTTGGCATGCTGGTGGTTGGGGGGGGTGAAGTAGTTGAGATTAGACTTACCAGAGTCCATTCCTCCGCCTACTCCAGCAAGGCCCTCAGGATGCAGGATGTTCAAGACCTCTTGCTCCCATGCTGTGAATTCGGGTGGAGTGGGTGGGGGTCCGCCGCCAGTCTTCTGCACAGCGATGTTGTGTCTTGACACCATCGCCCGCACATTCCCCCGTAGGTCGTTCCAGCGCTTTCGGATGTCTTCCTGATTTCTGGGATGCTGACCCACAGCGTTGACCCTGTCGACGATCCTTTGCCATAGCTCCACCTTCCTGGCTATTGTGGTGTGCTGCACCTGTGTGCCGAAGAGCTGGGGCTCTACCCTAATTATTTCCTCCACCATGACCCTGAGTTCTTGGTCCGAGAACCTGGGGTGTCTTTGGGGTGCCATGGGGTGGTGTGGATGAGGTGTGGGGTGGTGTTTGTGGTGATGAGTGTAGTGGTGTGTGGTGTTTTGTGCGTAGATGTAGTGTGGGGGATGATGTTGGGTTCCTGTGTGTGTTGTGGTTTGCGTTCCCTGTGCTCTCTCTCTGTGTATTGCGCCTTGTCTCTGAATTTCGATTTGTGGGGGTTTGTGGGTGATGTGGGTGTGTGTTTTATATCGTATTGATTGTGTGGGAGTGGTGTTTGTATGTGTATCAGGTGTGTGTATTTGTAATTGTCCAATGTGGCAGTGTTTTGTAGATGTGTGTGTATTTTGAGTGCAGCGGTGTGTACCGCCAATGGGATACCGCGGTTGAAAGACCGCCGCGTGGATTCGTGGGTCATAATGGCATGGGCGTATTTCTGTTGGCGTGACGGTGGAGGTTTGGTCATCTCCAGTTTATCACTGACCGCTGATGTGGCGGCCTTCAGTGGAGGTCGGGTTTTTGGCGGTTTGGCTGTTGTGGGTCAGAATGACCCTGGCGGGTTGCCGCAGCCGCGGCGGTGTTATGGCGGTCTTCTGACCGGCGGTAACTGCCTTTTACCGCCAGGGTCAGAATGACCCCCATTGTGTTTGTGAGTAATTAAAACTCTCGGATTACCTCTATTCCTGATGTCCCAAGTGTGTGTTTTACTTCTTGGATTGTTGTTTTATATGTGCGTATATCTATCTATCTATCTATCTATCTATCTATCTATCTATCTATCTATCTATATATATATATATATATATATATATATATATATAGATATAGATATAGATACACACATATGTATTTGTCTATATGTAGATATATGTATGTATATATTCACTGAAAAAAAAAAAACCTTAAAGTAACTTTATAGTTAGGTGTAATAAAATTATCTGTTTTCAGGTTAAAAAAAAAAAACGTAGAAATTCACTGAAAAAAACAAAGGTTAAACTAACATTATAGTTGGGTGAATTTCTTAATGATGACGTTAACGTTTTGAACTAAAAAAAACACAGAAATTCAGCAGTCAGTTAGCAGGACTAATTATAGCACCAACTATAACTTGTACCCTTCCATGCACTGCTTTTGTCCTCACATATGACATCACTAATGACTTGTTCTAAGACATCATTTATGACATCACTGGTGACATCTCAAATGGCATCATTGATGACATCACTGATGATAACACTGATGTTATCATCCAATGAGTGTGATAGTTTTACTTATAATTTACATAGCAGTGGATAACGACCACGTTACTTGCAGGCCAGAGCCTGAATATTTGTCAAGCCTGAGGCCACATGACTATGTTCTAGAGGCTATTAGGGACTTCTGGAGCTTTGTCACAGCAGAACTTCTTAAATTTGAGCCCCTGGGCCATGTTGGTCTATTGTTTTGCCTATTTCCTTCTATGTACTGCAACCCCTTATGACTGTGATTGTCTATTCGGTTCTACTTTGACGACCAGGGCCATTTGAGGGGCTTTTGTGAGCCGACTTGCCCACCGAGCTGATTGGGTGGCTCATGATTGGGCCCTGGTTGCACATCCATTCTTTTCCCTGTCCTGAAGAGGCGCTTACTTTGATTTATGTTATTATGATGAACGTTATATGGAACATACTTGTATTTTAAATTGCGTGCTAGTGTGCTCTGACCTGTGCACTTAGTTGTGACCTAGAGGTTGACCTCGCAAACCTGTGTCTATTTAAGCTTTATATTTCTCAACTTTGGGCCCATATGAAAACCACAGGTATAAGCAAATGAAAATCAGCAGATATGTTAGGGGGGAAGAAAAACAAAAGTTGTAAATGTATGCCATCCACTGCCCCTCTTAAGCATCAGTCCTCCCCAAATGTTGCAGATATAGACACCGTAATTGAGGTGGTTGAGTCACTCTTGGAGGTAATCTGGGTAGATATCAGCCTAAAACGTGTGACAAAGATGCCCCTATATTTTCTAGGAGGGAGAAGTCTAAACTCTTGGTGTGAGCTCTACTCAACAGGCTGATGACGTACAGGACGGCATGTCTGTCATCTCCCCCTTATCTACTGATTCTATTACTGTATCTATCCAAGACATGGGGCCATCAATCACTCCACCTGAGTGATCTAACAGGTTTGCTGCCCTTGCTACATTTTCTTCCTCGTGAGAAGAGGATGCAAACTCATGGGGAGTGCTCACTGGCTCCATTTCAAATCACTTTCCAATAATTTCTAGTGTTGAGGCATTGAAGGTCCCATTTTGATCCATTCATCTTTAATGTCCAAGATTGAGGTACCACCGGAGAGCACCTACACAGATTTAGCTCGAACCTAATCAGGCAGTTAAGGGAGGAGATTATACCATTAAGGGCACAAGTGCCTTCCCGAACAGTTGAGGTAGGGCATTTAAAATCCTTATGACATCCACCTACACATAAACCTGCTGTATATAACGTACCCCACTCCTATACGGCCATGATTTCTGAGGACAACATGCATGGCAACAACAGGGTGGGGTTAAACCAAAAGCAATGGGCTGGCCACCACCCACAAAATGCATGTCCGGTCATGCCCCTTGTTAGGCCTCCAATATCAACCCTTTTCCGTGCTCCTGTTTATTAGGTCTCTCATAAACCTACAGTTCAAGCCGAGAAATCGCGCCCGTCCAAATCATTATGCACATCGGAACCATCCCATTGAAATAATGCAACAGGATGACTGACGCACTGTCACATGGTAAGGGTCCCAAGGTTGCCTCCAGGAACACATGAGGATGTGGATTCCTTGATTGACAAATGTATTCAATATGTAAGGTCAGTGACAAATGTATTCACTATCTAAGGCCAATGTGATACTGCTACTCCGTTATACGCTCTGACATTCTACAGGTCAGATTTTCTCATGACACTTCAGCCAAACCAGGTTCGTTGATTTGTTTTTAAGCTAATACTCAGTCTAAAACCCTGGTGGACAGACTAGTTGGCCTGGAGCTGCATAAAGATCCTCCCTCTGTCACCACTACCCAGTTTAAGTTAAATATATCCCTGGGCGGTGATCCACAGCAGAATCCTCATCCTATCCCTACCTTGGACACCTCTATGGTGGGCTGACTAGGAATCAGACCCCTACCAGCCCCCAATGGGGAATAGGGACTTTCCGCCCGAAGGAAGCCAGTGGTATTAGACCTTAATTTAAGTAAGGATGAACAAAATGTCCCACATAGGAACCCAGTACTTATGAATTCCCCCCAGGGGACCCCACATCAAAAATGTGGTTATAACCAACCTGTTATCTTGGAATGTGGCTGGGGTTAGACCCAAGTTTAAACGACCCAGAGTGGGGAACATTTATTGATCAATTTGATATATGTCTTCTACAGGTAACTTGGAGCATTGATGCTGTCCAGAGGTCTGGGTTTGTAAACTTCTCCAGGCCCGCATGTCAAAATGGGAAGGGTCACCTATAGGGTGGACTTTCAATTTGGATTTGCATATTATTGAATGCAATCCTCCACCTTCTTGATATCGGGTCCCATGATATCTTAGGCATCATGGTCACTGGGGTTTACTCCTGCTCATTTCACATCTACAATGTTTAGAACCGAAGGACTGGGTGGGTGGGGAAGCCCAGACAGTTTTCTAGCCATAGAATTCCTATATAGGACATGATTGTTTAATTATTGCAGGGGATTTCAATGTAACAAATGAACCCCTTGACAATAGTAGTTCAGCCCTCTCTAAAACTGAGGATGAGTCATGGGGCAGTGCATTTATGACATGGCTCCGGTAAAGCGCTGGACAGATGCAGCTCACAAGCTTCTATCTCTTTCAGCTAGGTTTGAGCTGAGGACATGCAATGGCCACACTTCAAACGACCACAATGCAACCCACACTGTTAACCACCCTGACTCGACCAGCAGGATAGATAGCCCTTTCCCTATAGCATGCCATATTGGACATGAGGGTACTACTTAGATCTGATAGCGACCACAACGCCCTGCACTGCTCCCTCAGTCATCTTTTTATTCAGCCAGAGCAGACTTCTCTCTCCCTTGCTGTAGATTTGATACCCTGTAACAATAGGAGAAGAATAAAATGGGCAAAAGCGACTTCCCAACTTGACCTTAAGGGCAAAATGAATAGAGCCTTGCTCCAAACTACTGCCGAGCTAGAACATCTTCACTCTACAGAGAGTAGATTGTTGGCTATGCCAGGGATATATGAAGCATTATTTAGTACACTGGGGGAGTACTTTACACACCATTACACTAGCACAAGTACTGCCCCCAAACCAAACCGCACCTTGTTTAACAAAGATTGCAGTAGAGCTAAATCTGAGCTTATGAAAGGGGATGTTCCTGTTAATAGAGCTTGTAGGAAAAAACTATAAACAGATTCAACTCAAAACCCATGATGAATGGAATACCACGCTTTGGGAAGACAAATATGAGGCTGCAGTAAAAAAAGAATCCAGGCAGTTTTGGTGACTAGTAACTAACAAGGGGAATAGCCCAGCACTTGGTAGGCAGATTCAAACACCCGATTACCTGCCATGAACATTTCTCACATCTGTAAGGTTCCACCCCAGCTAAGATGGGGGAGACAAAACCCCCTTGAATTCCTTGGTATGCCCTCCTTCCTCTTCAATAACCATAGGGATAAATAAGACAATGAAGGCAATAAAGTCCATAGCTGCTGGAAAAGCTGCAGGGCCGGAAGGGATCCAAGAGGATCTTTATTTATCTGATATTGAGAACTGGGCCAAATACATAAATAAATTAACTGCTCTTATACTAACAGGCTTAGAAATTCCACAAAGCTGGAAAGCGGCTGAAATTGTTCCTGTCGAAATGATGGATCAAAGGGATTCCCCCCGAATTACAGACCATCTAGCCTTATTGACGTAATGCAAAAGGCTTTTCAGTAGGCCTGTTTTAGCTTGACCATTGGAAAGAAGAACATGGAGCTTTGTCCTACCTACGAGCGGGGTTTAGAAGTCAGACAAGCACAATTGACCAGGTCTTCAGGTTCATGACTATTTATTATTATTTTTTTTTTAAAAATCCCACCCATATCTAGTCTTTGTAAATCTGAAGTCAGTGTTTGACCTGGTCCTCCCCCTCCACTAAATTGTGGGAAGTTTTAAAAGACAGTGAGGTGTCACCAGACCTCTTGTCACTTGCATAACAACATTTATGCACTGGTCTGATGAGGCCCTAGGAGGGATTCATAAGGGTGTTCGCCAGGGGTGCGTCCATGCTTCATCTTGGTTTCATTATATCTAAACAGGGTGGTTGCTTACTTGGAAGACTGTAAGAGTGATGCACCAAGGCTGGCGGGTAGGATTATGAAATTGTATGTATTATATTTTTATCTGTTTTTTTAATAAGTATATATAATACATGATTTGAATTGTATTGTTTGTGTTGATTTATGTGCTTTTATGGTAATACATCTGAAAAAAGTGATATTTGACCGACCTATGTTACTTTTCCACTTAACTTTGTACAGTTTGGGTCTAGCTAATGGGCGTAAGTGTTTACAAAATGCATGTGCTTGGGGGACAGCATGCATTATATTGGCACCCAATCAAAGCACTTTCTCTGGCAGATGTCTGACTTCTGCGATAGCGAAATGTTGCAGAGCAAAAATGCTCCCTAGGCAAATCAGAGCACTTAATTATTTTTAATTAGGTTAGAGGGAATCGTGCAAGAGTCCCTCAAACCCAACTGTCCAGATATACAAATATTTTTTAACCTTAATTTCTCAAACACTATTGAATGGATTTACACCACATTACAATAAATACTATCTGTGTATCAGAATCTAGCTTCCTGACAAATTTAGTGTAATTCCGTTCAGCATTTTTTGCTGCAGCCTTGCCTAAAGAAGTGCATGGAAAATGCCTGATTTGCACGAAACATGCCATTCTTCTAACTTTGTCAGCTACACTTCATCATGCCAAGATCGTGACTGTCCATCCATAAGAAAAAATGGTAAGTGTATTATAAAACATTTGAAATATTTTATTGATTAAGATGGGGGAGTGCTGGGTGGTTGGAATTTTGTGGATCCCTGTAGATTCTGGTTCTTGTGGAAAGATAATCGGAGAATGCCAATTTCTTATCTGATCTTAAAAATATGCAAGGATATTACTAAACCACCAGACAGAACAATCATTTCTGAAATTGACAGTTTGTTTGAAAACTAATCAAATTATATAGCCTTTTTCTTGCCGGATTCTGTGAAGAATACACCATGTTATATAAAGGGCACTGGCGAGGTTTATTTCCACATATAGCACTAAAGAAAGAGTTGTACAAAAGATCATGACCAAATGCTGGCACCTTATAAAGAATGACTGATGATAGGTCTTTTGATCCAAGACAAACCTGGGTTAACTTTCAGAAGAGCAAAATTTATGTGAGATGAATTAGGCACTCATTACAACATTGGCGATAAAAGCCGCTAACCGCCGTGCAGAAGACCGCCAACACACCGCCGGGGCTGCGGAATTCCACCACGGTCAATATGACCCAAAGGCCGGAATCCGAAAAAATCTAGACACCCACACAAGTCCGCCACACCAAAGGTCAGTGATAAACTGGTGATAAGAAATCCTCCACCGTCACGCCAACAGGAATACGCCCACACTATCACGACCCACGAATCCACGCAGCGGTCTTTCAACCGCGGTATTCCATTGGCGGTACACACCGCCGCGCTCAAAATACACACACATATACAAAACACATCCACATTGGACAATTCGAAATACACACACCTAATACACATACACACACCACTCCCACACACCTAATACAATATAAAACACACACCCACATAACATCCACGCACCTCACACAACACACCACTAAATATCACCCCACACATCACCCACACCACCCCATGGCACAGCAAAGACACCCCAGGTTCTCTGAGGAGGAGGACAGGGTCATGGTGGAGGAAATCATCCGGGTAGAGACACAGCTATTTGGATCACAGGTGCAGCACACCTCCATAGCTAGGAAGATGGAGCTATGGCGAAGAATCGTGGACAGGGTCAATGCAGTGGGACAGCACCCAAAAAATAGGGATGACATCAGGAAGAGGTGGAACGGCCTACGGGGGAAGGTGCGTTCCGTGGTCTCAAGACACCATATTGCGGTACAGAGGACTGGCGGCGGACCCCTACCTCCTCCCCCACAACTAACAACATGGGAGGAGCAGGTCTCGGCTATTCTGCATCCTGAGGGCCTCGCGGGAGTAGCTGGAGGAATGGACTCTGGTAAGTCAAATCTTTACTATTACATCCCCCACCCTACCTTCATGCCATCACAAACCCCCACCCTCGCCCTCACCCCCATCACTCCTACTCCTCACACATGTCCCACTATCACAAACCACCCATCCCAACACCAAGCCCTGCATGTAACACCAAAGCATGGACACCCATTGCAATTCTGCATTGGTTAACATTGGACCCTATGGGTCCCAGGAGCTAATGACTATGTACGCCGGCGGTGACTGTACGCACCGCCGCGGACATGACCACCATTTTCTATCTGTTCAATCACTCGATACCTGATCTTCAACAGGAGAGGACCTACACTGCAAGTGCTGCTGTGACCTCAGTCTGGAAGAGACAGTGGCTCGTGTGTCTGGGGAAAGGGCCCCTGCTTTCAGCATGGAGGAGTTGGAGAAACTCGTGGATGGGGTCCTCCCCCAGTACACGCTACTCTACGGTCCTCCAGACAAACAGGTAAGTACACTGTGAGCATGCTGTATGGACAATGCTTGTGTGGAGTGGGGTGGATGAAAGATAGGGGGGGGTGAGAATGAGGCGTGCATGAAACGACGGGGAGTGCATGTGCGTCATGGCAAGGGTAGGGATGCGTGCCAATGACTGTGACGGTGCAGTTGGTAATTACTACTCTTTTCCCCTGTACAATTCCTGTAGGTCAGCGCCCACCAGAAGAAGGACATCTGGCGTGCCATCGCCAAGGAAGTCCGGACCCTGGTGGTCTACCACAGACGGAGCACCCACTGCCATAAAAGATGGGAGGACATTCGCCGCTGGAGCAAGAAGACAGTGGACGCCCAGCTGGGGATGGCCTCCCAACGTGGGAGGGGTGCCGGTCGCACCACGACCCCCCTGATGTTCAGGATCATGGCGGTGGCGTATCCGGACTTGGATGGGCACTTGAGGGCATCACAGCAGCCACCAGGGGGTGAGTACATTCTCATTCTGTTGATTCAGCGCACATTTTAGGTGTCTGGGTGGGGGAGGTGGGCTGTGGGTTCCCCTAGGCCAGGGCAAGTTTGCTAGTTAAGTTCCCTTCTTCAGGCAGGCCCCATGGCACCCCACCACACCTGTGTACAGTGCTAACTATACCTAGTCAGGCTCCTGTGACATCCATGTGTGCAGAAATCAGCCATAGCCTTGTAAGCCATGTCCCTGGGATTGAATAGTGGATCCCAAGTGCAGGGAGCTTCTGTGTCTGTTGTGTCCGCCAACGGTAGCGGTATTGCATGCACTGAACATGTCTTTCTTATGTCTCCCCCCTCCTTTTTGTAGTCTCCCTGTACTTGTGTGCATTAGCATCATCAGGCAGAGGTGCAGTGGTACCGAAGCAGGAGGGAGCTGCATCCCACATGGCCCTGGAGGGCGACACTATGGACTCCGAATTCACCTGTGGGACGGAGGGTGAGGGGAGCTCCACGGCGGGGACATGAGCTGACACCAGCGATACGGACTCCTCCTCTGATGGGAGCTCCCTTGCGGTGGCGGCCCCATCTGTGCCCCCCGCATCTACAGGTACAGACCCCTCCCCCCCTACCAGCACCGCCCTCCCAGCAACCCCTCAGCCTTTGCCCCGTGCTCGCTCACCCAGGAGGGTGGGCATTACCTTCGCCCCAGTCACCTCAGCCCCTGTCACCCTGCTGCCCTCAGTGAGGAGGTCATTGACCTCCTCAGGTCTCTCACTGTTGGGCATTCTACAATTTTGAATGCCATCCAGGGTGTAGAGAGGCAGTTGCAACAGACAAATGCATACCTGGAGGGCATTCATTCTGGTCAGGCAGCCCTTCAGCGAGCTTTTCAGAGTCGGCCTCAGCACTGATGGCAGCCATTGTCCCTGTCTCTAGCCTCCCCCCTCCAACTTCCTCCACCCAGACCCACACCCCTGTACCTCAGCCTATCCCAAGCACACCATCAGACCAGCATGCACACACCTCAATACACAAGGGAAGCTCTGGCAAACATAAGCACCACACATCCCACAGGCACTCATGCAAGCATCACACACATGCAGACACACCAACATCCACTGCCTCCACTGTGTCCCCCTTCTCCTCGTCTCCCTCCTCCCTCCCTGTCTCGTCTCCACTCACACCTACATGCACTACATCCTCAGCCACTACGTCCATCACCAGCACACCCACCACCACACCCGCACACGTGCAGTCACCACCCCCACTACCATTCACACCTCCCCTGTGTCCTCTCCCAGTGTGTCTGTGAGGCCACCTCCCGAGGTACAAAAATGCAGCCACACACCCACCTCACGACAGCCTGTAGCCCATGCACCTTCACCCAAAGTCAGTAAACGTACACCTCCTACAACCACAACCTCTTCCTCCTCTCCCAAACCCCCTCCAGCTACCCGTCCCAGTGGGTCTGAGAAACTTTTCCTGGCCAGCCTTGACCTCTTTCCCTCACCTCCCCCACCCCATCAGTCTCCTAGGGCCAGACTCTCCAGGTCCCAACCTAGCACCTCAGCCACAACAGCGGCAGGACCAGTGGTGCCAGTAGTCACCGGATTATGGAGTGCATCAGGCAGCAGGGCAGCCAGAGTGGCAAGGAGCCACAGCACGAACAGTCCCCCACCTGTCAAGCATCAAAAGTTGGCCAGTGCCCGGCGGAAGAGGGGAAAGAAACCAGCCACCAAAGCCGCTCCCAGGGGTACAGTTGGGAGTGTGGAGACAGCTGCGACACCATCCAAGGTGGGAAAGGGGCACAGTAAAATCGGCAAGTCCGGGAAGATCAGCACAGCGGACGAGACCGCCAGCAGCCACACTGCCCAGGAGAAGACCGCCAGAAGCAGCCCCGCTGTCCAGGAAGCGATCGCCAGCAGCCACGCTGCCACAGACAGGACCGCCAGCAGCAGCCCTGCTGCCCAGGAAGCGACCGCCAGCAGCCCCGCTGCCACAGACAGGACTGCCAGCAGCAGCCCCGCTGCCCAGAAAGTGACCGCCAGCAGCCACACTGCCACAGACAAGACCGCCAGCAGCAGCCCCGCTGCCCAGGAAGCGATGCCAGCAGCCCTGCTGCCACAGACAGGACCGCCAGCAGCAGCCCCGCTGCCCAGGAAGCGACCGCCAGCAGCCCCGCTGCCACAGACAGGACCGCCAGCAGCAGCCCCGCTGCCACAGACAAGACCGCCAGCAGCAGCCCCGCTGCCCAGGGGGCGACCGCCAGCAGCCCTGCTGCTCAGGAAGCGACCGCCACCAACCCCGCTGCCACAGACAGGACCGCCATCAGCAGCCCCGCTGCCCAGGAAGCAACTGACAGCAGCCACAATGCCACAGACAAGACCACCACCAGCTGAACCGCTGCCCAGGACACCGCCGCCAGCAGCCCCGCATGCCAGGACAAGACCGCCACAAGCTGAACCGCTGCCCAGGACACCGCCGCCAGCAGCCCCGCAGGCCAGGACAAGACCACCACCAGCCGAACTGCTGCCCAGGACACCGCCACCAGCAGCCCCGCAGGCCAGTCAGCGCCAATGATTCTGACGCTACTGAGTGCGCCACGGGCAGGATGATGCACTCTGGGCACAAGGCCCCCTCCAGAACCAGTGGAGAGATACATCCACTACCTGAGTCCTTGGCAGGATGAAGCACTCTGGGCACAAGGCCCCCTCCAGAACCAGTGGAGTATCACATCTACTACCTGAGTCCTTGGCAGGATGAAGCACTCTGGGCACAAGGCCCCCTACAGAACCAGTGGAGTATCACATCAACTACCTCAGTCCTTGGCAGGATGAAGCACTCTGGGCACAAGGCCCCCTCCAGAAAACAGTGGAGACTGTTATCCACTTGAGAGACTGTGGCTTTGCACTCCCCAGGATTGCACAGTGGGCAACCCACCCACTGTAGAGACTTGCGAGACTGTGGCTTTGCACTCCCCAGGATTGCACAGTGGGCAAACCACCCACTGGAGATACTTGAGAGACTGTGGCTTTGCACTCCCCAGGATTGCACAGTGGGCAAACCACCCACTGTAGAGACTGAAGAGACTGTGGCTTTGCACTCCCCAGGATTGCACAGTGGGCAAACCAACCACTGTAGAGACTTGAGAGACTATGGCTTTGCACTCCCCAGGATTGAACAGTGGGCATGGAGCCGACTCATGGATCTAGTGTTGTGCACTCAACTGGCTGAGGTGCCCCCCCTTCCCTTCCCCCTGAGGTGCCTGTTTTATTTATATCTGATGCCCCTGCAGTGTTCTCTCTGTTTTGATCGGGTATTGAGTGTGGGCCTCGCCCATGCCTTTTGGGCCCAGTGATCCACGGACTATGATGGTGGAATCCCTTGGACTTGTGTTCTTGGTGTATATAATTGTATATAGTATAAATGTTTGTATTTGTAAATATTTTTGATGTATGTAATTGAATATATTACAATTATTCGACTCATTTCCTTTTGTCCTTGCATGCTTCCAGGGGAGGTTGCGGGGTGTAATTGTTATGTATCAATATGTATTAGCGTGTGTGTTGTAGTGGGTGAGGGTGGGGGTGGGGGTGTTGCATGTGTGTGTCACTCTCTTTTGCCTCCCCCCTCCCCTGTGTCGTAGGTGCAGTACTCACCGTTGTCTTAGCCGCCGGCGTTCGTGCTCCTGGTAGAGGAGCAGGAAGATAAAGGCTGGCAGGATCTGGTGCTCGGGTTCCATGGTGTCCTGATTCCTCGTGGGTTGTGTAGAGGTGAGGGTTTTCCCTTTGAATTCATGTTTCCGCCGTGTTTTTGTTCGCAGGGAATCCGCCCCGGAAAAGGTGGCGGATTGGTGGGTTGTAATAGTGTGGGCGGTACATTGTCCTCCGCCTGTCTGTTGGTGGTTACCGCTGCGGTGTTTGTTTGTACCGCCGTGGCGGTCGGAGTGTTAATGTGGCTGTCTATGTTGCCGGTTTCCGCCACGTCATAATTCCACTTTTTTTTCCCACCGGCCTGTTGGCGGTTTTACCGCCACTTTAACACCGACCGCCAGGGTTGTAATGACCACCTTAGTGAGGAGTAGCCCTGAAATAAAAAACTAGGGATATCTGGTTAAAAGGAAGGCAAGGATTTCATAAATGCAATAAACGCAAAACGTGACAGTATGGGATTAATAAAACTGAGTATAATACACCATTTAGCAGAGCTTCACAAAACATCAGAGTAGTAAATACTTGCAAAACCGAGTATGCAGCCTATGTTCTGATGTGCAAATGTAGAATACTATTTGTAGATAGCAGAATTCGACAGGTCCACAATATTTTGCAGCATGTCAGGACAGTAAAGAATAAAGACAAGTCCTACCTAGTATCCTGCCATCTTGCTAAGCTACATAGTAAAAATGGCAGAGACCTTGGGTATTTTGTAATAGAGTTGGTTCCTACAGACCCCACAGGAGGACATACTGAGAACCAACTAAGAAAGTTAGAATCATCTCACATTTTAAAACTGGATAGTAAAACTCCAGCAGCACATAATATAGAAGAGTTATGCACACACCTATAGTAGATCTGTAAAGAGTTGTCAACGTTCTAATTTTGGGCCTACCTTTTATTTAATAATATTTTATATGCTCAGTATTTGTACTCTCCAATTTCCTTTTTTTTTTACTTGGTTACATTGCATTTGTGGCGTATCCATTTTAGTTTCCTACTGGGACAAAGGAGTTTAGCTTAGCCTCTGGCTTGCAGGCCTTTGACCCCATCACCTAGTAACCTTTTATCTACTTAGCTTGCTCTATTTTATTCAATTTATTTTATTATTTCTTCTAGCTGGCTGCCATTGTTTATAAGACACATTTTGATTTGCATTATCAGTGCCACTCTGGGAAGGCATCATTATCAGCATCATGACCAGTGAGGTATTGTCATCATGTCCCTTTCTCACTTATGTGTAATAGGAACATAATGCACACTTGTTGGGGATTGTTTATGCCATTGCTGCCACAAGTCTGTCACCTTATCAGTTGTTTAGGTTATAAACATATACATGATCTGTATAAATACATCTCACACAGACAAGGTCATTGGAAGGGTTCCTTCCAGATGCCATCAATGCTGCATGTCACCTTGCTGCAGAACTCAGCATTTGTGTCACCACTGAGGTTGACCTAAAGACCTCTTGCTTCTCATGGACATGGTACTGTCAGATTAGGTTTACCATACCTAGCTCTCACTAGGGTAGAGAATTAGGCTTTCTTGGTTAGGAATTTTATATCTTATGTTTTTATGTTCACAACTCTCATCTTCACAATTCTGCTTCTTTTACTGTTCATTATCCTAATCATTGCAGCACATGAATTTTATTGTAGATTGCAGTCTGTTCAATAAAACTTTCCTGGATCTCCATTATTGCCTTTGTGAGTGAGACTTGTTGCTAACGAGAGAAAAGGGTAACTTTCGTTCCACCACAACTTCCCTGAAAGTGCATGCATAAAGCTGCCAGAAATCACCTTTGCTTTCTGAGTTTTGGTGAGGTACTGCTTGTGAGCTGGGAGGGTTTGACTGACAGTTGTGACTTGTTGTAGGAGTGACTCAGTCACCTAGAAACAAAAGTGCTGTCATCCCTGAACTAGCAGTCAAGCTTAGGAGCGAGTGTCTAACTACAACATTTTCTTTTACCTCTCGCCTTTCTCTTGTTCCTATATATATATATATATATATATATATATATATATTCACTTAAAACTCCAAAGGTCGCAGAGACGATATAGTTAGGCTCACATTTTAAACAAAACCATAGAAATTCACCTGTTATCGTTAGAGTTATGGTAAGTAACTATAGTTTGCGCACTACAGTGACTATAACTCATGCATCATTGCAGGCAGGGAGACAGGGGAAACCTCTGCTTACTGCCAGGGAGAGTTGTTTGACACTAATGACATCATCAAATCAGACACACACACACACACACACTCACTCATACTGTAATACAACCTCATAAACACCACCACCCATACAACAACTTAAATCCTCATTGACAAACTAATCTAAGTATTGCAACACACCTACTAGCTCATTCACACATCACTAACACTGCTCACTCATGTATAGGTAACTAACATACCGATTAACGCACTTAAGCAACTACTCACACACCTACTCACAACCCCATACAACTACTCTGACACCCACTTGCACACCCATACAAACATTGATATACCTAATATAAGACCCAACCACAAACAGACCCACTCACTAACATATTCTAAAAATGAACTACTCAACCACATAGTCACTTACCCCTCCAGTTACTCACTAATACAAACACTAAAACTCCCAGTCACTCATCAATACAGCCACACATACATCCACTCACTGACAACTAAAAACACTCACACATCCAAATACTCACTCATACAGTCAATCATTCAGCCACTATTTTAATAAAAAAATAGTTACACAACCACTTACTTTTATAAAGACTCACTGATACCACCACTCACTTATGCACACAGCAAATCAAAAATATAGTCACTCAATGATACACTCACTAAATCACCACTAACTCAGTGATTTAGTTGCTATTAAGGCTACTCAATCCTTAGTAAAACGTTTTCACACACAAACTTAGTTACACATACAGTTACTCAGAGATAATCTTCTTTAGTAAAATAACTTCTCATATATAGACTTACTCTCCCAGTCAAGAACTAACTCATCTAGTTATATATATATGGATGCAGCCACTCATACATACCTTGACTCATCCATAAACTCAATAACATAGAAAAGAACACACCAATTTAATCAATTAAACAAGTAGGGCCTGATTACAACCTTGGAGGTTGGGATACTCCGTCCCAGACGTGACGGGTATCCCGCCTGCCATTTTACAAATTTCATAGGATGTAATGGAACTTGCAATATGGCAGGCAGGATATCCGTCATGTTTGTGATGGAGTATTCCATCAGCCAAGGTCGGAATCAGGCCCGTAGTGACTACTCTATGCAAACACTCTCACACACTTTCACACAACTGATCATCCACTCAGACCCCCACTCAAAGTACCAATACACTCTATCATAAAGTCAATTTCTTACCTAGACACCTATTTACACATCCACTCACTTGTTCTTACACCAAGTCAATTCCTCACTCAAGACTGCAAGCACTCACATCTCCAATAATACATACATGGGTCCACTTGCACACAGTGGATGATGTCATCAGTGAGGTCATTTCAGATGTCACCAGTGATGTCATCGGTGATGTCATTGACTATGTCATGAGTGATGTAACATGTGAGATGTGAGGTCAGAAACAGTGCGTTACAGGGGCACAAATTATAGTTAGCTGAGGTGACCATAACTGCTGAATTACTATGGTTTTGTATGCAATTAAATTCAGAACCTAATTATAACGGCCTTTTAACCTTTGATTTATTTTTTTATATATATATATATATATATATATATATATATATATATATATATATATATATATATATATTTATTTATACATATCTCCAAAAATAGAAGGCATGCACACCCAAAGGTAGCCAGTTAAAACAGGACTTCTTTTTAATGGGCAACAATCAACCGTATGCAACACACCATGAGCATGAGATGGTTGAAAACATACAGAGAGACATTTATAGTGCTCGAGTGAAAGTAAACATGGATGACAGGCTGTGGCTGGAACATTTCACTTTGTAAATGATGAGGGCTTATCTTAGAAGGGTTAAAATACTGTGGTAAACAATACATTAGTATATAATATCTCAGCATTTACACAAAATTAATGTATAAACTATGAAAGTAAATCTGAATCATTCCATTACGAGTGTATGCACCCCAGTGGGTAAGCGGAGTATCACAAGAATTAATCAATTAACCCAATTGCACATTATGAATTGTTTGGCACCATTGATAACCCTGATGTTGGCCCCAAATCCAAATGCTCATACAAATAAAAATAATAATGATTCAATTTAATTATGCCACAAAATTAAATTAACATAATGATAGCAATAATTCACCCATCATGATCTCTGGTCAGCGAAAGTTAAATGCCTGATTGATTAGAGCATTCAAGTATCACAAAACAGTAATTAACCAGTTGAAGCCAGGTAAAGTCCTTCTTGTGGTGAAACCCAATAGTACAGCTGATGCAGTCCTTCAGAGTGCAGTGTCCAGGTGCAGGTCAGAGGTCCAGCAGGGCAGTCCTTCTTCTTCTTCTGTTCTTCCTTGTAGGGATCTGAGGTGTGGGTGCAGCGCTGCCATATTTATCCTTGCTCCTGAGTGAAAAACAAGGGGGTCCTGACTGTCCAATCAGAGGTAGGGTCCTTCCCCCTATGATGACCACTTCCTGGGAAGTGTGGCAAAAATCAGTCTCAGGGAGCAACATTCTTCAAAAATCCAACATGGCTGAAAATGATTTTTGGAGGTTAGATCTGGCTGAGTCCAACCACTGGTGGCTAAAAATCCTAAACATGCCCCTCTCCTGCCCTCTCCTAATCCAATCAAAAGGGCACCTAATTGTCTGAGGTTGCAGGGTGTAAGAGAGGTGCTGGGTTGCTACAAATGTCCTTCCCTGCCTTTGAAGACCAGTTTGGCAGCCCTCCCCCCTTCCTGCTTCCCCATCTGCTGAGGCAGATCTCCTCACCTAAGCCGCACCCTTTGTGTTCAGCCCAGGCCACTTCACATCCCATCAATGCAGCCTGGCCAGGCTGCCAGAGGCTGGCCAATCAGAGAAGAGCACTTCAGAGCTGAAGTTGGCAACTTTTCAGGTAGAGTTTAAAACTCTTTACCTGAACTAGTTTTATTAAATCCAACAATTTTATGTTGTGGGATTTATTATAACAATTATTTGATACCAAACTCGAGGTATCTGACACTTAGGGGACACTGTTAATTAAAATAAAGTCTCCACATTTTAGCCCATGGAGGCCATTCACTAAAGTGAGAGAAAAACAATTTTGGTTGTTTTACCTCAAAAGGGCTTATAAAACAATTTTTATAACATCCCTGATTATAGATCGGTGGCACCCATCCCTAGGGGCACATAGGGCACACCTTAGGGGTATGTAAAATTGAGGTAGTTTAAGACTTTGGAAGTGCTTTTAATTCCAGACTTTTAATTCCAGAGTCGAATTTGTATATAACTTTAGTTTAAAAGCAGCCAGCAAGGCAGGCCTTCCTTTAAAATGACACTGGGCACCTCAGCAGTGCACCTATGGGTACTCTTCCTATTCTGGGGTTCCTAAACCTACATGCCCTACCATGTATTAGGGACTTATAGGTAGGTTAATACTGCTAATTATAATTAGCCTAATTTGCATGTCCACTGTACACAGAGCACTGGTCCTGGGACTGGTAAGCAGTACCCTGGGCACAGCCAAGAGGCAGTAACCACCGGTATCTGTCCAAAAAGTTTGGGGGTGACCAGGGCAAAAAAGAGGACTTTCCTACACTGCCCCCCTCCCCAGATGAAAGGTGATGGGTACTAACCTACCCCATGGTAGTCCTCATCAGCTAAGTGGACAAATCTGGAAAGGCCATCTGCATTGGCATGGGCACTCCCAGGTCTATGTTCCACTATGAAGTCCATCCCCTGTAGGGAAAAGGACCACCTTAACAGTTTTGGGTTCTCCCTCCTCATTTGCATCAACCATCTGAGAGGTCTGTGGTCATTTTGAACATGGAAGTGAGTGCTAAACATGTATGGCCTCAACTTCTTCAGGGACCAGATCACAGCAAAGGCCTCCCTCTCAATGGCACTCCATATATTCTCTCTGGGGAGCAGTCGCCTGCAGATAAAGGCAACTGGCTGATCTTGACCCTCTTCATTAACTTGTGCTAACACTGCCCCAATCCCTTCTTCTGAAGCATTGGTTTGCACTATAAACTCTTTGCTATAGTCAGGGGCCAGTAACACTGGTGCTGAGCACATATCCTGTTTCAGAGTGTCAAAGGCTTTTTGACACCTTGGGGTCCAAATGACTTTCTTGGGCTGTTTCTTTGAGGTGAGTTCTGTCAGAGGGGCCACTATGGTCCCATAGTTTTGAACAAACCTCCTGTAGTACCCAGTCAGGCCAAGAAATGCCTGACCTGAGTCTGGGTTTTAGGAGCCTCCAAATCCAGGATAGTCTGGATCTTGGGCTGGAGAGGCTGTGCATGGCCTCCACCAACAAGGTGGCCCAGGTTCACAATTGAACTTTGTCCTATCTGGCACTTAGTTACCTTGATAGTCGAGCCTGCTTGAAGCAGGGCTTGAATCACTTCCTTCAGGTAGACCAGGTTGAACTGAATACAGCTTTATCATCCAGATAAGCTGCACTGAAAGATTCCAACCCAGAAAGGACTCTGCTCACCAACCGTTGGAAGGTGGCAGAAGCATTCTTCAGGCCAAAGGCATCACTTTGAACTGAAAGTAGTCCTTTGGTGCCTTAAATGCTGACCTCTCCTTAGCTCCTGGACTGAAGGCAATTTGCCAGTATCCTGAGGTCAGGTTAAATGTACTCAGGAACTTGGCAGCCCCGACCTATCAATGAGCTCATCAGCTCTAGGTATGGGGTTTGCATCAATCTTGGTGACTGCATTTAGACCTCTGTAGTCTAAACAGAATCTTAATTCCTTTTCCTTTTTCCCACTGTGGGGATTAAGTTTGGGTACCGGTAACACTGGACTGGACCAAGGACTATCAGAGGGCTCCGTTACCTCGAGATCCAACATCTTAGCCACCTCAGCCTTGATGTTGGCCTTGACCTGGTCAGACAGCCTGTACAGCTTGTTTTTGACAGGTAAGCTGTCACCGGTGTCAATATCATTGGCACACTAACTTTCTGCAGTCTTTTTGCTGTCAACTTGAGAGAGAGTACCACTCCTTCCACTGACCGATCTTGTGCATTTGTGGAAAGGAGGTGTGGCAGAGGTTCACTCTCCTGTTTACATGCAGGATCTTATGAGGATTTGTGGGGGTGCCAAGGTCCACCATGTAGATGCCCTCACCCTTCTTTTCCGAAATTGGATAGGGCCCAGTACATTTGGCCTGAAGTGCCCTGGGAGGCAAAGGCTCCAAAACCCACACCAGCTGACCTGGGTGATACTTAAGCATGGTAGCCCTCTGGTCATGCTAGAGCTTCATGAGCTCTTGGCTGGCCTCCAGGTTGCTGCTTGTCTTTTTCATGTACTCAGCCATGTGAGACCGCAGGCCGAGCACACAGACTAGCACATGCAGCTTGGACTCTTTGAGAGGTGTCTACCAAGACTCTCTCACCAAGCACAATGGGTTTCTTACAGGGTACCCAAACAGCACCTCAAAAAGGCTCAATTGACCCTTCATGTAGCACCTCTCTGTATGCAAACATCAGGCATGGGAGGAGAACATCCCATCTCCTCCTGCGTTTGTCAGACAAACTCATGATCATGCCCTTCAGTGTCTTGTTAAATCTTTCCACCAGACCATTGGTCTGGGGATGATAAGGGGCTGATATAAAATGTGTGCCCTTATCTGAGACCACCTCCTTTGGGAATACCACTCTGGTGAAAACACCAAGTAGGGCCCTAGCCACTGTCCTGAGGGGTATTGCCTCAGGGTACCTGGTGGCATGGTCCACAACCACCAAAATGTACCTGTTGCCTGAGGCAGGTGGTGGTTCCAGGCGCCAAACAATGTTAATGCCCACCCTCCCAAAGGGAGTCCCAACCACTGACAGTGGTATCAAGGGAGCCTTTGACTTGCCCCCTGCCTTGCTATTCGTCTGGCAGGTGACAGAGGAGCTGCAAAACTCAGTGACTTTCTCTGACATTTGAGGCCAATAGAAATGGTTGACCATCCTGTTCCAGGTCTTGGTCTGCCCCAAATGTCCAGCTAAGGCGATCTCATATCTCAACGTTAGGAGGAATTCTCTATACTTCTGGGGGACCACCACTCTCCTGGTTGCCCCTGGTTTGTGGTCCGTTGTGTTCGTGTAGAGAACTCCATCCTCTCAATAAACTTTGTGGGTTCCACTGTTATCCCCTTGTTCTTGCCTGGCAGCAGTCTGCCTCAGGCCCTCAAGAGTGGGACACTCTCTTTGTCCCTGGCACAATACATCTCTGGTGGGCACACCTGCCCCTTGCAGTTCTGCCAAATAGGACAGAGCTTGCAGGGATAGGGACCCTCCCTCAAAGGTCAGATCCTCCCCCTTCGTTTGCATTGCCAGACCCCGTGCCATTTCTCTTCTTCTTGGAGGCTTGTCCCATTGTTCAAGGGTCCAAGTGTCCAGCACTTCCCTGTTGTGCTGCCTGTGACCTGGTCTCAGCACACACCCATTCAGCAAGGTCCAGCATCTGTGCATGGACCCTTCTTTCCACCTCTGGCCGTTCAAATGCTTCCAAATCGTTTCCCAGCAGACATTCTACTGGTAGGGCAGGAGCTACTGCTACCTTCATAGGGCCAGCCACACTTCTCCATTCCAGGTTCATCATGGGATGGAGTTTGGTTCTGCTATCTGCATATGTTACTTGGTGGAAGACACCAGGTAAAACCTGCTCTGGAGAAACCTTCTTTTCTGTGACCATCGTCACACTTACTCTGGTATCTCTCAGAGCTTCCACCCCAGTCCCTTTGACTTTAGGCCTCTGCCTATACCTCTTCATGCTGGAAGGTAAGGTGGTCATAGTTGCAATGTGCATCCTACCCACAGACACTAAGGTGACCTCTATGTACCCTGATCCCATCCCCGGGCCAACTTCCACCCCCACACCTACACTAGCAATCCCATGGGACTGCCCACCTGTGGGGGGCTTCTTGGAGCAGATAGCATCCCCTCTTTTGTGTCTTGGTTGATGTCACTCAAAACACTTGCCGGCGATAGCAAGCTCCTGAAACTTTCCTGCCTTACAGGATCATAATGCTTCCCTGGGACCCTTTCCCCTTAGAAATGGCATGGCTTGGGGCTCCCCCACCCTGAGAAGGTTTTGGGGACTCTTGTGAGGACTCTTTAGACTTTTTGTCATCCTTCTCTTGGTTCTTCCCCTGAGAAGAACCATGTCCTCCTCTAGGGGTTTCTGGTTAACCCTAGTCCTTAATCAGTGGTCTGCTGCCTCCCCCAGCTCTCTGGGGTTGGTCAACTTACAGTCAACTAGATACTGGTGGAGTTTCTCTTGGGCACAATTAGTTGGAAGGTGCTCCCTCATAATCAAATTGTAAAGCCCCTTAAAGATACTTACCTTGTTGCCCTGTATCCAGCCCTCTAGTGCCTTAAATGAGGTGTCCACAAAATCAACCTGGGGCTGGGTAATTGTCTTCTGGGTGTCCCCCTAAACTTCAGTCTATACTGTTCTGGGGTCAGACGAAACATTTTAGTTAAGCACCTCTTCATACTAAGGTATGAATCTACCTCCTCCCCACTTAAGGTCTGAAGCCTATCCCTCTCAGAGTATGGGACCAACTCCCATAGAAGTGAACCCCAGTACTGAGGCATAACTCCCCTCATCTGGAGGGCCCTCTCAAAGGCCCCCAGCCATTTGTCTATATCGTCCCCCTCTACATAGGCAGGAACCACCCCTTTGGGTAATCTGGGGCAAAAACACCTACCCTTGGACATCTCAGCTTCTATGTCGCTGCCACCATCTCTTTGCTCTTCCCTTGCCCACTTTTTCTTTTCCAGGGCCAGCTTCTCTGCCTCCAAAGCTATAAATGCTAGCTGGGACTCCAGCTCTCTTTCTCTAAGGGACAGGTTCTATCCTACTGAGGGGATCCCCTTCCCCCAAATAGTTTTGGGTGTGGCCCTAGTAACTGTGTGTAGTGAGGACCAGTCTTCCTCATCCTCACCCAGGATCAGAAGTCCTCCCTCCCCTGACTGGTTGGAGCTGGCTTCCTCCCATACTTCTTACTCCCCTGTAACTTCCTCTGTGCCTACTTCTTGGGCCTCAGCCCAGGCTGTTAGGGAATTTATCAAAACATTCTTCCTGAGGTTAGTGGCTGCAGGCAACCCCCTCTCAATACACAACCCCCTAAGCTGGACTACTGTAATTGTGGATGGGCTAGCCAGATCAAGCTCCATGGTTCCCTAGTTTTGTGTCAACAAAAACATTTTGAAAAAATTTAAATTAAGAATTCAGAAAAATCACGAAAATTCAATAATTGAAATTAATCAAATTTAAAAATCAAATTTTTTTTTGCACTAGGACAATTTAAAAGAGTTTTAATCTGCTTTACTTAACACTGTAGTGTGATACTGAACACAAGTACTGTATCCCACCACTGCGCACCAAAAATATTGGAAAGTGGATTATTGGTAGGAGCAGGTAAGTACCTACACTTAGCTATAGGCCACTAACCCCCACTAGGTTCAGTTAGGTCTCAATACATTAACCCTAGCTCAACCCTTGGTAGCTTGGTAGAGAGTGACAAGGCTAAACTTAGGAGACAAAGGCCCTCATTATGACAATGGCAGTAAATCCCGCTTACTGCTGCGCTAACTTACCGCCGCGCTGGCGAATATCCGTTCACCATATTATGACACACACACACCAATCCAACAGAATACAGCCACATACACAAATCCGCCAGACCAAAGGTCAATGCTAAAGTGGCGGTCTCAAAACCCATACCGTTAATCCAACAGAACAACGCCCATCACATTATGACCCATGAATCACCACAGCGGACATTCAATGGCGGTAAACCATTGGCGGTACATACCACCGCGCTCAGAATGGACACCCACATACAAAACAACACTACATTGGACAATACCAAAAACACACACCTGACACTCATAAACACACCACTATAAAACACATACCCACATTACCCACAACCCTTTACGAATGCAAATTATTGCCACCAGACTGACACCAAGACACGTAGACAACTAGACACACACACCACATACAGCCATACACCCCTCACACACTCCACATCACACACCTCACCACATTACCCAACACACCCTTCCCAACACACATCACACAACACCCATGACACCACAAAGGCACCCCCATTTGACTGAGGAGGAGTTAAGGGTCATGGTATAGGAAATTGTCAGGGTGGAGCCACAGCTCTTTGGAGCACAGGTACAGCAAATATCTATAGCAAGGAAGATGGAGCTATGGCGGAGAATCGTGGACACAGTCAATGCCGTGGGAAAGCACCCAAGAACAAGGGATGACATCAGGAAGAGGTGGAATGACTTACGGGGGAAGGTACGTTCCATAGCAGCAAGACACCAGCTCGCCATACAGAGGACTGGCGGTGGACCCCCACCTCCTCCCCCATATCTCACAGCATGGGAGGAGCAGGTACTGGCAATACTGCATCCTGAGGGACTGGCCGGAGTTGGCGGAGGACTGGACACTGGTAAGTCTACTTTTGACAGTTATCACCCCCACACCACACCTGCATGCCATCACACACCCTCACCCTCACTCCAATCACTCCACCACATCCCACACACTTCACCAACACATCTCACTAATCCCAATGCCAGGCCCTGCATGCTGTACCAATGCATGGACACCCCTCCCAGCCCTGCATGAAGACTAATCACTAAAGCATGGACAGTGTAGGGAAACTAACAATCCCACAATACACCAACATACAAAAGCAAAAGCTGGCAGGGTAACAACAACCATAGAGGGAAAGCTATAGAAGTACAAATATCATACACTTGAAGCATAATACATCATTTACATCACCACATGTACCCCAGCTAATGTCAGTGGAGAGAAGGTGCCACCACTATCCAGTCCCCCAACAGAAGATGCCTCCAGTGATGACAGTGACTCTGGACTTCTGGATCTGGATGATCTACCTGGCCCATCAGGGACCACTGGACAGCCGGTCACCCAAGCCCACTCACAGACCACCACAGAGCCTCCCCCATGAGGAACCAACACCACAGCACCCACCCAGCGTACCCACACCTCTGTCCCCAGGACACGTCAATCAGCAGTGTGCCCACCTGTACAGGGACCCCAGGCCACACCTTTCCCCCAAGACAATCAGTGGCAGTGGGCACACCGTTTAGGGGACAGAGGCACAGGCCAACAGGGATACTGGGAGGACTGCTGTGTGCCGGGGGGGGACAGGAGCAGGGAACTGACTCTCCAGGAGGCACTCTCTGAGATCCTGGGAGCCTACCAACATTCCCAGGACACGATGGGCCAGATCCTATACAACGTGCAGGAGAACAGACAGCTGCATGAGTGACAGTATCAGGGTATCAGGGATGACTTGCAGGACATTAACAACACCCTGATCTCCATAGCAGGAGTGCTGGCAGACATGGCCAACATCATGAGGGAGGCAACAACCCATCAGCGGGCCCCTACCACTAGCCAGTCATCTGAGCAGCCCTCCACTTCAGCTGCTGCTAGTGGCCAGGGGGCCCCGCCACAGGACTCACATGCCACCAGCACCCCTCCCCCTGCAGAAGATAAACCATCCTGCAAACATTCCCTGTGACCCAGAGAGAAGTCAGAGACACTTGCCAAGACCACCGCCAGGAAATGAGACTCTCCTGATTGCCCCCTTTGTGTCCCACTCTGCCACCTTGTCCAACGTGAACTGCCATTGCTCCCCTTCCTATGTCCCCATGGACACTGCACCTTTGCTACAAACAGACTGTAACAATATCCTGGACTTTCCTCCATCATCACCCCATTCTATTGCACTCCCCCCATATATTTTAGCACAAGAATAAACATCCTTGGATAAAACTCAACTACTAGTATTTCATGTATTGCAAATTTGTATTGATTGAAACAGCTACAACCATTGCAAATGAACTGTACATAGTATGAGCATAGAATGAATGACCTGTTGCTGGCCGTTGTGATCACATCAGGACAATGTTGTCATATCACCAACATCTGTCAAATGAATATCCATAGGTAAGAGTAAATAGGGCAAACAAGTGGGTAATGCCAGCATGCCAATGCCACACAGAAGACAGCCATAGAAATGTGAATTTGCTCTGTCTCACCTGTGTGTCATTGGAAGTGCTGACGTATCACCAATGTTCTGTTGTCCACATCCTCATCCTCTGCCTCCTCATCCTCACTGTCCTTAGGGTCCACTGCTGCCACAGGGGCATCTCCTGTCTCCTCCTCCTGCAGAAAAGATAAATGGCGACTTAGGGCCATGTTGTGCAACATGCAGCATGCCACTACTATCTGGCAGACCTTCTTGTGTGAGTAGCACAAGGATCCACCTCTCTGATGGAGGCACCTGAACCTGGCCTTCAGGAGGCAAAAGGTCCTCTCACTGATCCTTGTGGTTCGCCCATGTGCCTCATTATAACGTTCTTCTGCCTTTGTCCTGGCATTCCTCACAGGGGTCAGCAGCCATGATAGGTTTGAGTAACCAGAATCACCTGCAAATACTGAGGGACAACAAGTAGCCACACACTATCCAATATGGCCAACAGCATAGGCATACACCAACATATACTGGGAGGGAACCAAGGCTCACCTATTAGTCACACTCTGTGCCTCTGTAGTTGGGACATCACATTTGGGATTCTGCTATTCCTTAGGACAAAGGCATCATGCACTGACCCAGGATACTTAGCACTGATGTGGGAGATATACTGGTCCGCCAGGTACACCATCTGACCATCTGCATATTCATGGAGTGGAGACTCTTACGATTCCTGAACACCTGTTCATTTTGCCGGGGGGGAGGGGGGTAATTGCAATATGTGTTCCATCAATCGCCCCAATTATATTGGGGATATGTCCCACAGTGGCCATATCCTCCACCTGGGAGAGCGCAATGTAGCTGCACATGTGTTTTATCAGGGCAGACAAGACTCTTGCCAGCACTATTGAGAACATTGGCTGTGACATTCCTGCTGCTAAGCCCACTGTCACTCGGAAAGAACCAGTTGCCAGGAAATGGAGCACTGCTAGAACTTGCACAAGACGGGGGATCCCAGTGGGATGACGGATAGATGAGATCAGGTCAGGTTCCAACTGGGCACACAGCTCTGTGATTGTGGCCCTGTCTGGTCTCTAGGTGAGTATAATGTGCTTGTCCTCCAGAGTAGCCAAGTCCACCAAGGGTCTGTACATGGGGGTATGTCTCCATCTCCTATTCATCCGCAGCAGTAGGTATCTAAGGGACACAAGCGTAAGTAGGCTGTCACATTTTGAACAACTATACCACAACAGCAGTCCACATCATGCAATCATGTTTTGGGACAGTGGAATTTAAATGTATGTGCCTATCTACCCTGTGATGCAGGAATAATCGATAGGCCTTTCCCCCCCCCCCCCCGAAATGGCGACCGCCTGTCCTGTGTGGAGGGACAGGTGGAAGTGAGGTAATGCAGCCGACGTTGTGCGCCCGTGGCGGTAGGTGGTCGTGAACCGCCGGGCAATTCCTCATTTGTTTATATTGGGCCCTATGGTGTACAGTGGCCAATGGGGATCTACACCATTGGTGATGGTATGCACTGCCGCAGACGTGACCGCCATTTTATTTCACATTCCTCACTTGTTTCCTGACCTTCCATAGGAGAGGACCTACACTGCATGTGCTACTGTGACCTGTGCCTGGAACCTACCATGGCCCGTGTGACCAGGGAAAGGGCCCCAGCCTTCACTTTGGAGGAGCTGGAATGACTTCTGGATGGGGTCCTACCCTGGTACGGACTGCTGTATGGGCCTCCAGACCAACAGGTGAGTACACTTTGGGCACGATGCATGTGGCATGAATGCATGGAGTTGTGTGTGAAGGCATCGTGTAAGGGGGGATGTCCTCTTGGTGGCGTACATTTTGTGCGCTGGGCTATGTGTGTGCCATTGGTGATGGAAACAGATATGGTGGGCCACTTTTGTAACAGCCTGGACTGTTTGTCTAATGGTGTTCTCCTGTCTGTATTGCCTCTGCAGGTCAGCACCCATCAAAAGAAGGGGATTTGATGTGCCATCGCTAGGAGGTGCGGACCCCCGGGTCTATGGCAGGCGGAGCACCCACTTTCGGAAACAGTGGTAGGACCTGAGACGCTGGGTACGAAAGACCGCAAAGTCCCAGCTGTGGGCCTCCCAGCGAGAAAGGGGTGCCCGTCGGACCCTGACCCCCCTGATCGCCCACATACTGGTGGTGGCCTACCCTGAGCTGGATGGGCGCTTGAGGGCATCACAGCAGCCACAAGGAGGTACAGTGGCTATCATAACAATTAACGGCTGGTGGGTGGTATCCGGATGGTGGTTGTGTGTCCTTGGGTGCCCCTAGGCCAGGCATAGCAGCATAGGTCCTCTGGAGGCTAAGGGATTGAATTAAAATACTGCTTACCTAGCTTGTTAGTGTTCACTTCTGGTCAGGGCTGTGTGGGTACCAGGTCTGCTGCATTTTGCAGTATGTGCTCCTCCTCATTACTTTTTGACTAGCCATTTCACTGGTAGTACAATGCATAGTTCGTAGGCATGTTCCCTGTGTGTGAGTGTGCTGTGTACGCCAACGGTGGTGTTGGAGTAGTCATTGACCCAGTGTATCTTTTGTCTCTCTCTCTCTCCCCCCTTTCTTGTTTTGTCATCCTGTCCTTATATGCATTAGCATCATCTAGCGGAGGAGCAGAGTCCACCGACGCTGAGGGAACCGGTGGGACGGAGGGCGAGGGGAGCACCATGGCGGAGACTGGAGGGGACAACACAGACAAGATACCTCCTCTGATGGGAGCTCACCTCTGTGACCACCCCAGCTGCAGGTACAGCCACCACCCCACGTACCAGCACCACCATCCCAGCAGCCCCTCAGTGAGTTGCCCGTGCCCGCTCACCCAGGAAGGTGGGCATCTTCTTCGCCCCAGGCACCTCAGGTCCTGCCCCAGTGAGCCATGCTGCCCTGAGTGAGGACGCTATTGACCTTCTGAGATCCATCTCTGTAGGGCAATCAACCATTGTGAATGCCATCCAGGGGCTGGTAGCCCAGATGCAGCAATGAAATGGATTCCTGGAGGGCATTCACGGTGGATTGGTGGGCCAACAGAGATCGATTCAGGCTCTGGCCCCCTCTCTGATGGCAGCCATTGTACCTGTTTCTACCGTCCCCCCTCCAACTTCCACTTCCCAGTCCCATTCTCCTAAACCCCAACCCATCCCAAGCCCACATCCAGACGAGCATGCACACAAGGCAACACACAAGAGTGTCACAGGCAAGCACAAGCACCACACCGCATCCCATAGGCACTCACACAAACACCATTCAATTGCAGACACGACAACATCCACTGTCTCCACTGTCTCCCCCTCCCCCTCCTCCTCCTCTTACTCCACCTCCCAGCCAGTTACATCCTGTTAGATTTTTCATCCTTGGTGTGGTCTCCCTTAACTTTTTCCCTCTGTTTTCCAGGTTGTTGATGTGTGTTGGAGTCTGTTTTTGCTGGTTTTGTTACTCTGGGCACTTTACTACTGCTAACCAGTGCTACAGTGCAAGTGCTCCTATACAAAATGTGTATGTAATTGGCTCATCCATGATTGGCATATTTTATTTACTAGTAAGTCCCTAGTACAATGCACTAGTGGTGCCCAGGGCCTGTAAATCAAATGCTACTAGTGTGCCTGCAGCATTGTTGTACCACTCACATAAGTAGCTCTGTAATCATGTCTCAGACCTCCCACTGCAGTGTCAGTGTGTGCAGTTTTTAACTGTAATTTCAACTTGGCAAGTGTACCCACTTGCCAGGCCTAAAGCTTCACTTTTCTTACATGTAAGGCACCCCAAGGTAGGCCCTAAGTAGCCCCAAGGGCAGGGTGCAGTGTATGGTTAAGGTAGGACATATAGTAATGTGTTTTATTTGTCCTGATAGTGAAATATTGCTAAATTCGTTTTTCACTTTTGCAAGGCCTGTCCCTCTCATAGGTTAACATAGGGCTACCTTTAAATATGATCAAAGGGTAGATTCCCTTTGGGAGAGGATAGACATGTGGAGTTTGGGGTCTCTGAGCTCACAATTTAAAAATACATATTTTAGTAAAGTTGATTTTAAGATTGTGTGCATTTTCTTACTTATACCATTTCTGTGACTCTGCCTGTTTGTGGATTCCCTTTCTGGGTCAGTTTGACAGTTTGGCTGGTTGCACCTCTTACTAGACAGTGAAACAAAGGGGGCTGGGGTGTTGTCTGCATTTCCTGATGAAACATCTGTGCTAGGAGGGAGGGGAGGAGTGGTCACTCACACCTGAAAGGGCTGTGCCTGCCTTCACCCAATGCAGTCTCCAACCCCCTGGTGTGTGTCTGGGGCCTGGCCTGGGCAAAGCAGGATTTCACAAACCAGAGAGACATTCCTTTGAAGTAGGCTTACTTCAAAGGGCAAAATGGGTATAAGAAGGGCACCCAAAACAACAGACTTTAGAACACTTCTGGAAACCAAGCCGAACCTCTGCTTGGAGAAGAGCTGAAGAGCTGGGGAAAAAGAACTGCCCTGCCTGTGACTGTGCTTTGTGGAGCTATCCTGCAGTTGCTGCTTCTGCCTGTGCTAGAGGACAAAGACTGGACTTTGTGTTGTCTTCCTTCTTGTGAAGATCTCCAAGGGCTTGATTTAGAGCTTGCCTCCTGTTGTTTGAAGTCTCAGGGAGAGCAAAGACTTCTCTCTGCCAGCACCTGGAGCCTCTGGAGAGACTCCTACTCTGCCAAGTGGTGCACATCCAGTTCCTGGGACCCTGCGAAGAGAAGCTGACAGCCCAAGAGTGAGATATCCAGACACAGACCGCCGTGCTGGGAAAAGATCAACGCAACTCCGATCTGTGGCTGAAAAATCGATGCGCCGCCGGCTTCGCTGCTGAAAATCAATGCTCTCCAGCAACGCAACCGGAAGATCGACGCCCGCAGCTGGGGAAGCAACATGCACCATCGCTGATGGAGGCTGGTGAGATTGCAACCAGCGCGGCGTGCTTTTCAGACCATTGTGCGGCTGAATTTCTGGCGCAAACACCGCTGGGCGTGTAAAACCGATGCAAGGCCTGCCCAGACCCAAGAGTGCTGACCAGATCGACGCATCGCTCTCCTGTGGAGAGAAGAAACGATGTACGCCAACCCGACTAAAGGAGAAATGACGCATGGTCTTGCTCGACACATTGCAAGCCCTTTTTGACACGCACTTGCCCGTGTGGGGTTATTTTTGACACACCCAAGATACATTTTCACAATAACGGTGTTAGCATTGTGTTTAAAATTACATGAAGACTGTTTTTGCTTTTTAATTGATAACTTGACTTGTGTATTTTGGATTTTTGTCATTTTGGGCTTGCTTTCTTTAGATAAATATTCTCTATTTTTCTAAACTTGTGTTGTGTCATTTTGTAGTGTTTTCATTAAGTTACTGTGTGTTGGTACAAATACTTTACACCTAGCACTCTGAAGTTAAGCCTGCCTGCTCATGCCAAGCTACCAAGAAGGTGAGTGGGGGTTGGCTGAGGGTGATTCTCCTTTTCCCTGAGTAGAGTGAGGGTCCTTGCTTTGACAGTGGGGGTAACCTGACTGCCACCCAAAGACCCCATTTCTAAAACATCCACACTCACACCTGCATGTACTACATCAATATCCACTACCAGCATCATCACCATACCAAGCAGAACACAACCCTCACTGGCAGACACCTCCACAACATCCATGCACGCATCCGCTGTGTCCTTTCCCACTGTGTCTGTTCCCCCCTCCTAAAGGACACAAACGCAAGCACCTGCACCCAAATCCAGCAGCCATATACATCTGATGACCACTCCCTCATCCTCCAATCCCATTACTCCTCCCTCCTTCCGCCCCAATGTCCATAAAAAGCTTTTCTCTTCCCAGATTGACCTTTTCCCCACCCCCCGTCCTGCACGTCTGGGCAGGGTACCAAGGACACAACCCAGCACCTCAGCAAAACAGTCCAGGGGGACACTGGTAGCACCACCTACTCGTGGTGGTAGGGATACCAGACCAACAACACTGGAGGGGAAGGAGGCAGCACAACCTGGGATAAAAGGGAAGAATCCGGCACCAGCTGTGAGGAAGGGGAAGGAGCCTGCACCAGCTGTGAAGAAGGGGAAGGAGCCTGCACCAACTGTGAAGAATGGGAAGGAGCCTGCACCAGCTGTGGAGAAGGGGAAGGAGCCTGCACCACAAGGCAAAGAGGGGAAGAGCCCATCCACCCCTGCCAGGAAGGGTAAGGGATCCCCTAATCATGATCAGGAGGACAAGAGGCACTCTACGCCAGTGGAAGCTGTCAGGCATACACTGCCACCACCACCAGCTGTCACAGGGCCCCACCACCAGCCGTGGATGTGCTGCTATCACAGAGTGCAGGGGCTGCCCCAGAGCCTCCCCCAACCACCACCAGCATGCAGCCATCACAGAGTGCAAGGGCTGCCCAGGAGCCTCCCCCAAACACCACCAGCATGCAACCATCACCGCTGGTGGGCACCATGTAATCCACCCTCCAGGGTCTACTGTGCAGGCTGCCCCCTCCAGAACCAGCGGACAAGACACCCACTTGAGAGACTGTGGCCTTGCACTCCCCAGGACAAAGCACAGGGCATGTTGCCCTCTCCAGAACCAGTGGGCAAGACATCCACTTGAGAGACTGTGGCCTTTCACTCCCCAGGACAAAGCACAGGGCATGTTACCTCCTCCAGAACCAGTGGGCAAGGGACACACTTGAGAGACTGTGGCCTTGCACCCCCAGGACAAAGCAATGGGCATGATGCCCCTCCAGAGCCAATGGGCAATACACCCACTTAAAAGAATGCACCTTGCACTCCCCAGGACAAAGCAATGGGCATGTAGCCCCTTCCAGAACCAGTGGGCTTGTTCCCGCATCTGGCCGAGGTGCCCCCTCCCCCTCCACCTGAGGTGCCTGCCTATCTGCAAACTGATACCCCTGCAGTGTTCTATCCGCATGTGCTCAGGATTTGAGTTGGGCCTTTGACTGTGCCCTGTGGCCATGTGGGCCCTTTGAACTTTGGACTGGGGGAGTGTCCCTTTTTTATACAAGTGTACATCTGTTTCATGGCCAAATTGTATTGTTAATTTTGATGTTCAAGTGATTGCAATCACTTTCAATTCCTGTAGTCCTTGCATTATTCTGCAGATTTTGGGGTTAAATTGTTTTTGTAATGCAGCTGGTTGTGTGTGTGGTGTGTGTGTGTGAATGGTGTGTGTTCTGCGTGTGTGTGTCACTCTCTTTTTCCTCCCACTCTCCCTTGTGTGCTAGGTGGCTGATCTCACTGTCGTCGTCTTCGTCGGCGTTGGTGTTCCAGGTGGAGCATAATGTAGAAGAATATCTGGAAAACTGGCAGTTCGGGTTCCATGGCGATGTGGTTCTTTCCTGTGTCTCCAATGGTTAGTCCTTTCACTTTTGTACTCTGTTTCCACCAGGCTTTTGTTGGCATTGGTACCGCCCCAGAAAAGGTGGCGGTTTGCAGGGTCTTAATATGGTGGGCAGAACTTTGGCTTCCGCCTGGCTGTAGGGGGCTACTGCCATGGTGGCTGTTGTTTCCGCCCGGTAGTTGGTGTGGTACATTGGCTGTCTATCGGAGATATCACCGCCATGGTCATAATTTGACTGTACTTACCGCCTGCCTTTTGGCGGTATTACCGCCTCTTTATTACCCACCGCCAGGGTCGTAATGATGGCCAAAGTGTGTAAAGCATTCAAGTATCACAAAACAGTAATTAAATGAAACACAGGAAAAATCCAAAACCAATTTATAAGAATAGAAAATATTTTTAGCTTTAATTTGACACCAAAACCAATATAATTGGATAAGGGGAACTGGAGATATGAATCTTTGAACAATTTATGTTTTTTAGCGCTTAGAAACAAATAGCGCCAATCTGGTCATCTGGTCCCACCTCGATCAGGGCAAAGTCAAAATGTAAGGCCGACCACGATGGAGCCCTGCTCGGCTACAGCAAGCGGGAGGCCTCAGTCAAAAGTTTACCTTCGGACTTAGTCATTTTCTTGAAGATTTTCTTCAGCAGGACAAAGTCGCCAGTCCAATCCGACCTGCCTGAAGCACTTCCTCAGATATGCATCGCAGGAGACCTCAGTGAAGATTTCTACGTTCGGACTTAGATGATTTTTCGAGATGAAAATCCGTAGGCTGGGCCAAACCTGAATTTTGATCCTATGTCCCTGGAGCCCTCTTCGGAGCCCTCACATTTTCAGAGATTTTGTTCAGCGGGAGTTACCTGCAAGTCAGGCCGGGTTGCAGTTGAGGCAAGTTGGCTAGGATCACCACGGCGGGTCAGTCCCTCTATGGAGCTTTTTCCCAAAAGTTCTCCAATCTTCTCCAAACTTCTGGATCTTCTTACAGAAGGTCTTTTGAGATCCTTTAGGAGTCCGAAGCTCACCCCAAGGTTCCAGAAGCTCTGAGTTGCTCTGTGAGGGTGCAGACTACAACTCCCAGAATCCACCTGGCTCAAACTCCAAAACGGCCACTGGACAGTGGTCAGCTGGTCACGTTCTTCATGATCTGAGACAGGGGTCTCTGTTTTGCAATTTTTCTCCTGTGGCAAACAGGGAGTCCCTCCTTGAACCAGTTGAAGTCAGGCAAAGTCCCTCTTGTGGTGAAGCCCAAGTGTGCAGCTGGTGCAGTCCTTCAGAGTGCAGTGTCCTGGTGCAGGTCAGGAGTCCAGCAGGGCAGTCCTTCTTCTTCTGATGTTCTTCCTTATAAGTATCTGAGGTGTGGGTGCAGCTCTGCCATATTCATCCTTTCTCCTGGGTGAAAAACAGGGGAGTCCTTGCTGTCCAATCAGAGGCAGGGTTCCCCCCCTGTGATGATCACTTCTTGGGAAGTGTGGCAAAAATCAATCCCAGGGAGCAACATTCTTCAAAAATCCAGCATGGCTGAAAATTATTTTTGGAGGTTAGATCTGGCTGAGCCCACCCACTGGTGTGGCTAAAAATCCTAAACACACCCCTCTCCTGCCCTCTACTAATCTAATGAAGAGGGCAGCATATTGTCTGTGGTTGCAGGATGTGAGGGAGGTGCTGGGTTGCTCCAAAGTTCCTTCCCTGCCTTTGAAGACCAGTTTGGCAGCTCTCCCCTTTCCTGCTTCCCCATCTGCTGAGGCAGACCCCCTCCCCCAGGTACATCTCTTTGTTTTCAGCCCAGGCACTTCACACCTCCTCAAGGCAGCCTGGCCAGACTGCCAGAGGCTGGCCAAACAGAGAAGGGCACTACAGAGCTGAAGTTGGCAACTTTTCAGGTAGAGTTTAAAACTTTTTAACTGAACTAGTTATCTTAAATCCAACAATTGTGGGATTTATTATAACAATTATTTTGATACCCACTTGAGGTATCTGACAGTTAAGGGGACTTTGTTAATTAAAATAAAGTCTCCCTATTTTAGCCTATGGAAGCCATTCACTACAGTGAGGAAAACATGAATTTGGCTATTTTACCTCATCAGGGTTTATAAAACAATTTGTATAAGGTCCCTGTTTATAGGTACATGGCACCCAAACCTAGGGACACATAGGACATACCTCAGGGGTGACTTATATGTACAAATAAGGTAGTTTAAGACTTTGCAAGTACTTTTAATTCCAAAGTCAAATTTGCATATAACTTTAGTTTAAAACCAGCCAGCATGGCAGGTCTGCCTTTAAAATGACAATGGGCCCCTCAGAAGTGCACCTATGGTGCTGGGGTCCCTAAACCTACATGCCCTACCATGTACTCGGGACTTATAGGTAGGTTAATACTGCCAATTATAATTAGCCTAATTTGCATATCCACTTTACACAAAGCACAGGGCCTGGGACTGGTAAGAAGTACCAAGGGCACAACCAAGAGTCAGTAACCGCCAGTATCTGTCCAAAGAGTTTGGGAGTGACCAGGGCAAAAAGTAGGACTTTCCTACATAGGACTTTAGAAAATTGATGTTTATATTGTTTTAAATGATGGACAGTGCCATTTCAAACTGACCAACATGTTTTAGTGTATGTCCAAGTTCCCCTTTTATGTCTAATATCTTTCACTACAAATCGGTGTATTGTAAGAGGGGTAGTCATGTGATCAAGGCCTTTGGCTGAAACACGTCATGTGGCAAGTCCAATAAGTCTAGAAATATCTACATTTTGATTTCCACCTTGTGTTTTTGAACAGTGGCTCTCTGGTATGTTTTATATATATAGATATATATTTATATATATATATAGATATATAGATATATATATATAGTATCAGCTGTGAAGATCTCTTTGAGATCGAAACGCTTTGCTATTAAACTACTTTCTGGAACAATAAGCCTTGGAGTGCTAATTCTTTGGTGTCTGATATATATATATATATATATATATATATATAATCACTTCTCTGCGGCGTGACCTTCCTGCACCTGACCGCCAGTTGTGCCGAGTATCTGACGCGCACCACCGCGTCTTTATGCCCACCCTTTCTTCTTTCGTCAAGAAGAATGGCACTTCACATGCGAAGGATTCTAAAAACAAATTTATTGACACGCAGGAACGCGTTTTGGCATTTCTGCCTTTCACAAAGGCAGAAGTGCTGAAACGCGTTCCTGGGTGTCAATAAATTTGGTTTATAATCCTTCACGTGTGGAGTGCTGTACTTCTTGACGAAAGAAGAAAGTGTGGATATATATATATATATATATTTATATATATACATATATATATATATATATATATATATTGTATTGTACTGTAATAGTATTTATATAGCGCTTACTACCCCTGACAAGGCGTTGAAGCGATATATATATATATATATATATATGTGTGTGTGTGTATATATATATATATATATATATATATATATATATATATATATATACCATCTTTATACCGCTAGGTTCCGGACTCTTGATAGCGGCGAGTCCACGACATCTCCAAGCAACGCGTTGCCCAAACACACGGAGCACGTCGGCGTTATCAAAGCAACGTTCCGTGACTCTTTTATCACCAGCTTGTTTATTCTAAATCCAGCAAAGAAAAATCATGACGTGTTTTGGAGCCTCTGCTCCTTGCTCACAGGTTACAAAAGTGCCATTCTGATTCGGTGACTATATACAACAAACTATTACACTCTAATTGGAGACATAAACAATGGACTAACAGAACTTACTGATATTGAATGTAATCATTTCAGCCATCTTTAAATGTACTGAGATCACATTATTCCTGCCTCAGCATTATATATACAAATAGCATGAATAACTTCTTTACATAGCATAATTATTGTTAATATAGAAAATCTACTAATTAATTACTATTGATAAAACTACTCCAATTTGAACCAAACATAATGTAATAATGTCACTCATGATTTATCTTGTTTTTTATCAAAATGTTGAGAATCGCACAACCATCATGAGCTCCCCTTTATACAGTATAACCTAAACAAAATAAGAACTTCCAAATATACCAACCTTAAATAAATACATACAAAATACAGGGACAATTTTTTTACTTAAGGATTCTATTTCAAAATCGATCTCATGCTGCACTAGCCAGTTCTTCGATATAATAACTCTTTTGCCTTTTCACTCTGTTGCCACAATTTCACCCTAATAAATAAAGAAAGAAAACAAAAATAATCAAATTTTGAATTTGCAGTCTACCAACTAATGTGCACAATAAACCAAATCAAATATCTACCATAACTACCATCACTAATAAAGTCTAAAGAAGTATTTTTCTAAAAAATGTGTGTCAAAGTTCAAAAAATTCAAAAAAATATGTATGAAAGCTAGCTGATAAAACTGTTCAAATTGTTCAAGGTATATTCATATTCATATTTTATCCTAGATGTACTGATAGCTCTTCATCAAGATTTAATCTTCCCGGATAAGTTGTTCTATACTTGATAATTAATTTTGACTTTAATCTCTCTCTCTCTCTCTCTCTCTCTCTCTTTATATATATATATATATATATATATATATATATATATATGTATATATATATATATATATACATATATATATACATACAGTTTATAGCGAGGGAACGAGTTATAGATACCTTAGGGTGCGAGCTATAGTTACTTACTAATAACTCTAAACTCTGACTATACCCGTTGAATTTCTATGGTTTTGTGCAAGTAAATTCAGAACCTAACTGTAACATCCCTGTAACCTTCTTTTTTTCAGAGAATTTCTGTGTTTTTTGTAACATAAAGTAATTTTACGTTCATCCGACCACCACTGTGCTCGTCCACTGGCCATGCATGGCAGAGGTTAACCACATGGCCTAGCCTGCGCCCGGGCCCTGCAACCAACCCCTATAACCATCCAACCACACACAGCCTTTGGCCTTGTGCAGTGGGGTGTTGTCACAGGGCCGGCCTGTGGCCAGGCCCTGTGTCCAACCCCCTATAACCACCCAATGCCACTTAAAATGAGAAATATAATGACAAATTGAAAAAAATGATTTGACAAGTACAACAAGTGAGATAACCTTGCTGTATGTGCCTTAAACATTTAAAGGTGAAAATAATTTAAAGCTCAGAAATGACAACTGACACACCTAAACTGGAACCTTCAACCTTCTGTAGGAGGGTCAGAGAACTTAGCCACTAGGCCACAGGCCACTCCTTAATATGCAGTGTCCAGACATCTCCATGACGTTCAATCCAAAGATAGTGATTGGGAAAAAGATGTAGAAGTACCATCACTAGGAATGTTTAACATTCAAAACATCAGTACATAAACAGGCACACTGCCATGAGATATCAGGATTTGAATCTTCAACCTACTGAGTGACACTCCAAAAGCTTTACGAGTAGACCAGAGGTGACTCTGCTCTGTTGTGCACCAAAAAGTTAACTATAACATTCCAACCAAACATCTTGTTAGTGTGACGCTTTGAAGTCATTCTAAGGAGAGACCATTGCAATAACAACGTCTCTCTTTCCTCCATCCAATAATGAGATGGAAGTGAGAGTGAGAGAGAAAGAGAAAGTGATAGGAGCACTAGTTGTGCCTCAAGGCCCCTGCAGTTCTAGCTGGTTCCCCTTGTCCTGCGGGAGCAGGCATTGCTCCAGCACACAGGCAGCTGCTGCAAATAGTAGCTCCCATGTGCATGAGCAATGTTTTCATCACTTTCCCTGCCCGCATGTTGAGCAGACAAGGAAAGAGATGAATACTCCGCTTTCAGCAAGCAGGAGTATTTTGACTGCTCCGCTTGCTGAAACCAGAGTGTTTGCTTTTGCTTGATGGGAAAGCAAAAGCAAACAGTTGCCTCCCGGGGGTGGGCACCTCAGGAGGTAGCAGGAGCCGGCCTCTGAGGGGTGGCTGTCTCCAGAGCATTGTATGGCTCCAAGAGGGGGAACCTGTGAACTCCCTACATGTTTAGAATTTTGCCCAGGGGAGGAGATGGTTCCCAAGACCAGGGGGGTTGCAGTGCCCCCATCTAATTTACTACCTTTGGTCCTGGGGAGGTGGTGTTCATCTTGAGGATCCACGCGGACCACCCCTCACAATAAATTATTGTAGCCTTGGGAGGTGGCAGTACCCGGGCCCTGGGGGTCCAAATGCCCCCCCAACTACTTTACTGCATCTGGCCCTTGGGGAGGTTGTGGTCTCCGGGATACAGGGAGGCCAGCCAGACCCCTGCACATTAAAATATTGTATCCCTGGGAAGTGCAGAAGAACACGCTTGCTTTTTTTTAATCAATGGTGAAATTAACAATTAAAAAAAATGCTTTTAGCCAAGACTAGGGGCTAAGAGTATCCTTACCCTTGCCCCCTTTTTTTTTTTTGTTTGATTTTTTTGGGACTCAGCTGAAGCCAAAAGGCTGTCAACACTTCCTGTTTGAAGTGCTGGCAGCCAATAAAATCTCAGCACAAGATCGTGACTATTTGCAAAGTCTTTGCATCCCTAGATATACAAATTTGGATTTCCTCTAATATCTCGAAAACTACTGAACAGATTTACAGCAAATAAGAATAAAGATGATATGCAGACCAAACGCTACCTTTCTGCCAAACTTGATGTAATTCCGTCCAGTGATTTGGAATGTAGGCGCGTCTAAAGAGCCTCAGGGAATTAACATTGGAAACACACTTTTTTGACCCTCTCCCCCTTTTCTTGACTCCCACTTGATGGATCACCCCAAAACTTTCATGAAGATTCGTCAAATAGTGTCAAACGTATAGGAAAGCAAAAAACAATGTTTCTATGTAAAGTGGGTCCTAACTATAACTACCTACTAGTGACTGTCAGCAGGTAAGATATATCTACAAGAAGTTATAGTAGGGCCTCGGTTCCATAGACAAAGCTTTTTTGGTTTTGCTAATAACTTTGGTGCTGTTCTTTACAACATTTTTAAAACTAGTTTTCCACTCACTTAAAATGCTGTCTTGAAAGTTTTGGGGTGATTTGTCAAGCAGGGGCTGAGAAAAACAAGGGAACCCAAAACGTGTTTTCTCCCTGCAATTTTCCCATAGGGATTTTAGACATGACTACAGCCCACGCTGCTGGATGGAATTACACCAGATTTAGCAGAAAGCTAGGTCTTGGTCCAGAAAGAGTTTGTTTTGTAATTTGGTGTAAATCCGTTAAGTAGTTTTAGAGTTATTAAGGAAAAAAAGATTTATGTATTTCAGCAAGGCCCTGATTGGCTGGTCGCAACCTGAGAGAAAAGATGTGGATGCCATGTTATGTAATAGGAATTGGTCCTAAATATAAAATATTACAAATATTAAATTAAATGAAGAGGTCAGGGTAGGGGCACCTTGACTCTGTGGTTGTTCAAGAGGGGTTTGTAAGGCACCCCACATGGGGAAGAAATTGCTAAAAAATAATTTTGTTTGTGTGCATAGGGATCTGCAGATTCATTGCGGTGCTAGATGAGGCCCTATGTAAATCACATACACTCACTCACAGACCCACTCACATAATCACTCACATACCCACACAACTACTTTCACACCCAATCACAGACCCATACAGACACTTACACACCCTCTTGCACACCAATACAGCCACTCACATACCCTGTGACACACTCACATACCCACTCAAAGACCAATACAGCCATTTACTCACACACTCACAAACCCATAAAGCCACTAAACACACCCACTCACACACCCATACAGCCATTCACACAACCAATCACACACCCATACAGACACTCTTACACCCACTCACACACCTATACAGCCACTTACACAACAACTCCCATACCCATACAGCCATTTACATAGCCATACAGCCACTCATACACCCAATTACACACTGATAAAGCCACAAACACACCCATTCACAGAACCACATAATCACTGATACACCCACTCATAAACCCATACAGCTACTCACACACCCAGTCACACACCCATATAAAAGAACACATACACCCACTCACATACCCTCAGACACACTCATAGGCTCACTCACAGACTGACACAGCTATTCACTTACCAATCACAAACTACTCATCCATTTACTCACTCACACTCTGATATAGCCACTTACACACCAACTCACATACACATAGAGACATTCATATAGCCATACAGCCCCTCATATACCCAGGTACACACCCATAAAGTCACTTACAAACCCACTCACAGAACTACATATTCACTGATATACCCACTCACACACCGAGTCACACACCCATATCAAAAAACATATGTATTCACTCACAGACCTACTCACACACACCCACACCCACACAACCACTCTCATAGCCACTCACAGACCCATACAGCCATGCATACAACCACCCACACAAACATACAGTCACTCATACACCCACTAATAGAACCACATAATTACTGATACATCTACTAACAAACCCATACAGCCACTCATATATCCAGTGGCACACCATATAGAAAACAAATACTCACAGACCCACTAACAGACCTACCCGTACCCCTATATAACTACTCACACCCAATCACAGACCCATACAGCCCTTCACACACAATCTCACACATCTACACAGTAACTCACACACCCACTTACATACCCTCAGAAACACTCACATACCCACTCACTGTTCAACAAAGCCATTGACACACCCACTCACAAACCATACAGCCATTCACACACCCACTCACAAACCCATACAACACACACTCTCACACACATACAGTCACTCACACAACCAGCTACTTCCACAGAGGAGATCCGAAAATTAATTTTCCTAATGCAATTTCCCATAGAGATTGTAGACACGAATACAGCCTGAACAGCTGTACAGAATTACACCAAATTTAGCGAAAGCTACATCTTTGGCCAGAAACAGTACTTTTTGAAATTTGATTTAAATACATTCAGTAGTTTTAGAGTTATTAAAGAAAATGTTTTACAGACCCGGATCCACCACTGTAAATCTGTTGATCCATGCCCCAACTTCAAGACTCTGATTGGCTGGCCACAACCTTACAGAAACCGCCATTTTATATAACCGGACTCAGTCCCAGGGAGTAAAAAAAATAGTAAATTGAATGAAGGGATCAGGGTAGAGGTACCATGACCTATGGGTGTGATAGAGTGGTCTGTAAGGGATCCATCATGTGTAAGAAATTGATGAAAGATGTTTTTTGCATGTGTAGGGATCTGGGGATCCACCATGATGCTCAACACAGCCCCCTGTCACACCTCTACACAACCACTCACAAACCCATACACCACTCACACTCACATACCCACTCACAGAACAACACTACCACACTCACAAAACCATACAGACAGTTACACACCCTCTCACACACTGAAACAGCCACTCATACACCAATACACCACTCATACAACCAATTATACACTCATATAGCCACTCACAGAAACACATAATCACTGATACTTCCACTAACATACCCATGCAGCCACTTACCCAGTCACATACACTCACTCACAGACCCACTCATACCCCAAACAGCCACTCTCAAACTCACTCACAGACCCCTACAGCCACTCATACACCCTCTGACACATCCACACAGCCACTCACACACCCACTCACAAAACCATACAGCCACTTACACACTCAAGATGTAATCTTGTTGTTACTAGACCTGTCTGCAGAATTCGACACAGTCGACCATAACATCGTGCTGCACAGGCTAGAGCACTTGGGAGTGAGGGGGTAAGCACTTGGTTCTTTGAGTTTCTTCTTGGTGCAGCGGGAACAGCTGGTTTGGATGAAGCCATCTGCCTCAGATGCTACAAGACTGAGGTGGGAGTGCCACAAGGCTGTTACCTCTGCCCTACAGTTTTTAATGTCTATATGTCACACTTGGCATACTTGGTGGAATCCTTCAATATCAGAGTCATCTCATATATGGATGACATTCAACTCTTGCTCAGGTATGATAGGGACACATCAGAGGCCAAGGATGTATTTTCTGGTTTTATGGTGGCAGTGTTGGAATGGTTGAGGGACAATGAATTGCAATGTAACCCCGACAAGACCGAAGTCCTATTGTTTTGCCATAATCCCCTTCTGGGGTGAACTGGAGCATGGCCAGGGACTGTTCCTCCCACAACTCCACCTATGACAGTATTAGAAACTTAGGGGTTATGTTTGACACCCAACTTTCATTCAGGGCCCATTAGTCAGCTTTAGTTAAATATTGCTTTTGGATCTTCCACATGCTGAAAAAATGTCTTCATTAGCTTCCACACTATGCTCAGGTGACGGTGGTGAGGTCATTGATTCTCTCTAGGCTTGACTACACCAAGGTTCTCTACTTGGGTCTGCCAGATTACCTGGCCCAATGATTACAAGTGATGCAGAACATGGTAGTCTGCCTTCTGTTTATAATTCCGACATGCTCCGCAGTGTTCCCATTTCATGAAAAACTTCACTGGTTGCAGGTATGGCAATGCATAGCGTTCAAAGTTTTGACAATTGCTCACCAAGATTTTCACAACACAGGCCCTAGCTACCTCAATGAGAGGATAAAGAAGTACTTCCCGGCAAACAACTTTGGTCAAGCAATGCCAGTCTAATTGTGGTCCCCCACTTCAAAAGGCAACACTTTGGAGGCTCCTCCTTTATGGTCTTAGCTGCCAAGCTGTGGAATCAACTACCCACACATATGTGGTCTATTACAGTTAAGACAGATTTAAAAAAGATTTGAAAACCCTCCTGTTCAAGCAATAGTGAGAAACTGTCTTGGTGCCCCAGTTTCTTCATCCTTCAGTACCATAAGTGCCAGGACACTCGTTATGAGTACCTGTGAGCTATGGAAGTAACTTTCATTCATTCATTGATACACCCGCTCAAAGATCCATCAGCCACTCATACACACTCAAACTCCCATACAGCCACTCACACACCCACTCACACACGCATACAGCCATTTCCACATCCATTCACACACCCATACAGACACTAACACACCCATTCACACACCAACAAACCACTGACCCACAAAATTACTTAGAAACCACTCAGACACCCATATATCCACTCACACACAGTCACACACTCATAGACCATTAACACAGCCAATTACAGACCCACACTATTACTCAGACATCTACTCACAAATCCACTCACAGACTCACACACCCAATCACTGACCCACACAATCACTCATACACCCACTTGCAGGCACAGACATATACAGCCACACACATCCATACATCCACACACACCCACTTACACACTCATACAGCCACTCACACACACACTCACATACCCACTGACACAGTGACATACCCACTCACAGACCTACACAGCCAGTAACACACCCATTGACAGACACACACAACTATTATTACATCCACTCAAACACCCATATAGCCCCTCACTCACCCACTCACATACCCATACAGCTACACCCACACACACTCACACACATAGAGCCACTGAAACACTAAGGCGGTCATCTGACCGCGGCGGTCGGCGGTCGCCGCCCGCCAAGCGGTTCCCGCCGAAAGACCGCGGCGGCCATTCCGGCTTTCCCGCTGGGCCGGCAGGCGACCGCCAGAAGACCGCCGGCCGGCCCAGCGGGACAGCCCCTTCAACAATGAAGCCGGCTCGGAATGGAGCCGGCGGAGTTGAAGGGGTGCGACGGGTGCAGTGGCACCCGTCGCGATTTTCACTGTCTGCACAGCAGACAGTGAAAATCTTTGTGGGGCCCTGTTAGGGGGCCCCTGCACTGCCCATGCCAGTGGCATGGGCAGTGCAGGGGCTCCCAGGGGCCCCACGGCAGCCGTTCCCACCATCCTGGTTCCGGCGGTGGACACCGCCAGAAACAGGCTGGCAGGAAGGCGCTCGGAATCCCCATGACGGTGCTGCAAGCAGCGCCGCCATGGCTGATTCCCTGGGCCAGCGGGAAACCGGCGGGAAACCGCCGGCTCCCCTTTTCTGACCGCGGCTTTTCCGCCGCGGTCAGAATCGCCCAGGAAGCACCGCCAGCCTGTTGGCGGTGCTTCCGCCGCCCTCCGCCATGGCGGTCATGGATTATGCATCATGGGTTATAAACTCACAAAAGCACTCCGACACGCACTAACAGATTCACACAATCACTTATGCACCCACTCAGAGTCACACTTACACATTGATACAGCCACTTCCACAGTCTCTCACACATCCATACAGCCACTTACACGCCCACTGTATTAATTGTGTTGTTGTTTTGAATGAATGTTTTTGGTTGGGGTACAGACCTGCAGATCAGTTGTGGACTGAAAACATGTTGCTTTTTGTGTTTTCCGGTTTCCTTTGGTTGTGAAATGGACTCCATCTTTTCAATATATTTCATTCATATCAAATCTTAAGTTGTGGTATATAGAGCCCATGTTGTGGTTTCAGAGGAATGCAGAAACAGCTTTATTGATATGTGTCCTAGATTTATCTATGGGTACAAAATTCAGTTGACCACTACCACTTCTGTCTTAAACAAATGTTGGAGAACAAGACAGTATGTGGGAAAAGCGTCATTAATTTACCAAAGGTGTCCTTCATTAGAGTTTTCAGTCCTACTTCAGTAATTGTGTCTAGGTCATTGCCATCACAGTGCACAGTCATGAGGTCTTGATGTTGCCAATCTGCAATGCATGCAACTAAAGGAAGCAATTCATGCTACCATAATTCTCTCTCACTCCACCTAAGATATTTCAACATTAGCTAAACTTATATCCCTGTCAATGCCACTCTTTCTAGCACTTTCTCTGGCCCAAAACAGAAAGCAATGGCCCACAAATCCGACTCTGGCCATTTTGGAAACAAGTAGGATTAGCACACAGAAGAAGGCCACAGCTGCATGAGACTGTTTTGAAGATGAAAGGCAGTTAAAATGATGACAGCACTAAAATATAAGCAAACATTTGACTGGATGGTGGAGAGGTGCAGAGAAGTACATTGAGGTAGTGACTTGAAAGAAAAAGGTAAGCAAATCTCTGATTGGTTTTGGCTTTGAAAAAAAAAAAAAAATGTTATGGTGTATGGGATATGCTTGAAATTGCAAACAGTCAACGACAATGGCCACAGTTTAATTTGAAGCTAGTATGCTGCCCAGATAAAGTCTTGTGAACTTCCATGTGGATTTGTGGATCTGCCGCACATTTACATGGGGGGCAACACTACCAAATTGGGCTTCTTTACAGTAGACTTAGAAAGGGTTCGAAATACTGACCATTTAGAAGTTGTATAACAAAAAATGAAAAGATAATAGAAAAGTTGTGATTTGCTTGTACCAGTAAAAGCACAGTGAGAAGGGTAGCCTTTATTGGTACTTTTGTACTGAGAGTTGAAGAATATTGCTATATTTCTGATTTGAGATGTTCACTGATAAATGGAACTAAGTGCTACTGAGATAAACATTACAAAAAAGCAAAGAGATTTCACAAGTATGTGAATTGGGGTATACTTTTAAAAAGCATATGAATATAAAAATACATGAGTTTGCATAAGCTGAAAGAAAATGTGTAAGTTCCACACAACAGTAAAAGGGAATACAAAAGAGAGGGCACATGTGTATATTAAATAAAAACATTTTTTAGTGAGCAGCTAAGGAGGAAGAGAAATTGATATAGAGAAAATATAGTTATTTCATTAAGCTACTATGAATGCATGTGTTTGGAATTAAATGATTGATTGAAGTATGTCATTTATTAGTATGTAATTTGCACTCACTCATACAGTCAGCCAGTCATACATCCAGTTACACTCCCAGAAAAGCACTTATGCACCCACCTCCCATATAGCCAGACAGTAACTCAGAAACATCCCAATAAAAGTATTCCCACAATTTACTTACCTGTAGATCCACTTACATAGAAATTCACAGGCCCATACAGGTATTGTCACACCCACTCTCACACCTATATATCCATTTATATACCCAGCACACATACAGTCACTTACACACACATATGCATCCGGTTATACACCCTCTTACCCACCCATACAGCCACTCACATACCTATTTACAAAACTAAAGAGCCAATCACATACCCAGTCAGACAGCATCAGAGGCACGTACACATCCACTCACACACCCAGACAGCACTTATGTATCCACCTCTAACAGAACCACTTGCACACACAGTTGCACTCCATAACACCCTCTAATACAACCAGTCACTAATCCTTACAGCCACTTACATACCCATTTAGATACCCATACAGTCACTAACATAGCCAGTCATATACCAGTACAGTTACTTACATACCCAGTGACACACCCACAGAGGCACTGACACACTCACATATAAACTGAACTACTCACATGGCCAATCACCCATCTGTACATTAACTTGTATACATATTTATACATTCATATTGACAGAATTACACAGCCTGTTACACACTGGCATTACCACTTATGTAGCTCCTCGCTTGCTTACAAGTATATTACGTAATACTATGTAATTCAAAAGTAAATGCATTCTCTATTTGCTTTTCAGATATCTACTTGTGTTTAAAAGGAGGTTTACAATGCTGAGAAAGACAACAAAGGAGAAGAAATAATACTATCTGCTTCAAGCTCAGAGTAAAAAGGGACATGTTGTGGAGAATGTGCTGGGCAAAAAGAGCTACCTGTAAGAGAACTAAGGAGTTTCTTAAACCAATATGTGGAAAAATTAAAAATGTAAAAAACCTGCAAATAAAAATCAAGGTTTAAAATCAACTCACAAGATGTAAGTGACATTGAAAGTAGGAGCTCATAAGAAAACAGCTACTTTGACAAGGAGAAAGAAACAATTAAAAAAAATATGAATGAGAAGTTCTTGAAATGGGGTAATACAGAATTTCGTATGGAACATGAACCAGTGTTACAAGAGAAGGGCAGTATTGAACCAACATATTGAGAGTGTGGTTGATAAAGTGTTTGCCCTGAAGCGCAAACTATTTGCCTTGATACTAAACAAAATGAGAACACTGGATAAAACAGTCTTGTCTATGAAGAAAAGAAGTTAAAAAAAGGCTTAATAATGAAAGTAAGTTTTGCTAAAGTTTCAAAGGCAAACAGAAGCATACATCTAGTACTGAGGCTTTCTTCAATGACTAAAGCTACTTTCAAGAGAACGCATTTGTGCACGCAGTTGAAAGAACTGGCTGATGCTATGAGGTAAAAGATGGTACTCCCTTTGCAAGGGAGGAGATGGTTCTTAGAAATGTAGAAGAAGACAGAGCTGAAGAGGTTTAAGGAAGGTGTACAAGCCCCTTTATATGTATGGGTCTGCAGTAGTATTTGTGGTATTCACCAGGAATCAATTGATATATATATAGACATTTTCTACGTCAATTTCCAGATATAGGCGTGAAGCAGAAAATTGCAATGCTGCAAGCGCTAGATCCATGCAAAGTGAGGAAATATGTTCATTTGCAAGGACACTTACTGGCATGTCTATACAGGAAAGTGTACACAAGTACTTTTCATCATTTTAGAATGTAAATCATCATTCAAATATAATAAAGTTAGTTAGACAGGTTTATTTTGTAAAATGTCCTGCATTGTGTTTAGGAGAAATTAACAAAGCACTTGCATGGTACAGTATCAGAGGTTTAAAATGTTTGTGAAGATATTCACATACATTTCTTAGGTCCTGGAGTGGTGTCTGGGCAGAATGAGGAGTTGGCATGTTCAGATGTAGAAGAATAGAACGCAGATATAAGCACTGATAACTTTGCATTAGAAATAGCAACGTTTAATGCAGTTTCTACAGAGAACCTAAATCATTTTTGTATTTGTTGTTGGCACACTCACTACAAATGTCAAGAGCTAGAATTTGCTGTGTTCTCACAAAACTGAGCTGAAATTTGCTGTGTATTTATTTGTGGAGGACGGTTTCGATTTGTCGACACACCATATGATATGTAAGTATTGCTATGACAAATTAGAGGACAACAGTATGTCTACCAGAGCAATACACAATAAGTTAGAGCTGGTTGAAATTCCAGGGAAACTTTGACATCTGAATCTTTGTGAAGGAAAACTCATACAATTTATGCATACTTTTCAAGCAATAGTTTGTCTTCAACCAAAGACCGGGAAACTGCCACCCATAGAGCTTCAGAAGGCCTTAAAGGTAGAGTTGTGTATTTACCTTTAGATTTTTTTTTTTTATAAACAAATTTTATTGCTTTTAAAGAGAAAACAAATAAAGCACACAAGTAACATACAAGCCTTGGTCTGATTGATACCGACTGGATGATCAAATCTAATCGGACATTACTGTACCCGAGGTACACAGGAATTTCCAAAACTTCATAGTTTAATAATACAGAGAAAAAGAAAAAAGAAGGAGCATGCACACTCATTCTTTTGAGCCCCTTCAACCTAGCAGTCCCGTCCATTTTCCCCAAATGTTCTCATATTTATGGGGGCATCCCCTTTAGTCGTATACCACTTTTTCTTGGGCTGCACACCAGTCTACCCCCCATCTCCATTTCTGAAGGGAGGGGCCCTTGGCAGTATTCCAAGCGGCTGCAATGTCTCTTTTGGCCACCAGTATTACTGTTCCGACCAAAGTCCTGTCCGCTCTGGACCCTTCCATGTCTTCCATTATACCCAATAGCACCATTTTTGGGGTCAGTATTTGTGATGCACCCAAAGCACTGTTTAGCTCTTGGTTTACTCCCTCCCAGTACAGCCGAATCACGGGCAGGACCATATCATATGAAAGAAATCGGCTTGGCTCCCACCGCACCTCGGGCACTGGGAAGAGCAACGGACACCCATCTTGTGCAGCCTATTTGGAGATAGATATGCTTTGTGTAGAAAATAGAATTGAATCGCCCTCAGTCTCGCCGACACCGCCAACGCTCGGGAAGCCATCAGTGCCTCCGCCCAATCGGTCTCTTCATACGGTCCCACCCACTTCTCCCATCTCTTCCTAAGGTGGCTTAGATCCCCAGGTGCATTGTATACTAACATTCTATAGATTTGGGAAACGCCTTTCTTCCCCAGACTTCCCATGAGTGTTTTAGCCTCGACTGGGTTGAATTCTGGCAAGGGGGTCATCTCAAGTGTATACCAAGGGCATGCCGGAGTTGGAGGTACCTAAAAAATTGCTTTGTGGACAATTGAAACTCTTGTTGTACTTCTTGGAAGGACTTCATCATGTTACCCTTCCATACATCTCCCACCAAAGATATGCGCAGTGTGTCCCATTTCCCGAATCCCTTCAGTTTGTCTGTCTCTCTCAGCCAGCTACCGTGCCACAGTGGGGTTTGCAGAGTAACTACCTTGTTCGACCCAGTATGTCTTAGAGCTGCTCTCCATGCTAAGAAGACCGCCTTGGTGATAGGCTGTAGCTCCCTGGGGATCGGCGCACCATAGAGCACATCCAGGATGCGGGGGTATCCTAAAGCGTCCAGTTCTACCTGACATGCTGGGTCTGACCAGCCCCCATTGAACCAATCATGAGCCACCAGGAGTTGCGTCGCCAGGTAGTACAGGTACGGGTCCGCTACGCCCAGTCCCCCATCATGTACCCCTCTTCGGTAACTCTGGGACGCTACTTGGTGTCGCGCCCCTCCCCAGATAAAAGAGGTGGTAATTCCCTCCAGTTTTCTAAACCATGAGCGAGGGATCGTGAATGGCAAATTCTGGATCACATATAAGAGGCGCAGTAGGACCATCATCTTATGTAAATCTACACAGCCCAAAACATTCAGCGGCAGTGATTGCCACCGCCTCAGATCCTCCCGTATGCGAGACGCCAGCAGAGTTAGGTTCAGGGACCAGGATAGTTCCGGGAGCAGCGCAACCCATATCCCAAGATATTTAAAACTTAGCCGGCGCAGAGGTACCACCTCTTGCCAGTCAAAGCTGTCTCGTGATCATGCCAGAGGAACCAACACCGACTTGGCAGGGTTCATTTTGAGCCCGGAGGCTTCCTCAAAACACTGGAGTAGATGGAAACTTCAAGGGCCGGTCACTCCCGGATTTGCCATGTACAGCAGGACATCATCTGCATATAAGGCCACTCGGTCCTCGCATGAGGGGCTCCATTTCCATCCTCGATAAATCTGGTCTTCTCTTATCGTTCTTGCCAAGGGCTCAATGGCCAGGGCAAAAGGAGAGGGGAGAGGGGACAACCTTGTCGGGTACCCAGATGGATCGGAAAGGCCGAGGACAAGACACCGTTGACCTGCACCGTGCCGTAGGCTTTGTATACAGGGTCCGGACCAATCGGCAAAACCTTGGTCCAAAGCCGGCATGTCAGAGCACTGCAAGAAGGTACCCCCAGTCGACTGAGTCAAACGCCTTCTCGAAGTCGATGAACAGGAGGGCTAATTGTTGGGGCAGTCGGTGTCGCCCTGCGAGGGCCACTTGGAGTCTTCGTATACAATGACACGTGCTACGTCCGGCCATGAATCCCCATTGGGCCGGGTACACTAACATGGGCATCACCCTCTTGAGACGGGAGGTCATTATCGCGGCATAGATCTTTACTTCACTGTTAATCAGAGAAATGGGTCTGTAGTCTGCGCAGCAAAGGGAGGGGGGTTGGGTCTTAGGCAATACGACAATGGTGGCAACGTCTAGCCCATCTGGGAAGGAGCCTTTCTGGTCCACTTCTGCATAGAGATTCATTAGGTGTGGAACCAGGTCTTCTTTAAACCTCTTATAGTATTCTGGGGGGGAACCCATCAGGCCCAGGAGTCTTTCCTACTCCCATCGCTGCTATAGCTTCACCAATTTCCACTTCAGTGAACGGTTCCTCCAGTGTCCGGACATCTACCGTGGGTAGCTCCAGGAGCGGAGTGTCTGCCAGGAACCGATCGGAGGCGCCCGTCCTTACTGGATTAGTTGCTTGATATAAAACCCTATAGTAGTCAGCGACTCCACTGAGCCTCCATTAATACTGAAGTGCTGCCGTAGCGACACCCTCAAGCTATCGACATATTCCTCGTCTTGTAGATACCATGCGTTTAGCCGCAAATGGGGCGGATCAACGGGTTTGCGAGGCCCACTCTGAGCTGGATCGGCGCGTGGTCTGAGATCCCACGTGGTAGGATCTCGATGTGGGAAAGGTGACTGCATTCACTGGCCGGCATGAACACCAGGTCTATCCTGGATTGTGTACTGTGAGCTGCGGAGATGTGCGTGAATTGTTTGCGCCTTGGATGCCAAGTTCTCCAGGCATCACAGAGCCCCATCGATGACATCCATCTGGATAAGCTAGTGACCATTGTCTGTCTGTGGGCCGATGGCCCCCCACTCGTGTCCAGCCCCGGGTTCGGGACTGCATTAAAGTCGCCCCCTATTACCGTGTTTCTGGGGGGCACTTCCGCCAAAATTCGTGTCAGATCTCCTAGAGTCTTACGCACCATATTCGGGGGGGCATATACGCTCACGATGTTCATTGTTCGACCCTCTATTGTACCTGAGATCGCCACATATCTCCCTTACAGGTCTCTCAATTCTTGTCTCACCACCAGTGGTAGTGAGCGATGCAGCACTATTGCCACCCCCCTTGAGCCTCTCATGAACCCCGCGTGAAACACCCTTTCAAATCCTTTACGGGTTAAGAAGGGGCATTGATTCCCAATGAGATGCGTCTCCTGCATCAGGAGTATATTGGGTTTATGTCTATGGACGTGAGCAAGCACTGCTGACCTTTTAATCTTATCGAGGAGACCGTTGGCATTCCATGATGTAATGTGAGTCATCCCCATTTATTCGGTTTGTTTGCCTATGGGCGGACCTCATTATTCTTTCCCTTGGCTCCCTTTGCGCGACCCGGGGTTGATGGAAATCGTCTCGTCCTGTGTGCTTTCCCAGCTGGGGCATCCTATTTCTGCTATTCCCAGCCGGTATGTGAGACCATAAACCTACACTAACTTTAGATAACAGTAACAACAGCCTACTGGCTGGATAGAACCAAACCAAAACTCCCCTCCCACCCCATACTTCCCCCCAGAAGCATCTGTTGCCAAAAACCAGCAGCTCACTCCCTAACATTGTGAGCTGATAAATCTTAGTATCTGAGCTGTGGTCGACCCCTCCATTCTTGCGGATTAAGAAGTGTTACGATCTGAACGTAGGCGCCGTGACCTCGTCCTGGTCACTGGCCTTCCTGGGCAAGCCCTCCCCTCTCCGGAGGGGAGTCACAACACCGGGCTTCGGGAGAGATCAGTATCCTCCGCCGTTACAGGTTGCAGTTCCTCAGAGTCTCCGATTCGCTGGTCAGTTCCTGTGCCCTACAGCACCTCCACCTGTCCAATTAAGGCCTGCCGCTGCCCTCTTTCGCTAGGGCTCAGCGGGACCTCCTCAGTAAGCCACGTCCATACCCGTCCGAGGGTCTCGAAGAAGTAGGTCTTGTTATTGTGGACCACCCGTAATTTAGCCTCGAAAAGGAGACGGTATGGCACCTCCATCGCTCTTAGATTTTGTTTTACTTCTATGAATGAGCGGCGCTGCACTTGAACATCCCTTGTGTAGTCCGGAAACACCATGACTTTGGTTCCATCACAGTGTAAGTCTCCTTTTGATCGTGCTTCGGAAAGTATTGCATCCCTATCTCTGAAATTGAAAAGTCGGAGAATCACTGGCCGTGGCGGAGAGCCCGGGGAGGGGGGGTCTGGCCTGCAAGGCCTGGTGGGCAAGTTCAATCGCAAACCAGGGTGTTAGACGATCCCGAGGCATCCAGGACCGGAACCACTCCTCCAGGAATGTGGCCAAGGAGGAGGCCAGGGTGTTTTCCGGCAGTCCCACTATTCTGAGGTTATTGCGGCGGGATCTATTTTCGGCGTCTTCAGCCCTTCGGTATAGCTCTGTTGTGCGGGCTGTTAGCTCTGACACCTGTGTTTTGAGGGCAGCCAGGTCATCTTCTACTGTGGAGATACTGGACTCCGCTTCTGTAACGACGACAATATTTTTATTCGATCAACAGACCATCAAAGCAATACACTACAAAGATAGGTAGCATCATAACGAAGACAATACAAGTCTACCCTAAACCAATATCTGACGATAAAAACCCCAGTTGCCAAATCTTTAAATGCCGTTAAAAATCATTGTTTATATAAAAGTTGCGTATACACCACGCTGCCACTAAAAACTGACTTACTCCATAAATTAACACATTTGAGTTGTGGCTTTTTAAGAACCTCAAAGCTAAAACACATTTCCTTATCTTCATTTCCCGGCAGATTTTGCGGATCCACTTAGACCTAGGGACTAAGTATGCAGGACAGAAAGACATAAAATGTTCTACTGTTTCAGGTGAAATGCCACACACGGGACGAATATCAGAAGTGGCATTAGATCCCCATCTACTCGTCACGGTCTTCAATGGTAATGTCCCGAAACGAAATCTGGCATATAGGGGGTCATTCCAACCCTGGCGGTCGGTGTTAAAGCGGCGGCCAACCCGCCAACAGACAGGCGGTAAAAAAAATGGAATTCTGACCCTGGCGGGAACCGCCAACACAGCCCGTCACTTTAACACTCCGACCGCCACGGCGGGGCAAACAAACAGCGTGGCGGTCACCGCCAACAGACAGGCGGCAGACAATGTACCGCCCACCCTATCACGACCCACCAATCTGCCACCTTTTCCGGGGCGGGAGCCTCGCCGATAAAAACACGGCGGAAACAGACCACGAACGGGAAAACGCTCACCTTTATACACTCCACGAGCAATCTGGACAGCATGGAACCCGAATTAAACATCCTACCAGCGATTGTCTACCTGCTCCTCTACCAGGAGCACGAACGCCGCCGCAGGAGACAACGGTGAGTACTGCACCTACGACACAGGGGAGGGGGGAGGAGAAAAGGTAACGGGCAAAAACATACGCGACACACCCACCCCCCCCCAAATCCCCACACACCAAAGCAGAGCAACAAGTCAGATTTACACCCCCCAAACCCCCTGAAATAAATCAAAGACAAAATAAAATGATCATTAAAATAGACGTATATTAAAGCATATTTGAACTGAAGTGAAATATGAGATATTTTAAATAAATAAATCACAACATGAACAATGTATACATAGTCCAAAAGTCCGGCACATATTGGGTACATGCCATTGTTCGTGGGCCAATGTGCATTAACACATTGGCAAAGCCCACACACGAGACCCGATTCCATTGGAGAGAACACTGCTGGGGCATCAGATAATAAAACCACAGGCACCTCAGGGGGAAGGGAAGGGGGGGCACCTCAGCCACATGAGTCCACGACGCTAGATCCACGAGGGGCCTCCATGGCCACTGTACCATCCTGGGGAGTGCAAAGCCACAGTCTCTCAAGTCTCTACAGTGGGTGGGTTGCCCACTGTACCATCCTGGGAAGTGCAAAGCCACAGTCTCTCAAGTCTCTACAGTGGGTGGGTTGCCCACTGTACCATCCTGGGGAGTGCAAAGCCACAGTCTCTCAAGTCTCTACAGTGGGTGGGTTGGCCACTGTACCATCCTGGGGAGTGCAAAGCCACAGTCCATCTGGTGGATTACAGACTCCACTGGTTATGGAGGAGGCATGGTGCCCAGACTGCTTCGTGAAGCCCTGCCCGACACAGATCCAGCGGAGCGGTGCTTGACAGGAAGGGCCCAGCGGAGCGGTGCTTGAGATGAAGGGCCCAGCGGAGCGGTGCTTGAGATGAAGGGCCCAGCGGAGCGGTGCCTGAGATGAAGGGCCCAGCGGAGCGGTGCTTGACAGGAAGGGCCCAGCGGAGCGGTGCAGAGACGGCGGGGCCCAGCGGAGCGGTGCTTGAGATGAAGGGCCCAGCGGAGCGGTGCCTGAGTTGAAGGGCCCAGCGGAGCGGTGCTTGACAGGAAGGGCCCAGCGGAGCGGTGCCTGAGATGAAGGGCCCAGCGGAGCGGTGCTTGAGATCAAGGGCCCAGCGGAGCGGTGCTTGAGATGAAGGGCCCAGCGGAGCGGTGCTTGAGATGAAGGGCCCAGCGGAGCGGTGCTTGAGATGAAGGGCCCAGCGGAGCGGTGCCTGAGATGTTGGGCCCAGCGGAGCGGTGCTTGACAGGAAGGGCCCAGCGGAGCGGTGCCTGAGATGAAGGGCCCAGCGGAGCGGTGCTTGAGATGAAGGGCCCAGCGGAGCGGTGCTTGAGATGAAGGGCCCAGCGGAGCGGTGCTTGAGATGAAGGGCCCAGGGGAGCGGTGCCTGAGATGAAGGGCCCAGCGGAGCGGTGCTTGACAGGAAGGGCCCAGCGGAGCGGTGCTTGAGATGAAGGCCCAGCGGAGCGGTGCTTGACAGGAAGGGCCCTGTTCAGCGGTGCTTCTCTTGGCGGGGCCCTGTTCAGCGGTGCTTCTCACGGCGGGGCCCTGTTCAGCGGTGCTTCTCTTGGCGGGGCCCTGTTCAGCGGTGCTTCTCACGGCGGGGCCCTGTTCAGCGGTGCTTGTCTTGGCGGGGCCCTGTTCAGCGGTGCTTGTCTTGGCGGGGCCCTGTTCAGCGGTGCTTCTCACGGCGGGGCCCTGTTCAGCGGTGCTTCTCCTCTGTTCCTAGGGATCCAGATCTGGGCAATCATTCCCGCTCAGTCGCCATCCGACCTATCGCTTGCGGGGCCCTCCTGTGCAGGACTCCTGGGCCCCTGGGTGTCCTCCGTCACACCCCAATGGGGCTGGTTGGGCCCTCCTGGGAAGCTTGCCTGCTGCCGGACTTGTCCGCCCTGCTGCCCTTGCCCCCCTTGGCGGAATCTCTGGGGCCCTTGCCTCCCTTTGTGGATAGGCCAGGTGATGGTGCAAGGGTGGTGTCCTTGGGGGCAGCCGTCTCAGGCCTGTCGCACCGGGCCTTCCCTTTTTTGTTTTTTTTCCCAGGGGGTGGGCTGGCTGTCCCCTTGCTGCTGGCCGATGTTCCTGCCCTAGGAGCTGGTGGACTCCAATAGCCCTGAACGATGGTCCTAGTAGGTGCAGGGCTTGTGGTGGCTGAGGTGCTGTTTGGACTCTTACGAGATGGAGGGGGTGGGTCAGGTGATTCAAAGAGGTTAATTTTGGAGAGGAACAACTTTTTAGGAGCAATGGGAAGGGTAGGTGCAGTGGGTATGGGAGTGGAGGGAGAGGATGTGGTTGTAGGAGAGTCAAGTGTGCTGTCTTTGGGTGCAGGTGCTTGTGACGGAGGCTGTCGTGAGGTGGATGGCTGTTGGGTGGGTGACTGCCTGCGTTTGTGTGGTTTGGAAGAGGGGGTGACAGACACACTGGGAGAGGACACAGGGGACGTGTAAATGGCAGTTGGGGTGGTGACTGCACGTGTGCGGACTGTTCTTGTGGGTGTGGTGGTGATGGACGTACCGGCTGATGGTGGTGTGCATGCAGGTGTGAGTGGAGACGTCACAGGGAGGGAGGAGGGAGATGAGGAGGAGGGGGACACAGAGGAGGCAGTGGCTGTTGGCATGTCTGCATGTGGATGTTGCTTGGGTGAATGCTTGTGTGATCTGTGGTGCTTATGTCTGGATGAGCTGCCCTTGGGTGTTGAGGTGTGTGCAGGCTGGTCTGTAGGTGTGTCTGGGATAGGCAGAGGAACAGGGGAGTGGGACTGGGTTGAGGAAGTTGGAGGGGGGAGGCTAGACACAGGGACAATTGCTGCCATCAGTGCTGAGGCCAGAGCGTTGAACTATCGCTGATGGGCAGCCTGACCCGAATGAATGCCCTCCAGGTATGCATTGCTCCGATGCACCTCCCTTTCTACCCCCTGGATGGCATTCAAAAGGGTAGACTGCCCAACAATGAGCGTCTGGAGGAGGTCAATGATCTCCGCACTGAGGGCAGCAGGGGTAACTGGGGCAGGACCTGAGGTGCCAGGGGCGAAGGAGATGCCCGGCTTCCTGGCCGAGCGGGCACGGGGCGAACGCTGAGGGGCAGCTGGGAGGGCGGGCTGGTGCGCTGGGTGGCGGCTGTACCTGTTGTTGCGGTGGGCACGGGTGGTGCCGCCACCACAAGGGAGCTCCCTTCCAAGGACGTGTCGGTGTTGCTGACGTCTCCACGGGTCCCCGTTGTGGAGCCCCCCTCGCCCTCCGTCTCACTGGTGTACTCTGAGTCGGTTGCATGGCCCTCCGGGGCCATGTGAGATGCAGCTCCCTCGTGCGCCGATGCCACTTCTCCTCCGCCTGATAATGCTAATGCACACATGAGCACGAAAACCAAAAAAAGGGGGGGGAGAAGAAAGAAAGACATGTTGAGTGCATGAATTGGCGGCACCGTTGGCGGAGAGGACAGACACAGAAGCCCCCTGCACTACGCCGCGCACTCGGGGTACACTACTCAATTATTGTGACTTGGCCTACAAGTCTATGGACGACAAATGCACACATAGGTGAGGCCCAACCATGGATATCTGTACTTAGCACCCTACAGAGGTGGGGGGCGGGGGCACAGGGCCATGCCTAACGGAGGGGCCTAGCCTACAGAAACCGCCCTGGCCTAGAGATAGCCACAGCCCTCCTCCCCCACCCAGACAGCTCCACTGTGCGCTAATATAGCAGAATGTGCTGATACTCACCCCCTTGTGTCTGCTGTGATGTCCTCACGCGCCCATCCAAATCGGGGTAGGCCACCGCCAGGATCCGGGACATCAGGGGGGTCAATTGCCGTGTGGCACCCCTCCTAGGTTGGGAGGCCATCCCCAGCAGAGCCTCCGCGGTCTTTCTGCTCCCACGGCGGATGTCCTCCCACCTCTTGCGGCAGTGGGTGCCCCGTCTGTTGTGGACCCCCAGGGCCCGGACGTCCTTGGCGATGGCACGCCAAATGTCGATCTTCTGATGGGCGCTGACCTATGTGACATGGACAGGATGGAACAAGAAATATCATCACTTTCCTGCATGGTCGATGTGAGTGTCCCCCCTCCCCAACCTTGCCATGTGGCACATGCTCTCATCTGTTGTGCGTTGCACTCCCCATTCGCACCCCTCCCCACCATCTTACACCCACCCCACTCAACACAGGCATTGCCCATACTACGTGCTCCCTGTGTACTTACCTGTTGGTCTGGAGGACCGTAGAGTAGCGCATACTGGGGGAGGACCCCATCCACAAGTTTCTCCAATTCCTCAGATGTGAAGGCAGGGGCTTTTTCCCCAGTCGCAGTATCCATTGTATCTCCCAGACCGAGGTCACAGCAGCACTTGCAGTATAGGTCCTCTCCTGTGGATGTTCAGGTCTCGAGTGATTAAGCAGTTAGAAAATGGCGGTCACGCCCGCGGCAGTGCGTACCGCGGTGGTGCGTACCGCGACCGCCAGCGCACATCGTCATTGGCTCCTGAGACCCATAGGGTTCAATGTTAACCAATGCTGCTTTGCGCCGCGGTCTTCGACCGCCTACCGCCACGGTGTGCCACGCCAGCGCATTGACCTCACATCCCATTGTCACACTTCACAGGTCAGGCAGCCGCCATTTCAAGGGCCCACATGGCTTAATTTCTACTACGTCACACAGGCCTAGGCCTTGCATTGCCACTCATACAAGCCATTCAATGCATAGCGAATCGTGTTTTGTGCAAGCTGTGGTTACGTACCTGTGGGTTGCTTGACTCTGTGCTCCATGTTGTCCTTCCTAGGCACCATCCGCTGGGACTTGCGAGGAGATGGAGGAATCCTCCTGTGTACAGACCGCTGGTGGACCTGTCGACAATGGAAGAACGACATGTCATACTGACATACAGAATTGACCGAGCCACTATACAGGAACTGTGTGCCCAGCTGGAGCCAGACCTGATGTCCCCCATTCGCCAACCCACAGGGATTCCCCCTCTGGTGCAGGTTCTGTCAGTACTCCATTTTTTGGCAAGTGGATCATTCCAAACAACAGTGGCCATATCATCAGGGATGTCTCAGCCTATGTTTTCTAAGGTTTTGTCCAGAGTGTTGTCTGCCCTGATGAAATACATGCGGAGCTACATTGTTTTCCCTGAGGTGGGCGATTTGACTACAGTGAAGGGTGATTTCTATGCCCTTGGACATATCCCCAACATCATTGGTGCCATTGATGGGACCCATGTGGCCTTGGTTCCCCCCAGTGGAAGTCAGCAGGTGTACAGGAACAGAAAAAGTTATCATTCGATTAATGTCCAGGTGGTCTGTTTGGCTGACCAGTACATCTCCCATGTAAATGCCAAGTTCCCTGGGTCAGTGCATGACGCGTACATCATGCGAAATAGCAGCATCCCTTATGTGATGGAACAGCTACAGAGACACCGTGTGTGGCTAATAGGTGACTCTGGTTACCCCAACCTCTCGTGGCTACTTACCCCAGTGAGGAATCCCAGGACAAGGGCAGAGGAACGGTACAATGAGGCCCATGGGCGAACTAGGAGGATTATAGAAAGAACCTTCGGCCTCCTGAAGGCCAGGTTTAGGTGTCTGCATATGACAGGTGGATCCCTAATGTACTCACCAAAGAAGGTGTGCCATATCATTGTGGCCTGCTGTAAGCTTCACAACCTGGCTTTGCGATGCCAGTTGCCTTTCCTGCAGGAGGATGGCCTAGATGGTGGTGTTGTAGCAGCTGTGGAGCCTGTGGAGAGTGAAGAGGAGTAAGACGATGGGGACGACACAGACAACAGGGACACAGTGATACAACAGTATTTTCAGTAGCACACAGGTACGAATCAACCACGCCATTTTACATTTACTTAAAGTGTCCTGCCTCTCTACTGTCTGAGTTCCCCCCCAGTTCCTGTTAACTGAGTTGTGACTTTCCATTCCGTTTTCAGAGCTGTGGGTCCCAATGTGTGACCTCTGCTTTGTTTGCCCATGGACTACAGCTGTGTGACAGTGGTATGTTGTCATCACAATGTAACTGGACATTTTGGCACCGTTATGTCTAATAGATTTGTTAAAAATACAAGCAGACTCCAGATTTTTTTAGTGCAAGAAGTGATTTAATTAAAGTGCTAAATTTAAGGAACATGATTGAAAAACGGAGATGGTGGAGTAATGTCCATAGCAGAGTCCAGTTCTCAGTCGCACAGGTGCTTATGCCTGTGGAAGGATGGAGCAGGGGCAGTTCAAGGTTGGACAGGGTGACAATGTGGGACAGTGGGATGACATCAGGGGGTATCGTTTGCTGGCGGGGGTCTTGCAATCCTACTCTGTCTTCTTGTGAGATCTCAGGTTCCGCTTGCGGGGTGGTTCTTCTTCTGCAGGAGGTGGGGTTCTGGTGGCCCGTTGTTGTATGGGGGCCTCCTGTCCACTAGCGCCGGCGGAGGTGGTAGGCTGTTCCTGGTCCAGGCTAGTGACAGGGGCCCTTTGTGGTGCCACATGGTCCCGAATGTGGTGACTATCTGGGTTAGGGCCAGGACGATGGTCCCCATTGCGGAACTAATGTTCCTCAGTTCCTCTCTGAACCCCATGTACTGTTGCTCCTGCATGACCTGGATCTCCTGGAACCTGGCCAGTACCGTAGCCATCGTCTCCTGGGAGGGCCTCTTGGAGAGTCGGTTCCCTGGGCCTGTCCCCCCCTGTCGCACAGCAGCCCTCCCAGTTGCCCTTTTTCCCTGGGCCTCTGTCCCCTGGACGGTGTGCCCACTACCACTGCCCCCAGGTCCCTGTTGTTGTTGGGGTGGTGGGTCAACCTGAGTGCCCTGTAGTGGTGGACACACCGCTGATTGACGTGTCCTGGAGACAGAGGCATGGGCCCGCTGGGTGGGAGCTGTGCTGGTGTTCCCAGAGGGGGTTAGGTCTGGTGTAGCCTGTGGCTGTCTGTGGGGAACCGACTGTCCCGAGGTCCCCGATGGGCCGGACTGGTCATCAGGGTCCAGGGAGACAGAGCTGCTGTCATCACTGGGGGCCTCTTCTGGGGGTGGGATGGACATCTCTGGACCCTCCGTGGCGGTGTGGTGGCGTTCGGGTCCTGCAGGGGTATAAGAGTTTGGTTATTGCTTCTGTGTGTGGCATTTCGTGTAATGGGTGGGTGGCCATGTCCCCCAGTGCTGGCATTCCCTTGTGGGGGCTTTTGTGACGGTGGCTTGTGGGGGTGATGAGTGTGTGCAGTGGGCATGCTTTGGGGATGGGTGTCCATGCTTTGGGGACGCACGCAGGGCTAGGTTTTGGGATGGGTGGGATGTGATGGTGAGCCATTTGCAAGGATTTGGTGTGATGGGGGTGGGGGTGAGGGTGGGGGTATGATTTGGCATGCAGGTGGGGTGGGGGGAATGAAGTAGTGAAGATTTGACTTACCAGAGTCCATTCCTCAGCCTATTCCTGCGAGGCCCTCAGGATGCAGGATGTGCAAGACTTCCTCCTCCCATGCTGTGAATTCGGGGGGAGTAGGTGGGGGTCCGCCGCCAGTCTTCTGCACCGCAATGTTGTGCCTTGATACCATGGAACGCACCTTCCCCCGTAGGTCATTCCACTGCTTCCTGATGTCCTCCCGATTGCGTGGATGCTGTCCCACAGCGTTGACCCTGTCCACTATCCTTTGCCATAGCTCCATCTTCCTGACAATGGTGGTGTGCTGCACCTGTGCCCCGAAGAGCTGGGGCTCTACACAAACTATTTCCTCCACCATGACCCTGAGTTCTGCGTCAGAGAACCTGGGGTGTCTTTGGGGTGCCATGGGGTGGTGTGGTTGAGGTGAGGGGTGGTGTATGTGTTGTAGAGTGTGGTGGGTGTGGTGGTGTATAGTGTTTTGTGCGTGGAAATTGTGTGGGTGATGTTGTGATTTGCCTCTGTTTGATGGTGTACTCTGTGCTGTGCTCTCTCTCTCTGTCCTTCACTCGCAATTGTGGTCGTAGAGGTTTGTGGGTGATGTGGGTGTGTGTTTTATATTTAATTGGGTGTGTGGGAGTGGTGTGTGTATGTGTCTCAGGTGTGTGTCTTTTGAATTATCCAATGTGGTAGTGTTTTGTAAAGGTGTGTGTATTTTGAGCGCAGCGGTGTGTACCGCCAATGGAATACCGCGGTTGAAAGACCGCTGCAGGGATTTGTGGGTCGGAATGGTATGGGCGTATGTCTGTTGGCGTGACGGTGGAGGTTTGGTCATTGCCAGTTTCCCGCTGACCTTTGGTGTGGCGGACTTTTGTTGATGTCGGGTTTTTGGCGGTTTGCCAGTTGCGGGTCAGAATGACCGTGGCGGTTTACCGCGGCCGCTGCGGTGTTATGGCGGTCTTCTGGCCGGCGGTATGTGACTTTTACCGCCGAGGTCAGAATGACCCCCATAGTCCTTTGCCTAGTAGGTCAGGTATTATATCTAAATATAATTCAAACTCTGGGTACCATTTAAAATCAATAAAAAGATTAGTTAGACGGCCATGAGATTTGTGGGAAATATAGTTTTTCCATACATAGGACCAGTAAACACCCTTCAATACTTTTACATGGGGTTTCTCAAGTTGATGGGGATTCTCCCAAAAGTCTCCCAATCCCAATGTGCGGAACCAGCTAGATACGTGTTTAATCCATGGGATAGAGGTAGATTTTGAACATTTTAACAATTCTAAAAGTGAGATCTTATATACGACCAATTCAGGGACAATCCATAGCCTTACCCAATATAACAGAGGTCGTAAAATAATTAGGTCGGCCATCCGTTTTAGTCCCAAATCTAAAAACAATGGGATTAGTGGGGTGCTGGGAAGGCATGCGCATAAAGCCCTTGCAAAGTTGTTCTCACTTTTGGTTATCCTGCTGCTATCAGAGAAACCCCATATCTCTGCACCATAGATAGCAGCTCCCTGCGCCTTGGCCACATAGATCTTGATTGCTGGGGATACAGCTTTGGCCATCGTGCTCCTATAAAAGCACAGTATGGATGCTGCCCTATGTTGCAGGAGCACAGCACATTTACTAGCCTGTTCCTCCCAGTGTAGTGTATCTGTGAGCCTCACGCCCAAGTAATCGATGGAGCTAACCTGGTCCAAGGTATTACCATTTAAACTTATAGTGCATTTCTTCCGGGAGCCAGAGCAAAATACCATCAATTTTGTTTTCTTAAAATTCAACTTTAGACCATAGTTCCGGCAGAATAGATTAAATTTATCCACAAGAAATTGTAGGCCATAGGGGCCTTTGAGATGAGTAGGGAGTCATCTGCAAAGAGAAGAATAGGGATTTTCTGATCATCTAAGGTGGGAGCATCGTTCTGGCATGTCATTAGTACCTGCACCACTTCGTTTATAAAAAGGGAGAACAAAAGCGGTGCTAGCACACAACCCGGGCGAACACCCCTTTTTATGGGGAATTTATTGGTCAGCTCACCTTTGTTGCCCCATCTCACTTGCGCGTATGTATCTTCGTGCATGCGTTTCAGTAAGTGAGTTATGCTAGCTGGTGTCCCTATTTTATATAGCACTTCCCACAACTTCTCACGTGGAACCAAATCGAAAGCGGATCGCAAATCAACAAAAACAACATATAGGGTTTGCTTTGCCAGGACTCCATATTTCCAGTATAGCATGGCCAACCTAAAAGCCTGGTCTACCGTGCTTATTCTAGGTCGGAACCCCGCCTGGAGAGAAGACAGAATCTGTTGTTCCAGAACCCAACTCGATAGTATACCTAAAAGCTGTTTAGCAAAGATTTTTTGCAGGTTATCAATTAGACTGATCGGTCTGTAATTTATTGGGAGTTTTGCATTGCCCTTTTTGTAGATGGGAATAATTTTGGCACCCTTCCACATAAAGGGAATCTGTCCTCCTTCTGTGATTTTGTTTAAAAGTAGGTTGATATACCAGGTCCATATAGCTGGCTCTGATCTGTAAAGATCGCCTGGAATTCTATCTGGTCCTGGGGCTTTGCCAGGTTTCAAGGAGTTAATAGCATCAGCAGTTTCTTTTAGGGAGAAACAAATGTGGTCCTCTGTGCCATGTAGACTCCCGCCCGCCTGTGGCAAATTGGTCAATGCGCGTCTGCGCAGCGGTCGGGCGGGTCTGCCGGTCTTTACCCATTACGTCTGCCTCTCGGAATCTGTCTATGGGTTACCTCCGTGCAACGCTTCATGCACTGCCTTTCTTTAGGCCTCGGGGTCTGATCCTCGACAAGGCGCCCCCGACGTCGTCTCTTTAAGTCCATTAATGCCCCAGGAGGGGGGGGGGATTTCCCACCTCTGCCGGAGTGCCATTGGTTTTCGTCTCTTCCACCTCCCCTCCTGTGGCGCAGATCCTCAGCTTCGGCTCCGGCGTCCCTGGGTCCAGGACCAGCCCTCGCTCTTGGTCACTGGGGTTCCCTTCCTCTTCCTATGCCAGGATCAATACCCCATTATGGCCTGCACCACCGTCTGTCCACCACACACTTCAGCTCACCGGGCTCTCAGTGTCCGGCAAGCTATGGGGCCGCGGGGGGGTCAGGGGGGAAAAGGCGCCCCTTCCTCCACCTAGGAACTCTTTCCCCCCAGGGGGCGAGTCATCGCCATTACCTCACCTTCTTCGAGTCCTTCAGCCGGCCCCCCGGACCACATCCCGGAGCAGCAGTCACTCACCGGTGCCCCCCGGTCCTGGAGGGGATGCGATGGCGGAGGGGGGCCCCCAGCGCGCAATCACCCTGATATGTTTCCGCCCACCGGGGCAATCTTCGCTATATTTTAGACCTCCGGCTCCTCCTCAACACCGGTGCCTCTCGCACTCGTCTCCTGTCCGGCATTCCTTCCTCTCCCCTCCGGTCAGTGGGAGCGAGGCAGGGAAGGGGGGGAGAAACCCCTGCGTCGCACAGCCCAAGCAGCTACCGTCCGCTGCTTTCTTCAGCTGGAGCGCCCTCCATTTTGTGCGCGGGACGCTCTGTAGGAATTTCTCACCTTCAATCTTCAGCGGGTCTCGCAGCGCGGATCAGATGCCCCCGGTCCCACGCACTGCACATGCAGCCTCTCCTCTCATTAGGGGAGGGCCGCCGACAACCTCCGCCGACAGCTTCCTGCGGCCGCCACTTCCTTCGTCGGAGCGCCCGCCATTTTGGACGCAGGGCACTCCTTCTGTTTCCTGCTCCTCCTGGAGCCGCGGGTTCCGGGACGCGGCTCAAATGTCCCCGGGGCCACTCACAGCCCTCCTAGGACACCCCTCTCCTCCGGGGAGGGCCAACAATGGGTGCATCATGAGTGGATGATGGAGGGGTTCGGAGCACTACGATAGTGCGGCCGCCATCTTGACGCTCAAGCCACGCCTCTCCCTTTACCTTTAGATTTTAAATACAATATTGAAACAGTGGGTGTAGAGAGGGATCTGGATGAACTGCTTGTTATTCTAGTGAATGGTGTGCCCACAAAAAACAAAAAAAACTAATCTGTCAGAAACTAGTGGATGTGAGTAAGGTAAAGAAAGCTACATTTAAAAAAATAACGTATATTAAAAAGATGTATATGTTGTCGCACATGGAAGTTGCATGAGAGAGAAATGTTGTCGTCAAGTGGACAGTTTGAAAAAGTGGATAGAAGTAGATGGGAATAAATATTTGAGCACTGCAGTATGCATCCATTGCATTCAAAAGAGATTATGAGGGATGCCACTGGACGTTATCAAATGAAACAAGATAAAGTAGGTCCAATGAGTGTACGGGAGAAAGATTTAGAAGCTCAATGTTTTCCTCAAAAATTACCAACTGGAATTGGCAGACCATGTGATAAGCTCCCTGTGCAAATACTTGCAGCTGAGTATAGGTCAACAAGATTACACTGAGAGGACACTAGATATCAACAACATTTTCCATATGTATACCATCTGTTATTTGAAAGTGATTTGTCTGGGCTATCGTATGCTGTTAATCAAAATATGTCTGCAAAAGTCTTTGAGGAACAAATTCATATCAAAGAAGAGAAGCTCAAATACAATTTGATCAATTTGAGGGCATGCCAACGTGGGATCTGTGAATACTGGTATTGTCGTCATGGTGAGCTCAAGTGTATGTTGTGAACTCTAGGTGCACCATCTTGGTTTGTAACACTGAGTTGTGCAGAGCATGAATGGGATGATTTACATGGTGGTACTTTAACCACATATTTCAAACTCTGTTGTCCTTCATCTGAAACAAAGAAATCCAAATCTTGGGGTTAGTGATTTCTTTTGGTGAAAAGCAAGAGGTACCCCTCATATTCATATACTATTGTGGATAAAAATTGCACCTACATTTGGAACAGACACAAATGAGTCTGTACTTTCTTTCATATATACAGCATGTTATGTGTAGCATCCTAAAAGACCTTTAGGAAAAAAACTGAAGCAGAAAGTACTGCATTTTCAAACTCACAGATGTGGGAAGTACTGTCAGAAGAAATACAGAGCTAAAGGAAAAGTTTACACAAAATGAAGTTTTTGGAAATACTCCACTAATACACAGATAGAAACAATGTGACAAAAAACGTAGATGAAAGCAAATTTGTGGTAGTTGGTCGCAATGAGTGTTCGGTGTCACACAGCAAAGATAGTCTAATTATCCTTAGAAACAGAGGCCCTCATTATGAGTCTGGTGGTCTACTGACCATCAGATTCGCAGTGGCGGTCCCACTGCCAACGGCTGGTGGTGTAGACCGCCATATTACAACCGTGGTAGAACCGCCACAGTCAGACAGCCAACATCGCCAGGTTGCCACCAGCCAGCAGCCTGGTGGTCCTGGCGGTTATAATCCAGCAAGCAGTGCTGACCTCCAGATTACAAATCCCTATACTGCCAGCCTTTTCATAGCGGTTCCACTACCATGGAAAGGCAGTCGGAATGGGGGCATTGAGAGGCCCCTGGGGGCCCCTGCACTGTCCACGCACTTGTCATGGGCAGTGCAGGGGTACCCATACACAGCCCTATTGCGCATTCCAAATTATGGGAAGTGGAATGCACAACAGGTGCTGTTGCACTCGCTGTATGGCCACATTGCCGCCGGCTCTCCACTGTGAAGGCCCTGTTCACTGCAGGACCGGTGGGGCAGAAATACTGTTTCTGCCTGCCAGTCCTGCGGTGAACTCCAAATAGGGCTGGTGGTGTACTGGCTACACTGGCGGTCAGGTGGCGAGACGAGTTTACCGGGCGGCCTCCACTGCCCACCAAACTCATAATGAGGGTCAGAGTTTCTAACCTGCTACAAAAAGAAAATGTTTCTATTTGGCACTTTTGCAGCTGTTTAAACCTTAGCATTCCTAATCAGAATTATTAGGAGAGTTTGACTACTATGAAAACTCTTTCAGTGCTTCAAAGGATAGATTGAGGGCTCAGTATTTCCACACTACTTGAAAATGTAAAATGATGACACTGAACAGGAAGATACAATTGCTGCTGAGGAAGCTAAGAGGAGTTCACAAAGCAGCCAAAGTTCAGGTTCTCAAAGCCAAGATTCACTTGGACAGCTAATAACTGAAAATGAAGCTGCTGTTGCAATGGATGAGGTGGAGACTGTAATGTAGCAAGCAAGATAGGAAACAATTCATTTGGTAGATTTAGTTGGACAACTACATGATGAGCAAATGGAAATTCATATGGAAGTCAAAGTCACCGTTGAGCATTGATTGCTTCATGACAAGAAAGAGTGTGCATGTTCAACATTTAAGCCTGTATGTGACTATGCCAGCAGTCAGCAGGTACTGGTAAACGTTTCTTAATACATGTTCTTACTGCTTTCCTACAGAAGACTACAGAGTGCAATTTATCATGTGTAGTTACAGCACATACTGTAGTAGCTGCACACAATATCAAATGAATTACTTTACATTGACTTTGGATGCTGTATGTGGAATGTAAGAAGAATTTAGAATATCTAAACCTATCCGATGAACCTTGCCATGAAGTGTCAAGAGTGTTACAAAAATTAATAAAACTTTTAATCATTGATGAGGTGAGTATGGTCTCAAACTAATGTTCAGTTTCATATAAGAAGGTAAACATATTGTGTGCCTAATGCCTACATTGGAGGAGTGTGCCTCTTTCAACACATTTTTTCTGGAATTGGAGAAAGAAGACATTTTGCAACTGAAGGCAATAGATAAAATGGAACGCCAACGTGTAATGGTATTGCTAAATGAAAAGTTACAAGAAGAACTGGATTAATTCGAAAAATCTGTTTCACGGACTGCAGGATTAGAGAAATCTTTAACTGTATGCAAAAAGTGTAAGGTGATTTTGCATCATAATATAAATGTTGAGGATGGGTATTTGTATGGTGCTATGGGTAAAGTTGTTGGATTTATTAATTTTCCTAATATGTATGAGGTGGAATACCTGTGATTAAATTTGATCATATTGGCAAGGCAAAGCAAATTGAAAGGTCCAATGCATGTTTTTTCCTTGTGAAAGGTTTATTTGTTCGACGGAAAGAGTTCCCAGTTTCTCTAGCACATGCAGTTACTATTCATAAATCATAAGGTTAAAGTTTAGATGCAGCATTTATTAATATCGGGAGTACAGTTTTTAAGGAAGGTACGTCAGATTTAGCTTTGTTTCAAGTTAGGGCATTGTCTGGTTTGTATCTAGTTGCATTTGATGAGACCACAGTGAACGCAGAATTAAGTTGTGTTACAGAATACAACCAATTAAGAAGTTTTTATGTTCCTTATTTAGGACAGTATCTTTTTTATGAGAAACGCTCCATCTGTCTGAGGCTGAAAGTTTCAAAACAGTGTAGCGATGGACTTGCAAAGAAGGAAACGAAACAGAAGAAGGAAGTTGTGGTAGAAGCTATTAAAGAGAAACAACAAAAGTAATTGTGTTCTACATTGTGTAGTTTGTTGAACTGTCTGCCTACAGAGAGCACGAAAATACATTCTGTACCAGTAAGTTGAGACACTGTAGATCTATGTAGTGGATCTGTACAGTTTACTCAAAATGCTCAATAGGATGCAGAGGAGTTTCTAATGGTGATTTTTGATGTTTTAGAAGAAGAATAAATCCATGGAAATTACTTGTTTGTACTTAGTTCCTCGTGGCACCATGAATGTGAAGACTGCTCATACACATCCAATGCACAAATATAATTAGAGCATTTTATTTATTTGACATTACTATATTCCAAAAGTGTAAGTTTTGACACATTAGTGAAAAAAGCTACTCAAAATAATGTATTTCCAAATGTCAAAAAGATGTTCTGTCAACATTACATGTAGCTAGATGTGGAAAGAATGTTATTTTAATGCTAAAGATGCCGTGCAGATGGTACTAAATTACATAATGAGATTACTGACTTTAAAGCAGGACAAATACCTATCTCTGGTCAAATATATACTACTGTCAATATAATTTTTCATGAAGGAGTTACTATTAGATCTGGTCATTACACTCTCTATCTAAAAAGTAAAAGTGGATGAACAGAATGTAATGAACCTTAAATTCAAGCAAAGACTGCCTTAGAAGTAACCAAATTTCTATCTTTTTTTCTGGAACCAAAGTTTTAAGGAGGATTACAGTTCTGTGTGTGGAATAGTCTAGTTATCATAGAAGCACTCTCAGGACTTATGACATAATGCAGCCTAACAAGGATGGTGTCTTCATAAGGTTTTGCCTTTGCTGGTGAGCCTTATTTATCTAATGATGAGTATATATTTGTTTAGATTAGTACACATAGTATAGGACAAATAATAATTTAAAATATTGTAGCGAGTGCAATGTCCAATATTGCTTATTTGCAGTGACATACTGTGCAAATTGGTTTTTTATACGGTCTATACAACTGTTTTTTTTTTCAAGGGTGATTCTGTATACAGTATCATTTATCTTGTACAAGTGTAAAAGCTGAGAACAGTCAAAAAGGGGAAACAAAATGTTTATTCTTGTTTATTCTTATTGAAACATTTATAGGATAGAAAAATGTGTAGTGATTTGTTGATATAATGAAGTTTTGTATGGCTGGAAATTCTAAGGTCACATTATAATTTAGCAAATTCTAATACTAATTGATATTTACTTTTTACCTTTATATACAGATAAATGTCACTGTTTTTGGGACTCATGTGGTTTACTAATTAGTTCTTACAGTGTTGATGTATTGGTTTATATTGTAAGGATGTTCCAGAGTATAATTAAAAAAACACATACACCTACTTACACAGTTAGAGAGCTACTTACACTCCCATAGAGCCACTCATGGGAAACATCCTGAACAACTAGGTCTAAACCACTACTTGCCTGAACCACTACTGCTAAACAACTAAAAAGTCTCTACAACTAAGTACTGAACAACTACTGTCTGAACAACTATTGTGTCTGAATAACAATTGCCTGAACAACTAATTTTAAGGTAAGGTTTTCCTTTTGGTTTTTATGGTTTATTAGTTGTTTAGAATACATATATATATATATATTAGTTGTTCAGGCAATTGTTATTCAGACACAATAGTTGTTCAGACAGTAGTTGTTCAGTACTTAGTTGTAGATACTTTTTAGTTGTTTAGCAGTAGTGGTTTAGGCTATAGTTGTTTAGGACCTAGTTGTTCTGTCACATATTCCCACTCATACACTAACTCACACACTTACACGGACACTCACACACCCAGTCAAACAGTCATGCAACCAATTACACACCCACACAGAATTTTACATTGACTCCAACACATCCATACATTGTTAACACAGGTACAAACACACCCACACATGCACTCAAACACTCAGTCACTCTCCCATATAGTCTGTCACACAGATGTTCATAGATTGAGATGTTTAATCACATATACACATAGGCACAAACAAACTCTCACATCTGCACAGTCACTCACACATCTACTTATAGACCTACAGACACTCACAAACCCACTCAAACACTCACACACCCAATTACACCCCCCACAGACATTTACATCCATACTAAAACATCTATACAGTCACTCACACAGCTACTGACACTAACAGAACTACTCAGAAACAAACTTAATTACCCATACAGTCAATCTAACACCCACTCACAGACCCACATAACCAGTCATACACCCACTCATGAGTCACACAAACACTTACACACCCACATAGACATTTACATCCCCACTAACACACTGATACAGTCAATCACATAGGTACTGACAGTCACACAGACACACACCCGTTCACACTCTTATAGATTCACTCACATACCCATTTGCACATGCACACCTACTCACAGATTCATACATTCATACAGACACTCACACACCTATTCACACATCCACACAGCCACTTACACACCCACACATAGACCCATACAGCTAGTCACACATCCGGGGAGGCAGTGTCACAAGCACTGATACACCCATACACCCACTGACACCACCATTGAGTCACTGATGCAGTTACTTACGCATCCATTTTTTGTATTCTACATGGCTTGACACAACATTTGCAAGTATCTTCTTTAATACTTTATAGGTTTATTCCCCAGGGTGAATATTACAGGAGTCATATGTACTATTTTATATTCAGTTGTTTGGGATGTGACACACATACACATACAACAATTCACAAACACTTAAAGACACAATCACACAAAAAAACATAAGACATGTAGTTAGCTTGTTCTTTTACCAGCTGAGGTTGTTCTAACCAGAACTGTGTGGTTTTTTTGGTAGTTATTTTGAACAATTTTATATTTTTTAATTGCGGAACAAAAATAACCAGGGTTGTAAAACAGGTAAAGCAAGGGAACTTAGAGACAGCAACTGTCTTAAGTCTTTGCAACACATGAAATATCAAACAGGGTGAACAAAACAAATTAACATCTGTGGCTGTTGACTGCATCCATATAGGTGGGCACAGAAGACATATTTAAACCAACAGACATGTGGCATCTGCCACAGTGAGTCACCATAGTGGAAAGATGTTCTGAATAACCAGTAATGGTGATCATTTGTACTCCTGCTGATGGTCCTCCAGATGTTCCTGCTGATGTTGATGGGCCACCAGCTGCTTTCTCCCCCATCATGTGATTATATGTTCTTTCATGGATCGCTCTCAAGTGCTTCCACATGGAAGAGGTTCCATGTGAATATTTATTTCCTGTTGCACGTGATAACATTTTGGAACAACTGTAGCACTGAACAATCTTTCACCTTCTTTTCTCCAGATGGTATCAAGAAGTACTTCCACACATCTGATTCTTTTTTGGGTGGTGTCATATTCTCTTCCTCTTGTTCCACAGATTCTGGATCTCTTTGTTCCTCTGCAGAAGACATAGCTCCACTCAAAGTAAACAGTTTTGCAGTAATGCACTGGATTCAGTTTTCTCTGCAGAGACCTAATGTCAAATGACTGTTTTAGGGTGTGGTTTTCCATGTACATTGGTGGGGACTTACTGTAGCCAATCAGTAGCTGAGCTTTGGGTGTGTTCCAGGCATCACAGTGGATCCACAGATCCAGCCCATGGTTCAGTGGACTCAGCAAACTTGTAAAAGAAATCAGAGGCCCATATTTATACTTTTTGACACAAAACTGCGCCGGCGCAGTTTTGCGCCAAACATATTACCGCCAGAAAACGCCATTTCTGTGCGCCGTGCAGGCGTCAAATTTAAACTTTGATGCCTGGCGGCGCAAACCACAGGTGTAAGTAATTTTTTTTTACGCACACCGCAGCGTCAAGTCGTAAAGCAAAATGACGTTAATTCGGCGGAAATGACTGTGGGTTGATTTACGACACAGCACACCGGATATGCAGCGTTTTTTGGCGCAATAGCGTCAAAATTCCCCGCAAACACAACCATTTCAGCAGAGGAGAGCCAAAATGGATCCCAGATGCCTGTACAGACCCCAGGAAGATGACAACAGACCAGGAACCAGTCCGGAGGACCCACACAAGACCCACGACATTTTTAAGAAGAAAAGAAAGTGTCGCTTCAGTGCAGAGGAACAGGAAATTCTGGTTAAAGAGGTGACGGAACACTAGCACCAACAATTTGTCACCTCAAAGTTGCCAATCAGTAGGAGAGAGGCAACATGGCAACAAAACATTGTGGCAGAAGTACGCAGAACAGTCATTGAGTACAAAAAATGCTGGCATGACTGCAAGCACAGGACCAAGGAAAAGATGGCCAGGAACAGGAAGGCAGCACTGCAGACTGGAGGTGGGAGTCCAGCACACCAGGAGGCCCTGGACCACATGAAGGTGATGGCCGCAGCCGTCATCCCTGAGGAGATCGTCACAGGAGACAACGCACATGCAGGGTAAGTCGCATGGGGAATTAAAATGCACTAATGTCAACTGTAAGCGGGGGATACCAACCACAAAATGCATGGAAGTCATCATATACATGGAGTGGCATGGGTAAAGGGGTATGGCATGGGGGCATGGCCTGCACAGAGAGAAGCTGGGGCACACTATTACAGTACACCAACAACAGTCCCATGGGGGCATGCTGCCATGCCAACGATGGAGCAAAGGTAAAGCCACGCCAGGAGGGAAGGGCACAACGTCAAACTGACATCCCATCACACGTCAGCCACTATACCCCCTACATTAACTAGGGCCCAATTAACAACCTCTAGCCATACCAACAACTGGAATGTAACAGTGACAACAGTTGCCACTACCACCTCCGCTGTGTGTGCTGGTCAAGTAGCCAATGGCAGTAACGTCCCCATGGATCATACACACCTAAATTAGTGGGTTGAGGATGACAACTTCAACAATCCCCTGAAACAAGACAAAGGCTCCAGTCCTGTCAAATGTGAATGCCCATATTTGCCGCAAAGATCAGCCAATGTCATCAACAGTAGGAGCTATACAGCACTAAGGACACACCCATGCTGCATATGCCAGGGTCCATCCTGTGCCTGGGTCACAATGCAACATCCCAAATGTCATACTGCTCAGACAACAACATTGAGGGGGAGGACACATGTAACTGGTCGCTGACATACACCTGCACAGTCAGAGGAGGAAATAGGACACTGCTACAACTATCAGGGCAATCCAATCACCACACATTCTGCAACATCAGCTGTACACATTACCAATGCTATCACCCATATCGTGCCATAACAATGCTATGCATAGGATACGCTACATGTCAACTACATATAAGTGGATGTGAAAGATCAGAGACTGGGGCAGGTCCAGATTGATAAGTGTGCTGCTAGTGCCATCAGAGCACCCACAGCCAGTGAAAGGCCTCACCATGAGAATGGATGTAGACGGAGGCTTGAGTAGGACAAGAAGGTGGCAATTCACTATTTGGCCTATAACAACACTAGAGGAGATGATGCCGACTAGTCTAATAACTTAATACAATACATGTGACATACCGGTGGACCATAGGCCTGGGAGAATGCAAATCTGAAAGACTGGAGCAATGAGCAGGAAATAAGATCACAATGTGAATTCATCACAAGGCAGTCATGTCACATCACCAATGCCACAACACAGACACACTAATTGTACCCTATTTCATTGCAGAGGATGATGGATCTCCTGCGGATATGCCTGTCCAGGACTACCTTGATGACACGGATGACGAGCTGACAAACATCACCCAGCAGACCATCCAAGATGTCCTTGGAACCCTCCAGACCCCACCTTCAGTTACAAGGAGGAGCTCAGAACAAACAGCCATCACAGAGGAGCCACCCACAACACCAATTGTAAGACTTGCCAGCTCCAATACAGACTCAGACGACACAGGCACCAGCTTTGGGGCAACTGTAGTCGGAGTACAGCGGGAGCTGGCCAAGGAGGTGCGGGTGGGTATGCAAACTATGGCACCCAGCCTAGAGGGGGTGTGTTTGTGCATGATGTCATCTGCAGATCAGGCAGCAGCCATGCAAGCCCTAACATCCATCCTGCAAGGCATACAACAAACTGTCAAGAAATTCACCACTGCAGTAAGGGAGTTGCCACAACACCTCGCACCCCAAACCTTCCACTGCATGCACGAATGCAATCATGACCCCCTCAGGGCTGACCTGGCTGCCTACCATCGTGATGTGGCTGCTATTCTTAAGAATCAGCAGATCCTACTTGCAGCAGTACTGCCCTTAAGACCTTCACAGGTAGCAGCGACCGGGATGTCTGACTCCACGTCTTCTAACACTGAGGTGTGCATTGCCCCTTCACAACCACCACCACCAAGAACAGAGGAGGCAACACACACATCAGAAGAAGAAGACATGGAACAGATCACCTTCACACGGAGAAGTACCCGGAAGCACTAGTCCCTGCCACATGGCCAACTATTACCAAGGTTCAGCGCTTTCTAACATGCCAGTCTTACAACAACTGTACTCAATGACTGTTCTGCAAACCACTGTTTATCTTGTCATCCTGCCCAGTGATTGTCTCTCACTTACTCATTGGCAAATCCTGTCCCTTCGCACTGTCTGACACATCCCCCAGCATGTCAACTGCATTTTCCTTTACCACTTGTGTAGGATCACAATGGAAGATGTCACTATAATGGAATTATAATCATGGACAATGTACATATAGCACTACAGCACTTTTCAATAAATAGCACTTATGCAACCACTTTGTCTCTGTGTAATGTGACACATCAACTGTGCAGTAGATAACTGAAATGTGCCTCCTGTCAAATTACGTAGCTTGTCAATACAACTGTCCTGAAATTATGTAGTCAGATAACTTTGCACAGTGGCCTGGATTGCATCATACCCTGCCCTTCCTGAGGGTAATATCTGATGAAAAGAGAAAACATACACCATCATGCTGTGTTGGGCAGAATAATGCTTCCTCAAGGAATATCTAAGTCATCAAATAGTGGCAGCAAAATGTTGTCACCATGCAATACTAACACATATAACAGTGCCCACAAATCTAAGCAAACACTCAAAAAACTGCATGAATGAAGGTGTCTGAGTTTCCATCCAAATAAGTAATCATGCTGAACAGTGTCACAAATGATGTCTGTGAGTCATGAAGACGATACTACAAGAGTGCTTACAACCACTCAACTTATAAGGGTTTCCTTGAACATCACACTGCAGTCAGACCTAAAACAATTCCCCCAATACCAAATCTGGAAGCACTGTTTGTGACTTTGAAAACATACTTATTGAAAAAAACACTTTGGGATCCATATTAACTACGATTGGTGGTTGCAATGAATGGTGGAATCTTTGCAAGGTAGCTCTGGGGTAGCTGCCAATCTTACAGCTCAGTTGGGATTTGTTAGTAGCATAGGACACAAATGTAATAGAACAAAATTCATGTACACTTATGCCAACGCCCTGATCAATAAGAATTTAACACATACTGTAAAGGGTTCACTATATATTCATTAAACGGAAATAACAGAAGAGGAAACTCAGGGAAAAGTCTTACCTACCCTAATCTACCCTAACTACTCATTACGCACAACTGTCCCTAACTAACCTAAGCTAAACTTACTTATCACATGTAACGAAATGCTCTAAACATCAACCCCCGTCCCCCCTTATGAGACGGGACACATGGAGGACAACAGATACTAAACTAAACACATACTATACAATATTAAACAAATATATATTTTTTTGTATTTTTTTATATTTAATTTTATTTTTTTTGTAAACACACAAGAACACAAACTTAGCCCTTCACCCACCCACCCACACACTCAAAAAGAAAAAATAGAAATAATCAGGACCCCACCCACTAACACTAACTAAACTAACAGCCTATACTAACCTAACACTAAGCCCCCTAACCCCACTAAGTATAAGAACAAGGAAAGAGGAGGGAGGGGAGAGAATCATGTTTATTTAAAAAGTCTAGAGGTTGGCCCTCCGGAGGGTCTGCTTTATGGACCGCACACGCCTGTTCATATGGCGAACATCCCGGCTCAGGTGACTAATTTTCCGTAGGACACAGTCCATTATGCGTTGCATGTCCTGAAAAGCTGCAGGGTCAACTGTAGTAGCTGGGGCGGTCTGGGTACCAGCTGAGGATGTGTGTGGGTGTGTATAGTCTATGTCTGTGGGCTGCCCTGAAGGTGTTCCACTGCTAGGGCCCGAGCTACTACAGACGTTGTTGGGACAACAGTCCTAGCTGTGGTTGGTGCCACCTGGGTGTAACTGGTGGTTGTACTGGTGGTGGCTGTGGTGGGCAAAGTAGGGCCACCCTGTGGGAAAGCCCTCCATTCTCCGGAGGCCTGTTCGTTCCTGTATCTTCGGGCCATCCGTCTGAACTCCGACTCTACCAGCATGATATGCTGATAGCGCATTGCCCGCCTCTGGAACTCACGGACCTGGATGGGTGTCATGTTAGCAGCTGTGAAGACAAAGGCAAAAAATTACATTAGGAACTACATTGTGTGAAATGGCACAAGAAGTAAATCAGACAGTACATCTACTGTACTTGTAACAGCTCCTATCATCATACAGATCATTGAATGTCCCTGAGGAAGTGCATGGCAGGCCAGCCTACAAAGGTTGTATCACACATAGCACATCCAAACCCTACAAGATGGGTAACAACTGGCATTAATTTTGCGTCAGAGTTCTGACAGTTGTCAGCTAACAATCATGCAGCACACCCTGCGCCAATGCCAGGGCTACAGATGTCAGTGTACCGGATGGAAATCTAGGGCCACATGATCTGCAAGTTGTAAATGGACTTGCTAGTATAGTACTCATGTGCTATACCTGAGTGTGTATACTAGGTTCCGACCAAGCATTCACTGATTTACATGTCTGTGTAACATACTTGTATCATCAGTCCTAGGCACACTATTCACAAACTCATGCCTGTGTTTGAGGGTGGGGGGGTAGATAAACAACTAAGAATTTCAAACAACATGGACACCCAGGAAGCTATAGAAAGCTGGACATGTGTTTGGCTCTACACACACACCACAGGTAAGGTGTATCAACAAATAGGAGACAGCAAACCCTTGACCAATCCCCGCACCACACATGTCTGGAAATGCAGACCTTTGTCCACATCATATACTTCCAGTAAGGCATGACTTACAACAGACACAGAGTTGCAAGAACACCCATGGCCATGATTTGCATGTACACCTAGGCCATTGCATTCAAGTGCCACATACTTGTTGCACTACATGTGGAGCTACATGCTGCTAGGAAGTTCACCCTACAGTTTCATAAGTACTTTGGTGAATAGGGAGGCAGAAGTCTGTGGGTAAGCATTTTGCAGCCCCATTCTGGGAGAGTGTGGGTCTGACAGGCAGACTAAATCTGAGATTAGTTCCAGTGCGACTCTTGTTGATACAAGTGTTATCCACATGACTCACCCCAGTTCACATTGACGGGCCTACAGGAATGACCTAGAATCCCTAGATAAGACAATAGGATAAGCATTGGCCAACTCCAAAATGTTTAGAAAATTAAATCCCACTCATGGAACAAGACAAATGAAGGAGTCCATCACACATCACCAGCAAACACAACACATAACAGACATATCAACACTTACTGGAGTTGTTGTGGTCCTCAAATGAAGCCACCTCGCCCACAGTGTAGGGTGCCGGTCCACCTGTAAGGCATGGAAGGAAGAAATGTGCTCAAAATCTGTGCACTGACCAACAATTCCAAAGACAAAAACTATGGGGGTCATTATGACCCTGACGGAAGGCGGAGAACCGGCGGTAAGACGGCCAACAGGCTGGCGGTCTTACTTGGTGGAATTATGACCATGGCGGTTACCGCCATGGTCATCCGCCGGTTCTCCGTTCCGCCCGCTGGGCTGGAGACCTGGGTCTCCAGCCCGGCGGCCGTCACTATACCGCTGGCGGTATTTTGACCCAGCTTATCGTCGTGGATTTTCAGCGGTTTGAACCACCATGAAATCCATGGCGGTAAGCACTATCAGTGCCAGGCAATTCCTTCCCTGGCACTGATAGGGGTCTCCCCCACCCCCCACCCCCACCCCGACTCCCTCCCCTACCCACCCCACCACCCCTGTCACCCCCCAAAGGTGGCAGGGCCCCCCTCCCCAACCCGACCCCCAACAGCACATCACCCATACCCACACGACACGCACGCAGGCACCACCTACACACTTACACTTACACACACCGACATACATGCCTACATCCACACACACAGTCAGACACGCACACCCACATTCAAACATACACGCACACACCCATACAGACATACCCACAGACATACACGCACTCATTCCCATACACCCAACACCCCCCCATCCCCTCCCCTCACGGACGATCGACTTACCTGGTCCGACGATCCTCCGGGAGGGGACGGGAGCGATGGGGGCAGCTCCGCCGACACCACACCGCCAACAGAACACCGCCAAGGCGAATCACAGGACGTGATTCACTGGTCGGTGTTCTGTTGGCGTGGCGGTGGAGGTGGACCAACCTCCACTCCCCCGCCTCCCGCCAGTATGGCTGTTGGCGGCTCTCCGTCCGTAAAAGGACGGAGAGCTGCCAGCGGTCATAATAGGCCGAGCGGCATACCGCCAACACTGGCGTTCTTCTGCACGGCGGTCAAAGACCGCCAAGGTCAAAATGACCCCCTATGTGTAAGATGACATAAGTAAGTAAAGCCACTCAGACATGATGATACTGTATCCGATATAGCACGGCTAACATGTACATAGCATGGGTCTCCTGTGACAATTACACACATATCTGCACACATGCAGTGGCCCTAACTATCATGTGGTGGCAAACATACTCCGTCATTAGTGAGCAGACATAATAATGGCGTGTATTCGTCTCATCATGTGCATCCAAGAGAGACATCCAAAGCCTGGTTACTTGAGGACTGCATTACCAGTCAAACAGCCTATGTGGCCATGACACATTTATGACACATAGGTACAATGTACAGAGGGGCAGGGACTTTTTTAAGCCCTCATGTTGTTACAGTTTCTTCATTTGATGTGGCCCAGCTATGGTGATTTGCACCAACCATAGAGATATGAACCCATGTGCATATCTTTGGCCTGCCATCCCCAAACGAAAGGTGGAACACCAAACACCAAATACCAGTGTAAGATGTTAGCTGAGGGCACCTTACACATTTTCCCTATGTTTCCAAATCCAGATCTGACATGTATCCAAAATGATGAAGGACCACAATAATCCCTAACATTCAAGGAACTTCCAAAAACGCTTTCCTTACGCACTCACCAGACACACATGAGACACATGTCTGGGCCACATTGCTATCATCAATTGACGTGAAGCCAGCACTCAATTTCTGCATCATGTAGTGTTTAGAAAGTCAGTCTAGCTATTGCGTCAACAAAGGTTGACAATATTTTTTTAATTCTATACTTCACTGCCAAATGTGACCTATATAGACATGATTGGCTCCTAATTTGTGTTGCTGTCTGACACAAAGGCGGCACCAAATTACATTAAGCGAAAGTATTCTGTAAGTTTGCAGAGCACGTGCTTCCTGACAGCCAGCAATTGTGGTCCTTCACATAGTCCATCAATGACCCTTTATGTTTCCGAAGCATTCCACACAGTCAGCAACTTAGCCGGCAGATATTGTACAAATCATCTGATGTCACTACAGAGCTTTTAATTGTGCACATTTACATGATTTGTACTCACCAACAGGGCCACCAATCACTATTCCCAGGTGGTCCATCAGATCTTGCTCCCTGGTGATGAGGTCAGCCCAGCGGTGCTTCAGCTGGTGGTCATTCCTCTGGCTCCCATACATGCACTGCAAGTGATGCAGGACCTTTCCCCACCGGATTTGTCGCGCCTCGGTGTGAAACCCCTGTGTCACCCTGCCTCGATCATCAGTGGGAGGAAATGGCACACCAGCCATATAAACCCCCCAAGCTCCTCCTTACCCATCCTGCCAAGACGTGGCCTACCCAACATCTTAGCAATGAAAAGGGGAATAGGGGATAAAGAAGAACAAAGGAGAAAAGGGGGAAAGTAGAAGTACAAACAAGTAAATTTAACAACTAAAAGAGCCCAACTATCCCCAAACTAGCACTACCCACAACAGACTCCCACAAACAACAAATACAATACAATACTGGACAATTGTACACAAAACACACTCAGACAGAATACAACAACAATATTTATTTCACAAACTAACAAGAAATGGAGCACACAGGAGACAAAAGCACAAATTCACTGGACAAAACTCGGAACACAGCCACACAGTCTAGAAGAATCACAGACTGCAAAGTGAAAGTCAAAGTACACCCACTGTACATAATCTGTAAACAGGATATCCTATTACATCACTTCCTGCATAAAATGGTAGCAGTTTTTTTTGTTAGGCGTCATATTTTTTCACGCATACAGTATGTGCGTCATTTTCTTCCGAGGCACAGGAGTAAAAATTAGGCCGCATCCATATATTTGTAAATAGTCTTAACACTTAACCAATTTTCAGGGAATTATGTGTCGTTTTTTTGGGCAAAAGCGTCATTTTTTGACGCGTATGTGGCAAAATTTCAGGGCATGAACTGGTTTTGGGTATTTTTTCCATTTTAATGTTATGTTACATTTGTGATACAACTGAGATAGGCTGATTGCACCCACTTTGGTGTTGATGGTGTATGTTCACATGTGAGACATCATACTGCTGCGCACCATGACCCGGTACTTCCTTAACAGGATTTTCACGCTTGGCATACACACTAGATGGCCATATGTGTAGCCTACATATGTGTATTGCACAATCTGGGCATGTTTGGCATCAGAAGAGGAAAGCAAGGTGACGCACATGAGTACAATACCTCAATCCCTATGGCTCAATGTGTGTGCATTGGCTACTAATGTATTTGTCGACCCAGTGTGTGTGCATCACAAGATGCATTATTGCAAATATGCTTGTATGAATGTGAAATCAATGTGTCCAAACCTTAGATGCAAGTCATTGTGGAAATGAGAGAGGACATGTGCTAGTCATACATGTAGCAACATCTGTTGTGTGCACTTCCAAGATTTGGTAACTGCTTCCTAGGCACTTGTTGGTGAACCCACAGTGAGTCAGGCACATGCATAGACGAAGTGGGTACCATGTTATTGGCACAGACAGCCAAAGGTGAACCACAAATGTAATATGATGCCACAGTTATGGTCATATGACTGAGCCACAACTCTCCAGTGGCAGTGGTAGACCAGCAGGTGAGGCAGCACGTGTCCACATATTTCCAGTGATCAATTGCACAGAGGTGTCTTGTTCATGGGTGTGGTCCAATGTTGATACTGTATATTTTTAGGGGTGTATGTTGTCACGGTTACGTCCAGGTCTCATCATGAGTCAGTGGCAGCTATTCCTGTATCTACTGAGTAACCTTCGGAGATCAATGTGAGTAAAGTGAATAAGGACATGAGGACCTACATGGGGATGGTCCCACCCTGTCACTGAAGACGTGTGATGAGACTGTCAACAGGGCAACCTTGGTGTGCTGAGTGAGATAATGTCTCCGGAGTCATGTTCCGGCAGGTGTCATTACAACATTTGTACACAGGTTGGCCTGTGAAGTTCCCACTGCATCTGGAAACATTATAGCCTCTGTGTTGATTAATGTAGCAGCTATTCAGCATGCACAGCCCATCTTCATCCTAGAGAAAGCAGCAGAGCAGTCAGATTACTCAGACTACGAACAAAAAACCTGTATGGCCTGAACAGTGATGAGGAATTGCGTGTGCACTTATAACAGAGATAAGGAACTCCTAAACAGATGACGTTAGTCATGACCTAAGCGGAATAGTCATGTACTTATAATGTTTGAATAGCAGTCAACTACTGACAGTTTGGGTGATGTCAGAATGAACCTACTGCAGTGATATGTAGGGGCCATAGTGGTACATGAGAATCTAAAATTAAGCATTGAGCTTTTTAGATTTAATGTGTGACATGTACTAACAATCAGATACATAATCAAAAGTGTGTGTAGGAGTAAACACTACAGTCTCAGTATAATACCACTGGACACTAGAGAAATTAACAACAATTGGACACTGATCAATTAAAATGTATTTGTAGGAAAGTCATCCTTTTTGCCTGGTCACCCCAAAATGTTTTGGACAGATACTGGTGGCTACTGACTCTTGGCTGTGCCGTGGATACTGATTACCAGTCCCAGGGCCAGTGCTCTGTTTAAAGTGGGCATGCAAACTAGATTAATTATAATTGGCAGTATCAACCTACATATAAGCTCTAATATATGGTAGGGCATGTGGGTTTAGGGACCCCGGCATAGGTAGTGAACCCATAGGTGCACTGCTGAGGTGCCCAGTGTCATTTTAAAGGCAGGCATGTCTTGCCGGCTGCTTTTAAACTGAAGTTATATGCAAATTCGACTTTGGAATCAAACTACTTCAAAAGTCTTAAACTGCCTTATTTTTACAAGTAAGATACCCCTAAGATGTGCCCTATGTGCCCCTTGGGTTGGGTGCCATGTAACTTTAAGCAGGAACCTTATAAAAAAAAATTATAAGCACTGGTGAGGTGAAATAGCCACATTTGTTTTCCCTCACTGTAGTGAATTACCTCCATAGGCTAAAATGGGGATACTTTATTATAATTAATAAAGTCCCACTGAGTGTCAGATACATTGAGTTTGGTATCAAATTAATTGTTATAATAACTCCTACAACTCATCATTGTTGGATTTAATATAACTAGTTCTGTCAAAGAGTTTTAAAACTCTACCTGAAAGTTGCCAACTTCAGCTCTGTAGTGGCCTTCTCTGATTGGCCAGCCTCTGGCATCCTGGCCAGGCTGTTTTGATGAGTGTGAAGTGGCCTGGGCTGAATCCAAAGGATGTGCCTCAGGAGGAGATCTGCATCAGCGGATGGGGAAGTGGGAAGAGGGAGAGCTACCAACTGGTCTTCAAAGGCAGGGAAGGACCCTTGGAGCAGCCCATCACCTCCCTCACATCCTGCAACCTCAGACAATTAGGTGCCCTCTTGATTAGATTAGGAGAGGGCAGGAGAGGGGTTTGTTTAGGATTTTTAGCCATGTCAGTGGGTGGGTTTAGACAGATCTAACCTCCAAAAATCACTTTCAGCTATGATGGATTTTTTAGGAATGTTGCTCCCTGGGATTGATTTTTGCTACACTTCCCAGGAAGTGGTCATCAAAGGGGGAAGGATCCTGCCTGTGATTGGATACCCAGGACCCCCCTGTTTTTCACCCAGGAGCAAGGATAAATATAGCAGAGCCGCACCCACACCACAGATCCCTACAAGGAAGAACATCAGAAGAAGAAGGACTGCCCCGCTGGACCCCTGACCTGCACCTGGACACTGCACTCTGAAGGACTGCACCAACTGCACACTTGGGCTTCACTACAGAAGGAATGTGCCTGGCTTCAACTGGTTCAAGGAGGGAGTCCCTGTTTGCTACAGGAGAAAAATAGCTAACTAGAGTCCCCTGTATCAAATCCTGAAGAAACTGACCAGCTGAACTCTTTTCAGTGGCCATTTTGGAGTTTGAGCCAGGTGCATTTTGTGAGTTGGAGTCCACACCCTCCAGGAGCTGCTCAGCGCTTCTGGAACCTTGGAGTGAGCTGTGGACTCCTAAAGGACCTTCGAAGACCTTCTGGAAGAAGATCCAGAAGTTTGGAGAAGATTTGTAAACTTTTTGGAAAAAGCTTCGTAGAGGGCCAACCCGCTACGATGCGTCTAGCTGACTTTCCTCAACCGCGACCGGCCTGACTTGCATGGATCAAGATTCAGGTTTGGCCCGGTCGAAGGATTTTTGTCTTGAAAGCCCAAACGTAAAAATCTTCACCGACGCGTATCCGTAGAAGGGCTCCAGGGAGGTCAGATCAGACTGGCGACTTCGTCCCACTGAAGAAAATCTTCAAGAAAACGACTAAGTCCGAAGATAAACTTTTAACCGAGGCCTCTCTCCTGCTGTAGCCAAGCAGGGCTCCATCATGGTCAGATTTAAACTTTGCCCCGGTCGAGGTGCAACCAGATGACCAGATTTGCGCTATTCGTTTCTATGCGCTGAAAAACACAAATTCTTTAAAAATTCATATCTCCAGTTCTCCTTATCCGATTTTATTCGTTTTGGTGTCAAATTAAAGATGCAAATATTTCCTATTGTTATAAATTGGTTTTGGATTTCCTGCATTTTATTTGATTACTGTTTTGTGATACTTGAATACTTTACACACTTTGGGGGTCATTATGTCCCTGGCGGTGAGTAAAAATGTGGTGGTAGCAACAGGCTGTTCTTACATAGCGCCACATTATGAGAATGGCAGGTTGGCTGCAGCCAACCCGCCAATTCTCCACTCATACCGCAATGGTGGTATCAGCCGCCGGGCCGAAGATGTCAATCTCAAGCCCAGCGGCCAGCATAATACCGCCGGCGGCATTATGAACCTGCCTACCACAATGGTATAGTGGCCCCTTTGACAGTACTCACCTCAAAGAAACAGTCCAAGAAAGTCATTTGGACCCCAGAGTGTCAAAAAGCCTTTGACACTCTGAATCAGGTTATGGCCCTCATTTTAACCCTGGCAGTCTTTTGACTGCCAGGGTTAATGTGGCGGTATTACTGCCAACAGGCTGGCGGTACATACCTTGACATTATGAGTGTGCTTCTCCACTCATAACACCAGGCCAGAGATGTCAATCTCTGACATGGCGGCATTATGAGCCGGTCTACCACTATGGTTTCCGTGGCGTTAGCAAGACCACAAAAACCATGGCAGTAGGCCCTACCAATGACAGGGAATTCCTTTCCTGTCACCGGTAGGTGGCTCCCCCCAACACTCACCTGATGCCCCCAACTCCTCCCATCCAAACTTTCCCCTCCGATCCTCACACACACACACCCTCACCACCTCCGATCCTCATACACACACCCCCACTCCCTCTGACCCTCAAACACACACACGCACCACACATACACCCAATCACTCACACTGGCATACACGCATTCATACACACACTGGCATACATGCATTCATAAATGCATAATTCCAGACATGCTCGTACACATTCTTACACACAATCACACTGACATGCAGACATGCATTCAGTTCACCATTCTTACACGCATTTACTCACACGCCTACACCCACACAAACAACACAACACACACAAACGCATTCACACACACACCCACACATTCATGCACACAACCAGACACACACACAGCAAACCCCACGCCCCTCCCATGTCGGAATCCTGACTTACCTTTGTCGAGGAGGTCTTCTGGCAGGGAACGGGAAGGGGCGCTGCTACCGCCAGCAACGCCTGCCAGCAGAACACTGCCAGGCCATATTACAGGTTATGATACAGCTGGTGGCGTTCATCTGGCGTGGCGGTGCTGGTGGTAGCAGATCTAGCTTACTACCGTCCACCAGTATGATCACTGCCAGATTTCCACCCTTCTTATGCGGAAGTCAAGCAGTGCTCATAATTTGGCGGACGGATGGTAGCCGTGGTGATGGTCTGTTGGTGGCCATCCCCGCGGTAGGCGGTTTTTATCGCCATTGTTATAATGAAGGCCTCTGTCTCCTAATTTGGTTAGTGGCCTATTGCTAAGTGTAGGTACCTACCTGCCCTTACCAATAATCCACTTTACAACAGTATACATATGCCTCTGGGTCTAAGATATTGAATTTTAATTAAAACATCACCTAAAAATACTATAATCACCAAGAGTATATTAATATGACTGATGGAATTGAGACTGACAATAAGGACTAATGCTATGCCTCTTATGAACCCTAGAAAGCTTTTTTATGTGCAGTTACTACAATTCCCAGAATGCTAAATAACAGTCTATAATGGACATTTTATTTAAATGGAAAGTGTATAAGGACTCACATACTATGAGCAACACATGTTGTTGAAAGGCTTCGGTGTGTGGTGCTGAATAAAATACATGAATACTGCTGAAAATTCTGAAGGGAGGCGCCCTTCCTTGGATACACATTATCAATAGAGACTGCTCAATCTCTGACGCCAGCACCAGTAAGAAAAAAAATATATATGTACATATATATATATATATATATATATATACCTGCAACACAAAAGAAAAAATATATATATAATAATACTCGCACACTCAGGATTCAAGGAAAAGCAAAAGTCAGTTTAATCCAAACACAACGCGTTTTGGCTGACACAGCAGCCTTGGTCACGTGATAATTGTCACCAATAGACCACCACTAAATACCATCTCATCATAAACATAAAAATAAGACAATAGACAAGTGATTCATAAGATTATAAATTATTTTCAAAAAAGGAAAACAAACAAAAAACAGTGTTACATATATTGAAGTTAATATTTCCCTGGACCACAAAACAAACAATATAATATTTTTATTCCAAGCCCAAATAGAAATATAAAAAGATAATACATTCATACACTGTAAATTGATAAATCCACCTTAAATAACTACAAAATTAATTATATATATCACCATGATCTTATTAAATGGCCATAAAAGTATCTACATTACTAATATTAACTTCAATATATGTAACACTGTTTTTTGTTTGTTTTCCTTTTTTGAAAATAATTTATAATATTATGATTACATCAAGTTATATTTAGGGACATTAATTGGATTTACTATCAATATTGATATTATGTCAGTATATGCAAAGAGGTTGAGTTGTGTGGGTTTCATTTGAATCACTTCTCTATTGTCTTATGGGTAGATGATAAGACCCATCATTTCTTCCACACCTGCTCCAGGGAGATAATACCCAAATATCAAGGTTACTTACAACATGAAGCAAAATCCACAGGGAAAAAACTCTAAATGGCATACAACAACAGTCATGCTGAAATAAGTCAGACAGAATTCCTTTAGACCCAATTACTGTTCCAAGAAGTCCTCTTCTTCAAGGAAAAATACTACAAACAGATGGCAGCCTGCACACTGGCACTCCCAATACCACCAAGCTGTCCTTCTCCCCCAAAGAAGACTGCCGAACAACAGCGCAAAGCATATGCTCTTTCACCTGGATGTAGGTAATGCCCTGTTCAACTGTCTCCAAAACACATACCAGCATTCCTGAAAGTCATTCTACACATAGTGGCATGATTCATGCCCCTGTAAGTATACTGCTTTAGAGCAGCCAAGAACACAAGTGGGGTATTTTTAGGTGTTGAAAAGCAACCTGACACCTTTGAGAAATGTTTTACTTCAGGGACATGTCCACCATCTTCCTATGTCACAATAGACAGATCCTAATTGTGAATCCTGAGTGGCAAGATTTGGGTGAGTAGCCCTGTGCATGTTATGTACTTTATGTTGTATGCCCAGACTGACTGATCTAGGACAACAGATGGCTAGAAACAGGCCAATTTGCTCCCAGGGGAATTCTTAGTTCTGATGAAAGTATGAAGACACTAATGGGCTGTTCTCCAATAAAGGCTGAATTGTGTCAACTTGAATGTGGGTGTAAGGCCATAAGCCCCTCTCACCCAAGATACATGATTTCATCTATACTGAAAATATCTATTATTAAAAAGAATACTCTGGTATTTTGAGGTATTTTTATTATAGATGCTGGTGGACAACAGTCTCATAAGTGCTCCCTGAAAAACGTGTATGCCCATCCAGGTTCTAAGTGACCAGGATGCAACGCAATGATGAAGCTTGTTACTACTAGAATGGTGAGAGTCTCTCATAAAAAGCAACTACATTTGTGTTGTTAGGTTCAGTTGGAATAGTGCCTAGATTGTTCTGTACCCAATAATTTTGGTCTAGGAATAACAAGGTGTAAGGTGTCCTGTATGTGTGTAGTATTCAGTTAGGGGGGTCAAATTCTATACCCTCTAATTTCCCTCTCCCCATTCCTGATTAGCAACCTATTAATTGTGTTGAGGGTTTGCAAGAGTGATTTGATGGTCTTGTCACTGGCCAAGCTAGATGATTTACTTTCATTATTGAAAAGTAAAACAATCCAGCAATTCCAATGTATATGCCTGTATATAAAATCCAATGTGCTAAATTTGCCAGGCTGCTACATGTTTACTGTGAGCCAAAACTTACTCCTTTGTAAAATAATGCATCATTCTCCTCCCAGGATCCAAAAAGTGAATTAAACACCTGAGGAAATGCTATTTTGACTACCATGGTTCGAAGCTGCACCTCCTATACTACTCCTCGTGACATTGAATCCTTCCTTTTGTCGAATGCTTAAGAATGCTTTTGCACATCGTGCATTATTTTTAAAATTTCTGTATCTTCACCAAGTCTAAGACTGCATGATGTAATTTCTCATTAAGTCATTGGGTCACAGCTCTCAGAGGAGTTGTGATTTCTGCTGCCCTATGATCCCGGGTAAGCTTTCCGATGCAGTGACATCAAGTTAGAATTGGCAAAAAAAAATCCCACTCCCTTCAACTGTAAATGTACATTTATTCAGTACTCATGAAAATCAATTTAATTGCGCCCAAATCGGCCTTAATAGTTTTATATCCAACATCAAGCAAGGCATCCTCAATGAACAAGAACTAAGGGACACATTTACACATCATTGAATAAAGCATTCTATACACCCATCCTCAGATGAGTGTACCTATTATTTTCAGACCTCCTTATAACATGTGGGTAAGTTAACTACGTGGGTACATATACGCCAGAATGTCTGCCCTATATAGGTTATCGTTCTCTTGTACATTGTTCAGGATCACCAGGGAGAACTTGGAGGTCCTCAACTCTGCTGAAGGCACAGAGTTATTTAGCCCCCTGGAGGAGACCGCCACCTGACAAACCTTCAGCCACACTCTAAATGAGGCCATGACTATTTTGTTGTTCTATGATTAAAATGCTCCGGTCCTTGATGTTGGGAGATAAATGTACACATAATTAAGTGCTAAGAGCCATACAAGTTTGTGGTGTGCATTAAAAGGATGGTCAATCTTCTTGCAATCTTTAGGAATATCTGTGATATTTGTTTATTTGTTGTCTTTGCCCTCATGTCTTGCATGAAATCTTTCTGAACAATCAGATCAACTAATCTGAAAGCCATCACATAAAATCACCCTATCAAATACCAAATGGGTTGGTCGACATAATAATTGCCTAGTTAAAATAAGTTAAAATCTCTGCAGAATTATTCAACAGCTCATTTAGAGGCGAATAGGTGACCTGCTGGCCATCCAAGATAGCAGTGGCCCTCAATTCCACCCTCTGGCAGAGGTCCACCGGCGAGATGCGGAAAATGCATCCCCTGGTGTGGTTGAGTCCTAAGTGGTCACCATGTTGTTGGGGCCTGTTTTCTTTTTGCTTTTAAAAATCTAATTCCCAAAGCAGGAGTTTTAATACCTTCAAGAGGCTCATAAACAATTCAGTGGCATCACAAAACTTGAGGGGAGCCCCCTGCTATAGTACATGGAGAGGCCCCTTCTGGACTTACTCAGGAGCTCTAAGGCCCGATTACTGTGCTGAGTGGGCTCCCTGAAGCTCAACCCCCGGCACTGTGGGGGCTCTGGTGGCCTTTGTTACGCCACTAGAACAGTTCACTGTTTTCCTCTAGAGCAGTGGCCTTCAAACTTTTTAATGTTGTGCCCCCTAGTGGGGAAAGAAATCATCACCCCCTCCCCCTTTGAACTTTTTACAATTGTTCTATTAAATTGGTAATGATTAAATTTGTCTACACTTCTTTTTAAACATTACAGTTAAGTTTTGTTAATGTTTTAAAAATGCAATCCAATTATTAATGCCAAACACACTTTTTTGGCCAAGCAGGCCTTATTAACATGTAAAAGTATCCACAATTTGATTTTTAGAAGTAGGGGTTTTGAAAAGTAGTTGAAGTCCCTTCCCTCTTGACACATAATCACAGCTTCGATGTAAGTGACAAAACAGGTTAGTGATAGCCCATTACAGAGCGGTTTACTGCTGCTCACCTTTTTCACCTTAAAACAAAGCCCTTTAATTAGCATAATGGTGCATTTGGCCAGAGCCTGTAGCCCCCTCCCCCTGGGATCACTTGAAGCCCCCCTAGAGGGGCCCACCCCCAGTTAGAAGACCACTGCTCTAGATTATTCCATGCAAGGCATGGCTGTCCCTGGCAGGAAACATCAGTGGCAGGCCCTAGCCTCCAAGCCTGGCCTTCGCACAGTAAACCACTGATTCTCTGAGAGAGGGTGTCAAGCAGCGCTTAATTTGAGCTTGTTGTTTCTGATGCGGGGCACCAGCACTTACTTTTTTAGCGCAGTCACTCATTTTTCTACCTCAAGCATTTACTGTGAGCAAAAGACACATTTGTGAAAGACGGAGGGGGAGGAAAAGCAAAAAAGCGTCACAAAGGGAGAAAGAAAGCTGCAAGAGTGAGCTAAAGGGGCAGAGAGTGGCTGTAAATGGATTAAATCAGCCCGAGATGGCCTCATGATTATGCTGCCTCAGTATTCCGTTCTGGCACATGTAATTACTGCAGCCACGTGTTTCAGAGCAGAGCTTTGGGCACCAGCACGTTTTTACTTACAAATTAAGCACGGTGTCGAGCCAAGGATGTGCAAAGGCTGCAACTGGGGCTGTGCAGTCGGTGACCTTGCAGTTCCCACACATGTTAATGAGGTTGAACTACTGCTCTGTCAAACTCTAAATGAAGGTTTTAGGAATGAAAGCAAAAGCCATAATTCAGGGCTTCGCGGATATTCATTAATCACCCCTCCATCATTTGCCACATCTAACAAACAATCATACTACTCTTAAATCCACCAACACACACACACACAGTCCACTCAATTATACTCTCCCTAACACTAATTTTACTCTCCCGTACAATCTCCCACAATTTTTCTGCCTGCCTCTACGTTTCTCTACCATCCTCTCTGTATCTCTGTCTTATTTTCTCTCTCAGTGTTTCTCGCACTCTCTCTATCCCTAATTCCACCCTCCTTCATACAGGAGCTGGAAGATAAAAATAAGTAAGACGTAATTCCTTTTGTTAATATTAAAAATACATTAAAAAACAAAACATACGAAAGAAAATTCCGCTTTTCCCTAAGAAAACCAATACAAAATGTGCAACTGCGGCAAGTGAAAACGCCTGTATTTTGGCATTTATCGTGACGACATTTCCATTATTTCGTTTCACGATATCACTATCTGGAAAGAGAATTGAAATGATTGGAAAACAACATTAATGTATAGGCAAACACAACCATCTAAATAACCAATGTCGGAACGATCAAACACTTTAAATATTTCACACATCTTTGTAGCTCAGGGCTGTTTCATTCGACAAAACAAAAATATACAGCCGGTGATAGTGTTTTGTAATTAAAGGTGCCCCCGGGCAAAGCTGTTCTTCACCGAATAATGCCATAATCTTTACGAATCCTCCTGCATTCTTGAAAAGACGCCACTAAGTCAAAGGCAAACGCACAGAAAAAAAACAAGACCAAGGGCACTCAGGATGCAATAAAAAGAGCGGATTAGATCAACATTACTTTCATTACATTATATTGTATTTGTGTTATTAGGTCCACTGTTATCATTTAATCTTATAGCCGCTGTGTCTGATAGAGTGGAACAAAAACAAATGGAAATGATTTTACCCCTAAAGAAGCCAAGATTAAAAAGATTAGCATCGCATGTATTCGAATGAAAAAATGTAAATCAGTCGGTTTTACGCTGCAGCCCGGGGCTGATGGTTTCACGGTAGGAGGTGAGATCGAACACCCTGCCACCTGCTAACCTTCTGCAAACACTCCATCCCCTTGCCTTACCGCCCCCCGTGCCTGGTTTATAGGGGTGATGAACTTTGATTGTGTGCTTCTATCATCAGAGAGCGCTGCAGGCACGGGTCACCCTGTCCTCTCTCTTAAGCACCAAAGATTGTGCGGATGAGACAAAATATTGGTGCAGAAGTCAAGTCAACTGAGCTGACAAAGACATTCATTTTAGGGTGAACGAGGGTCCCGGCACGCACCTATTGTTTTCTATGGTTTTATTTCTTTGGAGATGTATATATCCTTACCTCATAATACCCCTAAACGATAAAGATCTCACGTATTTCGGTAAGGAGAATACTTGAAAAATATTGTAGATAGGGGGGTCATTCAATTATGTTTTAAGTGTTTTTAAACACCCAACTTAGGGCCCTGGACCACTTTAAAGTTTTGTGACTGTCAAAGGTTTGCAGGTGTTAGTAAAATCGTGTGGGCAAGATATCTTGAGGCAAAGCCTGGGTAGGGTAGCCTTCCAGGGTTTTTTTCTTACAAAGGTTCTAGACTTCAGATGCCTTAGCTGAACATATGCTATGCATTTATCTTCAATGTAACATAGTCATGCTAAAGCCCTTGAGTGTTAGGATTAGTTGGTAGCCAGTCATAGCATTTGGTGGACATGCTGGCTACTGCATTAAGTCATCATACCCTGGGCTTTTTTTTCCCTTATACATTGAAGTCTATTACCCATTGTTAGTGCTAGCCACCAATGCGTGGCAATGTTTTAAATTGGCTCTCCTGGCTACAGGTGGGGAGTATCTTGATGAAGGAGATGACTAGTACGAATGAAAAGGTGTAGGTACTACAAAATGCAGCTTACTAGGCGCTAATGCATAACTAAAAACTCTGGGATACACTCAAAGTTTTAAATGTATTACCAAAACACTCATGATGAGTTCTTCTGAATTACTGTTTAAGTAGAATTTAATTAGGTCTTGTGAGAAAATGAGTCGCTGACTGGAAGAGGTATACACGCTATCCAGGTACAGACCACAATCCTAGTCAGAGTAAGGCAGTTATACAGCATATATTAACCTGTGCTCACCCTCTGGTAGCTTGGCACAGAGCAGGCAGGCTTAACTTAGGGGACAATGTGTAAAGTATTTGTGCAGAACTTAAAACAGTAAAATAGTGATAATAGCACTCAAAAATGATCCTTACCAGGTTAGACAAATAGAGCTTAATGTAATGAACAAAACAAGACCAAAGCGGCAAAAATCCAATAAGTAGAATTCGAGATATTAATTTTTAAAGAATATCTGCAAATATAGTGCTTAGCAGCATAAAGCACCAACCGGGGCTATCTGATCGTGCTAGACCGGGATAAATCCAAAAGTACAAGCCAACCACAATGGAGCGCGGGCTGGCTACAGGGATCAACCTTGTACTGCTGAAAAAGCACCTGGGATGGAAAATGAGTTGACGTCAAAATCCTGATGCGAGGAGCAGAGGAGGGGATGCTCAGGCAATGTGTTGGTTCCAATACGCGCAGTCGGGATGCATCGTCAGCAAACCCAACCCTTGGTGATCAAAGTGGGGTGTTGTCGGAGAGCTGCACTGCCAGTGATGTGCAGGCAAAGCATCAGGGCTAAGGGTGATGTGTCGATTCTGAGCTGTGTAGTCAAAGCTGCGATGTCCTCATCCTCAGCAGCAGCAGTGATGTGTCACTGTCGAGGAGAGATGCGGCTGTTACGATCTGTGCAGTGACAGCAATGTGGGGGTTCTTGTAGGAACAGCTGCAGAACCCACTTCCAAGGGCCCTGGACTGGATTCGCACCATTTGACAGGGCAGGACTCACAGTTGGTAGAGTTGGTAGAGTCCAGAAGCTGTAGCAGGGTTGAGTATAGTCTTTGATGTCCCTGAGACTTCAGAACAGGAGGCAAGCCAGCAAACCCTTGGAGTCACTATGGGTCTGGGGCTGTAGAGATGCAGATCCAGTCCTCCTCTCTTTAAGGCAAAGGAGGGCAGTAGGCAGCCAGGCAGGCACAGCAAAGCAGGAGTCCAGAAAAATCCAGCATAATCCAGCAGAGTCAGGCAGAGTGACAATCCTTTCAGCAGCTCAGCAGTTCTTCTTCCTGGCAGAATGTCTTAGGTCCAGAAGTGTACTGATTTGGTAGGGTTAGAAGTCCAGTTCTTATATGCCGTGGTGCCTTTGTAGTGAGGGAGACTTCAAAGTGAGGCCTCTGCCCTTCCTGCCCTTTCTCCAGACACACTACACATGGTCATGCAGCCCTTTGTGAAGGCTCAGGACCCAGCCCATGCAGGTATAAGGATCAGCTTCTCCCTCCCATCCTGCCCAGGATGGGCCAAGAACATGCAGATGGCCACTCAGTCACACCTTAGCTCCTTTTGTGTGTGGCTGTCTGGAAGGGATGCACAAGGGCCCATCTGTCACCCGCCCAGACATGTATTTAGAGACAGCCAGAAGGGATTAGATGTTTAAAGGGAAGAAAATCCCAGCTTTCTAAAAGTGTCATATTCAATATAACAACTTAAAATCAGACTTCACCATCAGTTGTGATTTTAAATTGTGATTCCAGAGACACTAAACTTGAGCGTCCCATCTTTTCCCAATTGGAAATCACAGTTATAAAATGTAGTAAGGCAATTCTTATGCTAACCTATGGAGAGATATACCTTGCAGAAGTAAAATAAAATATGAATTTTTCATTACATGGATATGTAAAGCTGGAAAGTACGTGTCCAACATTTTAAATGCACTGCACCCTGCCCTTGGGGCTGTCTAGGGCCTAACTTAGGGGGACTTATATGTATTAAAAAGTTGAAAACTGCACACACACACTCTGCAATGACAGACCTAAGCCATGTTTCAAGGGCTCCTGAAGTGGGTGGCACTATCAGTTGCAGGGCCACCAGTAGCACTTAATTTACAGGCCCTGGGCACATGTAGTGCACTTTACTAGGGACTTAAATTAAATATGCTGATCGTGGATAAGCCACTTGTATCTTGTTTCAGGGAAAGAGCACATGCACTGTAGCACTGGTCATCAGTGGTAAAGTGCCAGAGTCCTAAGGCCAGCAACAACTAAATCAACAAAGAGGAGTCTGAAGGCAACAAGTTTAGGGGAAACCATGACAAGGATGCCAGGTCTAACAGGCCTGAAATATGCTAATCATAACTTGTAAGTCAATAGAGAGATCAGCTTCTTCAAAATGTGAAAGTACCACTTTTGCGTAACAGATTTCAACACATTCTAATAATGAGTTTAGGTGCCTCAGGGACACACTCTGGGCATAATAATCAATCAATCAAAGACATTTTTATGCAGCCAATCATGGCCATTAAAGATAAAACAAAAGCCATCCGAGTATGCAATAAAACCATGAGCAAGAATAAAAACAATCATAATAAAATAGAATAAAATCATACATATCATGGCGCATTATTTTAAGCAGAAACAATAATAATGTGAACAATTACCTGAGTTGATTTTCCAGCACACAGCAACAAACATAAAGGGCTCAATAAAAGGGAAAGGTATGTGCAGAGAAAATTGTAAATACAATTCTGATACGCCTAATTTCATAACAAATTAGACCCTAAACGAAAGAGCAGCATACATATACTTCTTCGTGCAATTAAATTCGCAAATTTCACCCAGATGATTACAGAAAAAATCTCAGAAAAAGTAATTATTTCTCCCTATATTTTCTTGCTCTAACTGCGGCCTTAAGAAAAGAGCTCACACTCAAGCAAATAATGGGGGCATTCAGTTGTGGCAAATGGTTCAGGGCTTCTCTGCACCTGCAATGTCCCAGTGTATTTAAAAGAGGTTTGAGGAAATGCCTGAGTTGGTAATTAAAATAGTCGCAAAAACACGCAAAATGTAGAAGTGACTGCTCTGCAGTACCATCACAGAGGAACAATGAGACTGTACCCCCCCAGATAGTCAGTTTGTCTACCAAAACACAAAAGCCTCCAGATCGTTCTGGCTGTAAAGCAAAAGAGGAGGGACCTCTCCCAATGTGTAAGGTATAAAGAAAGATAGAGAACAGGCTCAACAGTGGCAAAAAACCTATAAGACGTCCTAACTGTACTTTTTGTTAACTAAGTTCGCAGCCTTCTTTCTTCACTAAACTATATAAACAGCTGCTTAAATCACAATTTATCTTCCTTCCTAATGCTCCAGTGGGACTTAAATAAGAAAGCCAGCCCCAATTCTTGCAATGTTTTAGGAATTTAGCTCACCTACGGAATGGCACATCCCTTATCCAGGTTCAGACAATCCTTAATGATTTCTCTACAAAGGCTTGCTTGAGGATTAACCAAGCGGCGAACTCAAAACAGCAACGGTGCAAAATGCACCCTGTCCTCAATATAACACTGGTGTAGCTCTGCATGAATAATGGAACTGGAGGCGGTCAGAGGACAATCTAAAAGCCTCCAGAATATGTGATTTTCCTCGAGTTGAAGAGGGAAGCTATTGTGGTACCCTAAATCCCCACCCCGTAGGTAGCTGCTGTGAGGCACTGGGTGTTAAACATGTTTAAAAGGGGTAGGATGGCCCTTTCTCTGTAGACCTGTTGACCTACTGAGCTTGAGGCTTGAGCTAGTCACCTGAGACTGCCAGGAACCTGAAGAATTAAAAAAAGAACTCCCCAATAGCTAAAATCACTTAAACTACACAGAGGGTGGACCTTAATTAAAAACCCACAAATGTTTATTTTGTCAGATCCACATTCTATAATCTGAGACTATAATTGGTAACCAAGTCAAGATTGCTCATAAAGCAGATGAAGCTGCCCACAAGCAACTGCAAAGCAATTGGGGTCCTTGCCAGTAGGACTGCGTTGTCTGCGTAGAGCAGTACAGGAACCTGAGTACCGGCAATGCTGGGAGTATCTACCTGAATAGGTTAAAAAAGGAATAAAGTCCATTTATGTAAAAAGTAAAAAGTAGGGGGGCAAAATGCAACTTTGGCGACTGCACGTCTAAGATAACATTCTGAGGGCATTTCTCCACTTGTGCTCAGGTGCACTTTGGTCGTCAAAGCACTATGCAGACTATGAAGAAAATTCACCAGGGGTAACAACATCAGCCATAAATTGGTCCTGTTTATGGAGTCAAACGATGTAGAGAGGTCCATAAAGACCAGAAATATAGGGCAGCACCTAACAAATATATATTTATTTACCATTAAGATCAAATTTAGGCACAGCTGTGCCGTAAGCAGACCGGGTTGAAACCCAAATTGGAAGGGGGAAAGAATGTTGTGCTCTTTCACCCATGTGGCAAGGTGGTTAAAAATCACTCTGCCTATGATTTTAACTGAACTGTCAATAAGGGAGATATGCCTACAGCACTTAGAGGACATACGATCTCCCTTTATAAAAATGGGCACAATAGAGAATAAAGTTCAAGAGTGTGGGATATGCATGTTCAAAGGGGAAATCATAAACATTTGTAATAAAGGGACCCCATAAGTCTATATTACATTTTATAAGATCCATTGGAATCCTGTCTGGGACTGGCACTTTCCCCCTGACCTCTGGCGTACAGCCAGCTCTACTTCAAACAATGATACAATAAGGGGCAGCGCATTGTGAAACCTGGTGTGCAGGGATTTAGGGCCAGATGTAGGTAAGTTGGGTTTTGCAACTCACAAATTGCATGTCAGAGCGACTTGCAATTTGTGAGTCGCAAAACCTTATGCACAAGAGTGTCCCTGACACTGTTTGCGACTCGCAAGGGGGTCGCAAATGCCCACCTCATGAATATTCATGAGGTGGGTCGCAATTTGCGACCCCCTTGAGACTCGTGGCACTCACAGGGATGGTGGCCTGCTGGAGACAGCAGACCACCATGTCTGTGACTGCTTTTAAATAAAGCAGTTTTTTTTTATTGTAATGCAGCCCGTTTTCCTTAAAGGAAAACGAGATGCATTACAAAACAAAAAAATGAAACATTTTCGTTTCATTTTTTCAGAGCAGGCAGTGGTCCGTAGGACCACTGCCTGCTCCGGAAAAATGTTTTTAATGCCATTCACAAAGAGGAAGGGGTCCCATGGGGACCCCTTCCCTTTTGCAAATGGGTCAGCACCCATTTGAAATGGGTGCTAACTGCGATTGGTTTGCGACCGCTTTCGCGGTCACAAAGCAATCCTGCATTGCACTGCGACTCACAATTAGGAAAGGTACACCCCTTCCTAATTGCGACTCGCATACCTGTTTTGCGATTCGGTAACCAGGTTACCGAATCGTAAAACTGGTTGTGTGCATTGCAAAGTGCAGTTTGCACGTCGCAAACATCAAAATTCGCTGTTTGCGACGTGCAAACTGCTTCCTACATCTGGCCCTTAGTTACCTCTGTGTTCTCCTTTAAGTAGTAAATGGCTAAAAAAAGAGAGACTCAGTCAGACCCTAAAATATAACATTGCAACAAAGGGCCTTCAGCAGCACTCCTAAGTATGATTCTTTTGACTGTGTCCCAAAAAGTCTTACTATTATTCCCCCCCAGCTAATTCAAATAGTTGCCAGTCCTTCTTGTGCAGGGCTTCCGTCTTAAGTTTGAAGGTGGTTTTATATACCAAGCAAGGAGACCAAACCTCGATCTGTACTCTCGGGATGGTGGTCAATGCCTGCCTCAATATCCGGTTTGCACCGATTAACGCTCGTCAAACCATCGAGGGTCCCCCATGTCAGCCTGGAATGGTTTAAGGAGAGACTGTTTGATGGCCTGGCTCAGGCTGTCATAATGAGCTGACATAGCGTCTCCACGAGCATCTGCCAGACAATTTAAGAATAACCCCTGATGCAGTTTCAGGAGTGTGGACAGTACGTCTGATAGATCTTTCAGTCGCCAGATGAGCTTAGGGCCGTCTGTAGAGTTGTATGTAGGGGAATAACATTAGCAGGGGATTTCAGCCTACTGAGAGGTAAACGCCCTAGGGTAAATAGGGCGTTATGATCCTCCCACTTGATCTGCATTACCTCCCCTCTAATAAGTCTATGGAGGAGGTTCCTAGTAACAAACATATAGTCGATAGTTGAAACCCAACCATGTCATCTAAAGGTCGAGAGCAAATGCTAACCCCCTACAAGGGTATCAATTAAATTAGCTAAATTGTGTTTGACTAAATATCTGGTCAGCTCATCTCCCCTGGCATCACTGAGTACCCAACCCCCCAAAAATACTCCCTTTCTCAAATTGCCAACCAATTTAGCATTAAAATCTCCACATAAATGGTAGGGAGGTCACAAATTTGATCCACTCTCGTAAAATTGTAATTTAGAAAGAAAATTAAACAACAACATATAATGAACACATACAGGATTAACAATTATTATTATGGAAATAAATTAAGTAAAAAACAAAACAAGTGGATCTATCCAATAACTGTAAAGTTCGAAAAGCAGGAGTTCCAGTATCAATGCAGCAGCCACAAGGGGGTGAGTACAGATTCAGATTTATTACTTTGCGCGTGTTAAGGTATTACCTGGGTGGGGGATGTGGGCTGTGGGTGCCCCTAGCCCAGGGCAAACATGGCAGGGTATGTTCAATGATGGCCAAGCTCAGATGCACCCCAACCCCAATAATGTTAGTGGGCATCTACTACTGGGCAGGGTCCTGTGGGTTTCAGGTGTGCAGCTAATGGCGTTAGGCATTGTACCCCATGGCCTAGTGACTACCATTGTAACTGGTAGTGCATGGCCTAGTGCATGGGGCTGTTCCCTGTGAGTTGTGTACGCCAACGCTAGTGTTGTTGCTGGCATTGTCCAAGTGTATCCTCTGTCTCTCCCCACCTTTTTTGTTTTGTCACCCTGTCCTTGTATGCATTAGCATCATCTGGCAAAGGAGCAGAGGCACCGGCGATGGATGGAGCTCCATCCCACAAGGGCCTGGAGGCCGAATCCACCGATGGTGAGGGCACCAGTGGGACAGAGGGTGAGGGGAGCACCACGGCGGAGGGGACAGTTCTGAAAGTGATACCTCCTCCGATGGAAGCTCCCTGGTGGTGGCGGACATCTTTGTGACTACCCCAACTACAGGTACAGCCACCACCCCCTGTACCAGCACCGCTCTCCCAGCAGCCCCTCAGCGAGTTTCCCGTGCCCGTTCACCCAGGAGGGTGGGCATTTCCTTTGCCCCAGGCACCTCAGGCCCTGCCCCAGTGAGCATTGCTGCCCTCAGTGAGGAGGCTATTGACCTTCTGAGATCCCTCTATGTTGGGCAGTCAACCATACTGAATGCCATCCAGGGTGAAGCAGGGAATTTGCAACAAACAAATGCATACTTGGAGGGCATTCTCTCTGGTGTGGTGGCCCAACAGCGAGCATTCCAGGCTCTGGCCAACACACTGATGGCAGTCATTGTCCCTGTCTCCAGCTTCCCCCCTCCAACTTCATCTACCCAGTCCCAATCCCCTCAACCCCAGCCTATCCCAAGCACACCTTCAGACCAGCAATCACCCAAATCAACACACAGAAGTGGCTCAGGCAAACACAAGCACCATACTTCATCTCACAAGCACTCACACAATCACACAAGCACCATCCACATGCAGACAAACCAACATCCACTGCCTCCACTGTGTCCCCCTTCTCCTCATTGTCCACCTCCCTCCCAGTAGCGTCTCCACTCACACCTGCATGCACTACATCTTCATCCACTACCTCCATCACCAGCACACCTATCACTACACACCTCTCACCACCTCTCCCACTGTGTCTGTGTCCCCTCCTTCCAAAGTACACAAATGCAAGCACACAGACACCCAACAGCCATCCACCTCACAAGAGCATCCAGCCCATGCACCTGCACCCAAACACAGCAGACAGACACTTCCTACAACCACTCCCTCTTCCTCCACTCCCAAAACTTCACCCTCTTCCCACCCCAGTGTCCATAAAAAGCTTTTCCTCGCCAACATTAACCTATTCCCAACCCCTACTCCCCCGTCCCTCACCTCGGGCAAGGATAGCCAGAACCAAGCCCAGCACCTCAGCCACCCAGTCCACAGCCACTGTGGTATCTGCAGCTACTGCATGTGTGAGAGGCTCCATGGAGGCACCGTCAGCCCAGCCAGTGTGCCAGCACCACCTGCCACAGCCAAGAAGGGTCCGCCACCTAGCAAGGGCAAGAAGGGGACACCAGCTAGCAAGGGGAAGGAGGCACCACCAGCCAGCAAGAAAAAGACACCTGCTGGCAGAAGCAAGGAGGCACCACCATCTGCCAGGGGCAGGAAGGGGCACACAACACCAGCCATGGCACTTCAGCCGTCCGAGGCAGCAGGTGAATGCCTGGAGGCTAACACCACCACTGGCAGCACCGCCACCGGCACAGCGGCCAGCACCGCCACCTGCACAGCGGCCAGCACCGCCACCTGCACTGCAACCAGCATCACCACATGCACCGCCGCCAGCAGCACCACTGCCAGCAGCAGCAGCCCCAGTGGGCAGCCGTCCGAGGCCTCAGGTGAAGGCCTGGAGGCTACCACCACCACTGGCAGCACCATCACCTGCAACGCCGGCAGCAGCACCACTGCCAGCAACAGCAACCCCAGTGGGCAGCTGTCCAAGGCTGCAGGTGAAGGCCTGGATGCTACCACCACCACTGACAGCACCGCCACCTGCACCGCGGCCAGCACTGCCACATGCCAGCAGCAGCAGCCCAGGTGGGCAGCCGTCCGAGGCTGCAGGCGAAGGTATGGAGACTACCACCACCACTGACAGCACCGTCACCTGCACCACCACCAGCAGCACCACTGTCAGCAGCATCAGCCCCAGTGGGCAGCTGTCCGAGGCTGCAGGTGAAGGCCTGGAGACTACCACCACCACTGCCAGCACCGCCACCTGCAGCACAATTGGTATCCACTGAGCAGCCGTCACCGCCGGCGAGCAGTGTGTAGTGGTGACTACATGGGCTACAGTGCGTCCTGGCCCCTGCAACATCTGTCGGTGTGACACGCAGGTGAGAGACTGTGACCTTGCACTATCCAGGATGAAGCACACTGGGCACAAGGCCCCCTCCAGAACCAGTGGAAGAAGCCATCCACTCAGCCCCTCTTTGCCAGGATGAAGCACACTGGGCACAAGGCCCTCTCCAGAACCAGTGGAAGGAGGCATCCACTCAGCCCCTCCTTGCCAGGATGAAGCACACTGGGCACAAGACCCCCATCCAGTACCACTTGAGAGACTGTGGCTTTGCACTCCCCAGGACCAAGCAGTGGGCAATCCACCCACTTGAGAGACTGTGTCCTTGCGCCATCCAGGATGAAGCACACTGGGCACAAGGCCCCCTCCAGAACCAGTGGAAGAAGCCATCCACTCACCCCATCCTTCCCAGGAAGAAGCACACTGGGCACAATGTCCCATCCAGAGCAGGTGGAAGTAGTCACTCACTAGAGAGACTGTGGCCTTGCACTCCCCAGGACCAAGCAGTGGGCAAACCACCCACTTGAGAGACTGTGGCTTTGCACACCCGAGGACCAAGCAGTAGGCATGGAGCCCCCTCCAGGCCAGTGGCGCTGTACCATCTTCTGGCCGAGGTGTCCCCCCATTCCCTGTCCCCCTGAGGTGCCTGTGTGTTTTCGACCTGATGCCCCTGCAGTGTTCTCTCCGTATTGAGGCAGGAGTCAAGTGTGGCCTTGGCTTATGTGTTTTGGGCCAGTGGGGCATGGACATTTTAGAGTGGGCATTGTCCCTCCTTTTGTATATATTGTATATATTGTACATACTGTTTCTTGATTTAAGTATGTATTTTTCGAAGACCTTACACTCATTTTTCTCCATTCCTTGTGTCCTTGCGTTATTCCTGAGGGTTACGGGGTGTATATGTAATGTTGTTGCATCTGTTTGTGTGTATGTAGTTGAGGGTGAGTGTGGGGGTGGGGGGGTTGCGTGTGTGTATCACTCTCTTTTTCCTCCGCCCCTCCCTTGTGTGCTAGGTGCAGTACTCACCGTGGTCATCTTCGCCGGTGTTCGTGTTCCTGGTGTATGAGAAGGTACACTAGCATTGGGAACACCTGCAGCTCGGGCTCCATGGCGTCATGGTTCTTCCTTGAGTGTTGAGAGGTGATTCGTTTCCCTTCAGAGTAGTGTTTCCGCCATGCTTTTGATGGCATTGGTACCGCCCCGGAAAAGCTGGCGGATAGGCGTGTTGTGATGCAGTGGGCGGTATATTGTCTTCCTCCTGGCTGTTGGCGGTTACCGCTGCGGTGATTGTTGCTACCTCCATGGCGGTCGGTGTGTTAAAGTGCTGTTTGGGTTGGTGGTTTCCGCCGTGGTCATGATTCCAATTTTTTTATCGCCGGCCTGATGGCGATGTTACAGCCGCTTTATCACCGACCACCAGGGTTGTAATGAGGGTCATAGTCCAGTCATTCATCGTATCCAGAGTCAATTACAGCATCTCATTTCTCACAGGGATTATGAGAATTCACTTTACCCTTCTGAAATTAGCTTTCTTAAAGAAAGAAAGAGAAAAAGAGAACCCCAGGTCTGCTTTTCACTTTAAAATCTACATATTCATTGAGGAGGAGGAAACCATCATTGAACCCACTCACTCGAGTGTGATGGACCTTGGACCTTTATCCATGGTGTACGATTGTGTTCAGTCCGACACCACAGCAGTATCCAAGACTATTAAAAACATGTTTGCTTAAAATTACCAGAGAACCTCTTCTTTGTTGAGGAAACTTTTGCTTCACCTGACTGATCTTCCCAGTTATTATTCTATGACAGATATTCTACTATAGCCAGAAGTCCTGGAGATGGTAGCGACAGCTTTCCCATAGTATTGAGTAAGACCTTCTGAGATATTTTGGATTCAGCCCCAAAGTTACAGATCCGCCTCTTTATTTGTCTTAACCAATGGTCTCATTATGTCAAGCTTGAAAATGAAAGGAGGACACACTTTTTTCTCTTTGACTGGTTTGGGGCTGAGAAATAGGAGATGATCTCCCTTTCATGCCTACTGCTATTTGTGATTCCTAAAAAAATGCAAAAACCCTTTCATGGGTTGATTTAATACTAGCTCTATACCATTACCTCATTTGTGCCATTTTGTGACACTGCGGTTATAAGCTAGGTTGGAATTATTGTATGAGTTTCTGAGCTTTTCAGGTCAGAATGAGGGATAACATGAGGAATTCGAGCTATCTTACCTGAGTTCTGCAGTTTTTCTCTTTTCCAGGCATCTTTCCAAATACAAATTTCACCCAGTGTAATGTGTACTTGGAAAATGTGTTGGTGTGCAGTTATTTCACAACTCAGAAAACTAGGATCTCAATATTTTAAATCAACTTTTAATGAGGAACTAAAGGCCTTTTACAGAGATTGTGGATGGGCTGCTAGCCAACAAGTGGGGGTGAGGGTCAGGTCATGACCTCTGTCATCCTGACAGAAGGCTGCCAAGCTATTTAGAGATCTCCAACTGCCTGGTTGATCTCTGTGCCGTCAGAGGGGCCTCCTGGGTAGCTTTCCAGAAGGCACTGTAACTTTGCTGAGTAGCCACCATATTCTAGGTGGCCATACAGTCAAGTTTTTTGTTTTTTCAAAACCGAGGGCCAGATGCATCAAGCTCCCGGTTTGCATTTCTTAAATAGAGAATTTTAAGAAATCGCTATTTTAGAAATGCAAAATGGGATGTATGAAAACTGCGAGTTGGATTTCTTAAAATTCGCAATCGCAATTTGCGAGTTGCAAATACCGAATCGCAAAAAATAGCAAATCGTTTTTTGCAAATCTCAAATTACGAAAACGGCAACCTAGAACAGCCTGATGACATCACAACCAGGAAGTGAGTCAGTCCATGCTGTTTCCAGAACCCCCACCCACAGGAGTAGGCAGAGAGACCCAGTCAAGCACCAGGGAGGCAGTCTTGAGAACCAGCCAGGACCAAAAAGGATTATGGCTACTGATGGAAATGTGAAGGAGAAAGGAGACCGGAAGCGCAAACTCAAATTTAGTGAGCAGGCATTGGAGGTGCTCACTGAGGAGGTGGTCAGGAACCACAACAAACGTTTTGGAAAACACTCACCACAGGTACCTGAAAGTGAGATGAGTAAACTGTGGTCAGACATCCATACCAAAATATGCGCAGTGGGTGTTGCACAGCGCTCCATCGAGGAGATACGCAAGTGCTGGTACGACTTGCGTTCGCGTGCCAAGAAGAGGATAGCAAGCAGGCTGAAGGAGGAAAGGAGCACTGGAGGAAGACCACCCACCCAGACACCGTCTACACCAATGGAAGACATGGTGGAGTCCACACTGCTTCCTGAGGCTGTCAGTGGTGTTACTGACATTGACACCTCAGGCACACCCAGCACCAGCAAAGGTAAGGGTAGTAATGATGTGTTTCCCCATATGTGCATGTACAAATGCCCCTTAGAAAATAGCAATGGCATTCTGCAGTGTGTTAAGTAGTCCATGCCACATCTTACATACAACACAACACCCCTGAGGTGTAACTACTACATAAATAGCAAGATAGTGTTAAACCAAACAGAGAAACAACACAAATGACTCTCAGTGATACTATGCCAGTATAAATATAATACTATTACGCAACTATTTGAGTACTAATCCAAGAATGACATGCTGCACCTTGTTGTTGCAGATGTTCCGGGCCCTGACACAGCAGAAGGTGGAAATGTGGGGATAGCGAAACTCAGCCACAGTCCGACTCAAACACCAGTGAGTCCTTCATACAAGCACTAACTGGACGCAGGGCAAGAGTGCTACCTCTCCCTGAGTATAACCTGGACTCTGATGAAATGCCGGATGAGGTACCCACACCACCCCTAGAGGCTAGAAGCTCTGACAGACAGCAGTCCCTGCCCCAGTGTCAGTCCACTCCCCCAGGAGGCATTGTGAAGCAGGCAGACAGTGCACAGAGGAAGGTAAGGGCCCATCACTGTTTGATGGCCTTGAGGCTTCCATGCAGAAAGTGCAGCACCTACAATGTAAACACATGAGGTCAATGCACAGGCAGTTGGTGTCAATTGATCATAACATGGGCGCAATGCACAGGCAGTTTGAGTCTCACAATGACAACATGGGATCAATGCACAAGCAGGTGGATGCAGTCAATGAAAACATGGGATCAATGCACAAGCAATTTGAATCTCTTAATGAAAACATGGGATCAATGCACAAGCAGTTCGAGTCTCTTGATGGGCCATTTGGATGGGTTCTGCAGATCTGTCAATCGGCTCACGACCACAACTGCTTTGGTATTGCGACGTGCTGTGGGTATGCAAGTGGAGATGGCACATTGTAGTCGGCACATTGCACAAGGATTGGTGCAAATCACCAATGTTTTGGAGTCAATGCAGACAGCACGGAGTGCTACAAACAGCGAGCTGGGTGGTGGGAATAGTGAAGAGCTCTCTAGCCTCAGTAGTTTCACAGTCCCTGTGATGGTTCCTAAGCGTCGCAGTACCAGAAACAGTACTGTCTTGGAACCCGCAACAAGAGGTGCCACCGAGACCTCTGATGACTCAAGTGGAGTGCGTGGACGTAGAAAGTAATGTTGAGAGGTACAGGGGACTTGAATATCATGTGGCAAAGCAGTGATACTATGATGCTCATAGTGTTAAACTGTAACTAGCAACTGTTTGTGTATAGTCACACATTTATTACCTGAAGTCAAGGCAATAAAGATGCTATCTACAGTAATACATAAAATTAGACATGGTGTTGTAATTTCTTACATCAAAAACATTTGTGTGTGATCTCAGCACGTCTATGTCTGCCCTCTGCTGCACTACTTCTGTCTGCTGGCTGAAGGGGTGGCAAGGGATTGTCATCCTCATCTAAGTCAGGCTCGCTGGGTTCCACAGGTATGCCCCTCATTGTTGCAATGTTGTGCAACATGGCACAAGTAGCCACGATTTTGCAAGTGGTTTTAGGGCTGTATTGTAGTGCACCACACTCTTGTGTAGGCATCTGAAACAGCTCTTCAGCAGGCCGAAGGTCCTCTCTACAACGCTGTGGGTCGTCCTGTGAGCAGCATTATACCTCCTTTCAGATGGCGTGGCAGGATTCAGATAGGACGTCAGTATGAAGGACCGTACGGCATAGAATGACACAAGAGTAAAATGAGCAATAGTTATCCGTGACATCACATATACATCAAGGTGACATTGTCAACTATAACATTACCAAGTAGGTATCCTTCGCCAAACTCCCCAGCAAGTAGTCTTGTGTATATTCTACTGTGCTGAAAGATGTAGGAGTCATGTGTGCTACCTGGGTATATGGCCACGAGATCCGTTATAATGTTGGAGGCATTGCTTATTACTTGTATGTTCATGGAATGTGTACTTTTTCAGTTCCGATAAACATACTCTGTGGCCGATGGTGGACAGATAGCTACATGTGTCCCATCGATAGAGCCAATTACATGTGGGAATTGGGCAATCAGGTAGAAATTGAATTTTGTTTGTAGTAATTCCTGTGGGTTGTTAGGGAATCGTATGTGTTGTTGAATTTTGCTAAGTATGGCATTGAGAAATGCATTGAAGAAGCATGAGAGAGCACTCTGTGAGACACCTCCAGCTGCTGCTATGACCCCTTGATAGCTCCCTGAGGCTAATAGGTGCAGGGAGCATAATACCTGCACATGGGTGGGTATGCTATTAGTTCATGTGTGTTGCGCTGCAGTAGGGGTTATAGATCAGCTATCAGGTCGAGTATCATGGCTGAGTTTAACCTATAATTAACCTACCATATATTTCCTCCTCTGTCTGGTCAAAGAGGGTAATGCGCACTCTGAAAATGCGCTCCTGTCTTCTCCTCCCTCTCCTCAGACCTGCCAGGATCCTCATTCTCCTCGCCATCACGTAGAGTGCGGCTATTGTGGAAAAGAGGTTGAGTCATCATCATTTCATTTAACTTTATTTCGGTAAGTAAAAACATACCATAAAAGTACAGTACAAACATCAATAAATTTTTTGATTTTTAAAATTGGTAAAACACTAAAAATATAAGCACAATAAAGAATTAAAAAAGATAAAAGAAAGTTAAAATCCAAACAGAATGATCAAAATATGTGTCTCCTAAAAATAGAATGTTCCACTCAACAAGGGCCCTATACCCTGCGCCCATAGATGTTCGATAATACAATAAGACAATGTCTTTATACTAAAAATTGAGTACTAAAATCAGACATCAAGAATCAATAAATATACATACATAGATCTAAAAATTAGCTACCCAGTCTTATTCTTTAGAATTGCTAATCTAAGGCGCCAGATTGATTAGAGAAATTTTGCCACTGGTAAAACTACCTGGATAGATGAATCAGATTTTAAAATTCTCTCAACATGAAGATAGGACCTGGCGCCTATAGATTTGCAAAACGGAATGATCCAAAGAGCTCTTTGTTTGTGATATGCATGGCAATGAAAGAGAACATGTGAAATAGACTCTTCACGTTGACAACCCATTGGACAAAACTTGGATCTATTGGTGGAACAAAGCCATTTGTACGTTAAGGAGCACAGAGGGAGGGACCCTATTCTGAATCTAATAAGAAGAGCTCGCGCAAATGGGGATAGTGCTATATCCATGAAAGGCTTGAATTCGTAATGGCATTTGATTGATAAATAACTATCAGACCTAGACAGCGGGACAATCTTAATAAATTGCACAATCTGAACGTTATGCCAAAAAGCATCCTTCAGTAACTGCACAGCATTTTTAGGAATGGAAAATGGGTCCAACCAATAGGACCCTAGACCTAGATGGATTAAGGACTCTTTGACATAAGCACACCATTTCGTTTTGCTGATAGTGTTACTGCCCACCAGTTTGAGAAGCCCACAACAAAATGAAGAAAGGGCGTCTGTTGACCAAAGCCGGATCCAATATAGCAAGGGTCTTAAGGCAGCAATCTGCGAGATAGAAAAAATATTTAAATCCATACGGATGGGCAGAGATGGAGTACTGCAGGGAACTTTTAGCAACAGTTTCAAAAATTGATTTTCCGCCCTTGCCAAATCCACCAGGTTACAATGGCCCCAAAGTTCGGCACCATATAGGGCCTCCCCCCCGGGCTTGAGATTTGTATATATTTCAAGGGCGGGAGACATTGCAAATTTGGGAGATCTAGAAGCAAATCTTACGATGCCACCCGCCCTTTGCTTCAGTCACAATAAAGATTTCTGGCGGTGTGCATGCCAAAGGTGTGAGTCTTCCACTTTGATACCTAAATAGTCAAAAGTGCCCACTCTTTCCAAGGGAACGCCATCTAGGTACACCGGCCTCTTCATTTTGCACCTATTGTCCCCAAAGACCATATATTTAGTTTTTGCTGAGTTGATTTCCAACCCATGGTCCTTGCAAAACTCCAAAAATCGGGAGAGCAATCTAGAAAGGCCCATGGCAGTTTGTGAGAGTAACAGGGTGTCATCTGTGAACAGAAGACAGGGGAACTTCTGCCCGCCCAAGTTCGGGGCATCGCCATAGCTATCTAGAAGGTATGAGATACATGCATTAATAAACAATAAGAATAGGATAGGCGCAAGAACGCACCCCTGTCTCACACCACATGCTGTAGGAAAAGCTGGGGTCAGGCCACCAGCCGAACCCCAGTGAACTCTGGCATAGTTATCAGAATAAAGATTTTTGATAATATTAATCACAGAACCCGGAACTCCAATATTGCTCAGGACCTCCCAAAGCTTAACACGCGGGACAAGGTCAAATGCAGATTTCAAATCAACAAAGGCCACAAATAAATGGCCTTTGTCTGCGTCTACGATCTTCCACTTGATGGTAGTAAATCGGAAGACCTGATCGATGGTACTAACCTTGTCCCGAAATCCAGCCTGGAGATGACTTAAAACCAGATTTTTTGTTATCCAGTATTTTAATCTGGATAACAACTGGAAGGAGAATATTTTTTGCAAGTTGTCTAATAGACTAATCGGTCTATAGTTCCCAGGGGAACTCTTATCTCCTTTTTTGTGAATGGGGACGATAATAGCCATCTTCCACGAGTCTGGGTAAGATCGAGTTGTCAAAACAATGTTCGATAACCTATTGATGTACCGGGTCCAAACGGATAAGTCTGATTTATATAAGTCCGATGGAACACAGTCTGAGCCAGGAGCCTTCCCTGTTCTTTGGGCACGAATTGCCAGCTCTGTTTCCTTCAGGGTAAAGGGCAGCACAAGGGGGAGACACAATAGAGAATCAGTAGGAGTGTTGTTCAAATCGGAGCAGGACCCATAAAGTTCCCGAAAGTGGGAGAGCCAAGTTTCTGCATCAATGTGGCATTCAGGAATAGATGAAAGGGCGGGGTCTCTACGTGAGACCAAGGTCCAGAAAAGTTTAGGATCACGAGCACTAGCCGCCTCCGCGAGACACTCCCATAAATTTTCCTCATATTTAGATTTAGATGACTTACAAGTAGAAGCATAATTTCTTCTCGCGTGTGTAATGGCGTCCCGGCTCTTTAGCTTTAAAGCTTTGGACAAAAGGCTCTTGGCCGCCCGACACTCCTTATCAAACCACTTACAATTAGGCAAAGAAGAATTGTTTTGGGTTGAAGGAGGTTTGGTAAAAAGCTCCTTAAGATCCGCAAAAAGAGCCACATGAGAGGACATAACTTCTGAGGGAGATAGGACAGTAAGGTCATCAAAGAGCTGGTGGCATGAAACTAAGGCGCGGAGCTTATCATTAAGCAGATTGGATTTCGAAAACGAAGACCATCTCACCACGCGCCTATTGCTGAATAATTCCAGCCAGTCATTGGAAACATCCGAAACATGAGGTGGAGTGAGCCCTATAAAAAGAGTTGCATTATATTCAATTTGTAAAGGGGCATGGTCACTAGTGCACCGAGAACCCACCTCTACATTGATTATAAACTGCCAGACTCGCAGATCAAAAATAACGTAATCCAGAGTACTGCTATAATGGCCTCTGAAGAAGGTAGGTCTGACAAGGTTGTCATTTAAAAATCGACCATTTCCAAAACGAAGGCCATATGTTACTATAAGATCTATTATCTGCAACACCCTAGGGGAAGGAGTACATGACACTGGTTGGGTTAAAAGCGGGGGGAGATTCCATACTTCATCTTCAGCCTGGGTAGACTCGGCAAAAGCTGAGTTGAATTCAATTTGGGCATTAAAGTCACCTGCAATAATAACACAGTATTTAAAATAAAGGTCAGATAAAAGATTGTGCAACAGATGAATAGTATCAGACTGATGGTTAGAAGGGCCTGGTCTGTTATAAATATTAATACATAACACCGGAGCACCTGAAATAGTTCACATTGCTATTGCAAGAATGTCGCAAGAATCAACAGCAATTTCCTTTACCCTGCCCACCTCAGTCAGCTTGACCCAAGTACATAGACCCCCAATCGCCCTTCCCCTAGAGGACTGAATCGCCTTTTTGGTAAAACAACAATAGCCTTGCCTGTACACACAATCCATAGACCAAGTTTCCTGAAACATACATATGGAAAAAGATTCAACATAAGCCCCCAGTCCGGGTCAGATAATTTACTCTTGATGCCAGCCACGTTCCAAGACTGTAATTTCCTTGATATAATGCTACAAACTGGCGTACAAGAGTCAACATCGGGAACTGAATTGGAAGTCCCATTAGTAATGCAAGATGAAGCCCTTATAGTATTGGCACCCAAACCAAATGGAGATCTTGGAAGTGGCGCTACCCAGACATATGGAACATTATGTTTGCAAAAATTAGAATGCCGTAGTCAATCCACATCTGATGTGTTCCCTGGGGTGACGGGGTCTCGTATGAAAGTACCTTTAATGTTGCAGACCAGAGCAGCCCCATCGCCGGGAAAAGGCAACAAGCCAGGGGGGACAGTTGAAACAGGAGCATTTCGTAGAATTGGGTTGACTCTAGGTGGACGAGAGGACGTAGTCTTGTGACCGCAAACAGGCAAACGTTCTCTAAAAAATATATCAAAGTCTGTTCTTGATAAGTTACGAGCTTCCATCTGCAAAATCCCCTTAACTAAAGCGGGCTGGTGAGATGAAGTTTAATAATGTCCCGCCCACCAGGGCCTCGCACACGAGAAGCAAAAAAATATCAGCGTGAATGATAGAGCCACAACCCCTAGTGTGGCGAATCCAGTACGACACCTTATTAATAAGAGAAGAAGTGTCTTCCCTCGTATGAGATGAAAGTCGAGGGACATTACACATGTCGATGCAATTTAGGTTGGGCACGTGAATAAAATGGGCCACAGATTGACCCGGATTAAAAGGAGAGAATGACGGATTCGCTAAAACTGAGGTCGAATGATTTCCATGATGAGGTCTATAACTGGGATCCTTGTCCGTTTCCTGTGGCAGTGGAGAATCTACTGGCAGGGCAACAGGAACCGAAGGCCGAGAAACTTGTGCTGGCACTAGATTCGAGATGCACTGAGTGGTTAGGTCAGATTTTTTAAGGAGTTTAAGGACCTCAAATAAAAGACTCTTCAGTTCCCCAACTTCACGCTTTAGACTAGATACCAGTATTAAGACATCATCGCTAGGTGGATCACAAATGGATTTAGAAGGCACAGAAGGCAAAGACTGTTTGGCGCTCGCCAATTCTGGTTGGTCCAAAACAGAGAACCGATTTGTACATGGAATCCCATTAAGAATGGAGACAGAAGGAATTACATCCAAATTGGAACCAATACCAGGCGAAGACGAAGAGTTGGCCAGACAAGTCAAGCTGGGAGGGACAGAAACATGGGCTAAAATTTTCTGAGGCTGTGTATCAGTAGGGTTATTGGGGCCAGTTGTTAAAAATGGAAGTAAAGATCCTGATTTCAGTCTCTTGCGGGCATTGCCCTCTTTTTCCTTAAGGATGGATTCCACTTCCTCAATTAAGTTGTCAATTTCTCTAGAGACGCAATTGGAATGGATTTGCGTTACTCTATTGGATTTGGAGCTTTTGGATTTGACTATAGCTGGGTCGGGGCTAGAGCGAACTTTACGCTTTCCCATGCTAGATAGAAAATAAAGAAAAGAAAAAAGGAAAAGACTTACTCAGCACCGCTGGTCAGCACAACACAAAAACAAAAAATTAAGGAGTGTGGCCCAGCCCAGCCTCTTCCAGGCGCTGACGGGCGAAGGACGGGCCCGCCCTTGGCCCGGGCTTTGCCCGGGCACCGCCCGCGCCCGTCCCGCGACAGCGGGAGCGCGAAGTTTATTTAAAGGGCTCCTGCCCAGTGACACCGCCTCCTGCCGCCTCCAATGCGCTTCCTGCGACAGCGGCAGCGCGAAGTTTATTTAAAGGTCTCCTGCCCAGTGACACCGCCTCCTGCCGCCTCCAATGCGCTTCCCCAGAGGTTGAGTCATTCTGGGCCTCTTTATATAGGTTTCACCTGTTTACCACCTGATTTCACTTTGTGGTAATTTGCATGTGCAAAAAGCCATTCTGTGAATAATCGCAAATTGCGACTTTTTGATGCATTGCATTGCGATACGAAATTGAAAAACAAAAAAACATCTCGACCTGACACGCAAATCTGCCCTGGCGCTGATTTGCGTCAAAAAGTATAAATATGGATCCTAGTCTTTTACTGGTGGTCCTGAATGGGTGACGGTCTGACATCAATTAATTGACTGCCCAATATCCAACAGGCTGTTGGTCCACTATTGGAAACACAACAGTTTGCCTGACTTTAAATTGTTTGAGCAGGCCAAGGCTTTGGCAGGCTGGGTTCTAGTCCAAATTTGTGTCAGAGTACCCTGTCTTCTAAACTCTAAATAAGGCCTCAAGTATTTTTTTTAGTATAACATCTAGAGATTTTGTGCAGACAACAATGTCTTATCACAGAATGAGAAGGAGTCAAACCAGGATTGATGGGTAAGTTGGAATAGTATTTCAGTCAGGCTTCAATATTCTCACTGGTATCATCATTGTATTGATATTCTTTATAGATGGAGAAGATCTCTGAGAGCTTGGGGATAGACATTAAAGTGTTTTATAGTAAGTAGGAATCTTGATGGACATGCTGTCCTAGAAGTATAGAACTGTAGAACAAGTTTCTAATCTTTATACCCTGGTCTTTTTTGGCAAGTTATGATGATAACTAATTAAGGTTTTTTTTATCAATGCCCATATGTGTTTTAATATACAGCAAGAACAGTGGATCCTGGCTGAACATAAATAATTTTACATTACAAAATGTCAGGAGGCTGAACCCATCAGTTAGATATTGTAAATCATGTAGTTAATTCAGCCATACGTTTACTAACAAGTACTCTGTGCTACAGTGATCACACAGTGTAAAATTCAAAATCAATACAAAAGTGTGAATAACAAATAAAGGCAATAGAACAATTCAGTAGTTTGGACAAGGTGCAGATAAAAACATGTCTGTCATGAAAACAATTCATCTATTTAGTATCCTCATTGCCTTGGTTGTCAAAGGCATTTTGACCCACTATTATTCCAGGGGTCATCATCAGGGCTAGTAAATAGTTTGATGCCAGATCAAAATGCCTAAAAACTAAGGAACATTGGAAAAATTATAAAACTGGGACCAGAGTAAAAGATATTTCAGGTAAAAACAAAGGTTAGTGACCTCCACACAGCGGACTCACTTGATGAGGCAAATAAATTAATCTATGAGGCAAAAATATTGTTGAGATCGAATATCAAAAAACTTTGGAAATGTACAAATTTATAAGGAATGTGTTCATTGATGTTGTTAATGAATTGTAAAAATGACTTACTCACTGGTGCATAAATCAATACCACCATAAAGTTAAAGTTGGGTGCCTAAACTAAAGTCAGTGATCACCTAAGGCAAAAAATAGAGAGGATAAGAGGATATTGGCAGGCTGGAGAAATCAACATTCTGTGGGTTTCAATATACTTACTTGTTTGCTTCAGAATAGCAATTATGACAAAGCCTCCTACAAGGCATGCACGTGGGACGAGCTGACTTTCCAAAGTCACTTCCTGTGTGCATGTGAGTGATGAGGTAGCTCTGTGGCAATACCATGCCCTCTTAAAAAGTCTGTGAGAGTGGCCTTTGTCTAACAATGTTTTGTATAGTTCAAATAAGCTTATATTTGTCACAAATTATTGCATACAGTTATTGCATACATTTATGAGCCCAAGTATCCGGCTAAAATATTAGAGCTGTCAGGCGTCATTGGCTCCTACACAGCTCTAATTCTATGTCAGGACCAGAGGCTCCAATTATGTTTCTCTTTCTTTACATTTTATTTTTGAGCGGTCAATCAAGAAAAAGTTTAATAACGCTACATTTACCATGAGCACATCACAGTCCCATGACCAACCATAGAGACCCAGCCCTATATAAACCTTATGCAGCAATACAGCTTCCTCTTTCTTTGCTGCTTCACAGCCAGTTATGTACAATGCCTGTTTAGTGTACTCATTTGTGCTTCGACTGTGCATGATTACTTTTGGCCTTATTTATGGCCATTCATTGACTTACGTAGTAGTTTACATGATGCATTACTTATGAATGCGAGAATAGTGCAGTACGGCAGAATTTTCTGTCCTGTTTCTGCTATTTATATTGGTCTTCAGTGCAGCGCCGCACTCTCTCAGCGAGGCAGCTTGCCACCAATGCTTCATTGCCTCAGGTAGAGGGAGAAGGGGATTGAAGACGTGCAACCACTCGTTGCACTGTCCTCTTTATTGGTATGTTTTGAGCTCTTGCTCTCATGTGTGAATCTCACCTTGCCCAATTCCAGCAAGTGAGGGAAATTATGCGTGTGATGGTGTCTTGCCCCTGATTCTTGCCTGTTGACTCCCTGTCTACACCCTGGTTTATATTTGACCTCCAGGGTTGTAAAATATTTCTTAGGCTTTGCCTAGAGTTTGTTGGCAGGTTTTTTCTCCCTCCACATTCTACCTATAAGCAATTAAGGGCCTGATTCTAACTTTGGAGGACGGTGTTAAACCGTCCCAAAAGTGGCGGATATACCACCTACCGTATTACGAGTTCCATAGGATATAATGGACTCGTAATACGGTAGGTGGTATATCCGCCACTTTTGGGACGGTTTAACACCGTCCTCCAAAGTTAGAATCAGGCCCTAAGTCTCTTGTTGGTGTCAGTATGACCTGCTTTTTTTTTCTTTTTTTCTGGTGGTATACTGTTGGCTCCTTGATTGGATAGGCTTTGCCTTCACTGTTTTGATCCTTTACCTCCTGCAATTGAAAGTTCTACATTACAGCCTGGGGTCATGACTGAATATGGAGATGCCAGTTTGGAGCCTTACTATATGATGGCCCTTTGGGGTTGTTAAAGCTATTTGGCCCCCAAAATGACAGCTTTATGGGTTTTCAGAACAACAGGGATGGATCCTCCAGTACACATTGGGGACGAACCTTCAGCTTCCCAGACCAGTCTGAATGCCAAGTCCTCTTAGAGTCCCCATCTTGCAGACTTTGAGAAGTTGGTGCAATCACTAGCTAGAGATCACAACTATAGCGCACCTTCTGGACACACAAATATAAATCATCAAGATGACTCTGGTTCATCCTCTTCTTCCCAGGGCTCCGATCACAAGGACAACCATGGTCCTAGCAAGCACAAAAGAAGGTTGAACCACTCCCACATGGCTCAACGAACCCCAATGGTCCTCACCTTTGAACCTGAGGATATTATTCACCCTACGGCTACTGCGTTTCTTCCGCCCACTAAAGTGGCAGACTATGTGCAAAGTCATATCCGACAAGGGTTTGAGAAAGATGTCAGAGCTTGTCTGAGATCCAGGTGCCTAGACCCAATCTTCCTAGCAAGGTCACAGAGACCTCAGAAATAGATTCCACTCTAGTGACATGTTTGAAAAAAATCTCTAATGATCTAGAAAACGAAAATTGTTCAAGCTTGGCGAGGATGCCAAGACAAACTACTGGATGTCTCAGGACCTCTGACGAAGATCCTTAAATTTGGCTTCCACTCTAAAGAATCAGAATCCCCAATCAACCCCGACCTCTTGATCGGATGGACTCAAATGTTAATTTGCCTCCTTGGCAATGCAAACTGAGCCATCTCTAGAGAACAGCACCAATCCATCCTCCGCAAACTGGATCCTAAACTCACTGACCTCTTTACTTCTGAATCTAGTCCCTTGGCTCAGGGCCTGTTGTTCAGGAGCCCCTTTCTCAAAGAATTGTCAAATTCATGGTGACCTATAGTAATCTGGATAGAGATCTGGAGTCTCTTAAAAAGGTCTTCCATCCACTTTTTGGCAGGACCGGTGCTTCAGGGAGTGAGCTTTCAGCCGTAGTTACAATCAGGGCCCTTAAAGAGGTTTCTACCAGTAAAGAGAATGTTATAACGATTCCCCATCCTCCTCCACCTTCTATCCGTCCCGCCCCTGAGCTGGTCGAAATCGTTTCCAAAAAGAACGATTCAGGGGATCACAGAGCTCATTCCAGGACTCCGGTTCTACAGGTGAGAATTATTGCGGAGATAGAGGAGATACTGGGGGGAAGGATCAGGTTGTTTCTACACAACTGGCAGAAGGTAACTCAAGACCCTTGGGTACTAGGAGCAATACAGGGTTAAAAGCTGGAGTTTTACGACTCCCCAATACAACATTTTCCTCCTCCTGCAATGCATTTTTCCTACGAGGTCAGGAGTTCAAATCCTCGGAGGTGTTAGATCTCCTACACATAGGCATCATAGAATAGTCTTACTTCCACCCAAAAGGTTTCCTCAGCTGCATCTTCTTAGTGGAAAAGAAGGGCGGTGGGTCTCGCCTAGTTATAAACCTGAATGAATTCAATGGTTGGGTCATTCACATTCACTTCACGATGGAAGGCATCCATCTGTTAAGAGATATACTTGAAGAAGGGGATTGGATTTAAAGGACACCTACCTGACCATTCCAATTTTTCTGCCTCCTTGGCATTTTCTGCAATTCCTTTGACACAGGCGTTACTACAAGTAGAAAGTCCTTTCCTTTGGTGCGAGCAAGAGGGGTTTGTCTAATCATCTACCTAGACAACATTATTAGCATGGCTCAGTGTCCTCAATTGGTCCTTGTTCACCTAGAATGGACAATTCTTCTTCGTCAAGAGCTGGGTTTTGTTATAAACTCTCAGAAGTCGATCCTGATACCATCCCAACTCATTGGAGTTCTTGGGGTTTCAGGCAGACTCCATTCTATCCCAGTTGATTTTACCTACCTGCAAGGTTTGAAACATCAAGAAGGAATTGAGGTCGATGCTGCACAAGCAGACTGTATCCTGGAGGAAACACTGGTGTAATTGGTGTTGTGAACAGGGTGCAGAGCAGACTGTACTTTTGTCATAACTTTTTTGTCATCTCTGGCCTGCGGGGTAATGGCATACAGATCAGTGAACAATTTTAGATGGGCCATTATGCCGGTTCACTTATCCATGGACGGTAAGTCCATTGGGGAATTCCCCTTAGTGTGTAAGTTATTGAGAGGCATTCCCATGGTAAACCTCCTCAACCTGCTTAAGGTTTATATAGGGCTGGGTCTCTATGAATGATCATGGGACGGTGATGTTCTCATGGGAAATGTAGGGTTATTACATTTTTTCTTGATTGCCTGCTGAAAAATTAAAATAAGGAAAGAAAAGCATAATCCTCTCCTCTTTCTCCTTAATAGAAAATTGAAAATTATTGTTGCAAATGCTAGAAAAGTATTTATTCACCCAACTTAATAAAAGAGAAAAAAACAAATTTTAATAATTCTCTGGAAGTGAGATAAGACTAGAACTCTCTCTGTCTGCCCTCCTCATCACCTCCTGTCTAGCACTTCCTGTTATAGATACATTTCCATGTAGTGGCCTAATCGCTCTCTACTACTACTTGCCCTCTAACCATTCATCACATCAGTTATCTGTTTTATCTCATGTTCTGTTTGTTTTCTTGATCTTAAGTATGATTGTCTACATGACTAGTTGTATTATCTTTTGTCATTGTGTTATCACTGTCTGGCTTCTCAGTGCAAGGCTCTGTTGGTCCATGACAACACTATGTAAAACAGCCTAAAAACAAGAGGATTCGGTGAAGAAAACAGAAGGAGATATTAACCTTAGGTGAGCTGAAACAAAAGTGTGTGGGGAGGTTGGTCCTTAATGTTAGGGTGCATGAGCCAATGTCACAGGGTGAAAGAAGAGGTGGAGAGATAAGGTCAAGGTTGGAGCATGGGTTCAGCAAAAATACAGAAAAGTGGTAACATGGGGAGATGAGAGTAGAGTGGTATGAGGTACAGTGTGAGATGGAGATTGGGGTGAAAGAGGGGAGGAATTGTGAATAGGAAGTATGGGGTTGGGCACCAAGGATGGTAAATACTCCCTTGAAGAAAGGAAGGTCATGGGAAATGGTTGTGAAGAACAGCACAAAATGATCTGATTAGGTGTTAATGGTGATAAAGAGCCACTGTAAGAGGGGGAGTACGTGGGAAGGGGAAGTTCATAGGTGAGTGAGGTAGAGAGAAGGAGAACTATAGTTCAGTATTATTTCAATTTATTCAGCAGATAGCAAAGAAGTAGAAAGATAAACCAAAAGCTCAAGCCCAGAATAAGTTGTGAGTGAGACTTGTGCTCTAATGGCAGCACTCTGTGTGCAAAGACATTTTGAAATGGAACAGACAACTGGGAATTCTTACTGTAGGACAAGATTCTTCCTGAAGTCTTTAGACCTCCCCATGATGTTGCAGGTGTCCTTAATAAAGTTGTATCCACTGCTGATCTTTTCAGAGTAATATTTGTTTTAGCTTCTTCCATGGCCACTTTGTACTACAACTTTAAGATCTTAAACACTAGTTTTCCTTGGTCAAGGCCTTTTTTCATACCATTTTTGAGTTACTGACCCAGGTTTAGCTTTTATTTCCCCCCTAATTCCCCAATTTGACATTATTGAGATCAACTGCTTTGTCCTTAGCCACTACACACCTGATCCTTGCTAGCACTCTGTTAGACCTGGCATCCTTGGCGTAGTCTCCCCTGTCTTTTTTGCCTCTGCTTCCTATGTTTTGACTGTGTGCCAGACTTTATTTTTGCTGGTTTTAGTACTCTGGGAACTTTACCACTGCTGAAAGTGCTAAAATGCGAGGGCTCCCTGTGTAAATTGCATGTGTAGTTGGCTTTTCCATGATTTCCATATTTGATTTACTAGTATGTCCCTAGTAAAGTGCACTAGAGGTGCCCAGGGCCTGTAAATCAAATGCTACTAGTGGACCTGCAGCACTGATTGTGCCACCCATACTAGCAGCACTGTCAACATGGCTTAGACATGCCTCTGCAGTGTCTGTGTGTGCAGTATTAAACTGCCAATTTGACCTGGCAAGTGTACTCACTTGCCAGGCCCAGACCTTCCCTTTTTGTATTTTTGTACATGTAAGGTACCCCTAAGGTTGGTCCTAGGTAGCCCCATGGGCAGGGTGCAGTGTATGGTAAAGGTAGGACCTATTGTGATGTGTTTTAAATGACCTGACAGGGAAATACTGCCACATTTGTTTTTCACTAATGCGAGGCCTATCTCTCTCATGGGGTAACACGGAGACTGCCTTTAAATATCTCTTAAGTGCAGTTTCCCATTGGGAGCGGATAAAGATGTGGAGTTTGGGGTCTCTGAACGCACAATTTAAAAATACATCTTTTGGTAAAGTTGGGTTTTTAGATTGTCAGTTTGAAAATGCCACTTTAGGAAAGAGGGCATTTTCTTGCTTAAACCATTCTGTGCCTGCTTGTGTATTCCCTGTCTGGGTCAGACTGACAGTTGGGCTGTTTGTGAATTTCCACTAGACAGTGAGACAAAGTGAGCTGGGCTCTAGCCTGCATATCCTGATGGGCCTTCTGGGCTAGAGTGGAGAGACAAGCGGACACTTACACCTGAATGGGTTATGCCTGCCCTCACACAATGCAATCTCTAACCGCCTGGTGTGTGCCTGGGGCCAGGCCTGGGCAAGACAGGATCTTGTGAACAGCAGAGACTTTCCTTTGAAATCTGTCTACTTCAAGGGCAGAAAGGGGTGTAAGTAGTGGAACAAAACCTCAGACTTTTAATTACTTCTGGAACCAAGAGAAACATCTGCCAAGGAGAAGAGTTGAAGAGCTGGATGAGGAGTGCTGCTCCTTTGCCGGTGACTGTGCTTTGCTGGGTTGGCCTGCAGTTGCTGCTTCTACCTGAAAGAGGACAAAGACTTTGTGGTATATTCCTGCTTGTAAAGTGTCTCCAAGGGCTTGGACTGAGCTTGCCTCCTGTTTTGAAGTGTCAGGGCCATCAAAGATTTCCTCTGCCAGGACCAGGAAACTCTGCTGAAACTCCTACCCCGCCATGTTATGCCCTATCCAGTCCCTGGGCCCTTGAAAGGTGAAGCTGGTAGAACAAGGACTGAAATCCACACACAGGGGGAACATTTTGAGGCACCACCTGCAATGCGGCTCCAAAAATGACATGCCATCTGCCATGAGGCTGAAATTGATGCACCACCTGCATCGCGGCTGGGAAATAGATGCATCACCTGAATCGCGGCTGGAAAAATGACACAACACCCACTTGCGGCTGCTGAAAACGACGCAAACCCCACATAGTGTGGTTTTACATTACCGTGTGGCCAGATTTCACACGCATCATTGATGGGCATCAAAATCAACGTGAACTTGCATGGATCTAAGGTGTCCCATCTGGAAATCGACGTATCACTCTCTGGCGGCAGAGAAAAATGACATATCACCTACCCGACCAGAGAGGAAGCGACGCATGGTCTCACTAGTGA